>NC_134355.1:584046063-584355381 GCF_048569485.1 Anomaloglossus baeobatrachus
AAACAGCATGTGGGCTCCAGCCTCCGTACCCGCAATGGGTACCTCAACCTTAACAAACACCCGACAAAAGTGGGGTGAGAAGGGAGCATGCTGGGGGCCCTAGTATGGGCCCTCTTTTCTTCCATCCGACATAGTCAGCAGCTACTGCTGACTAAAAACAGTGGAGCTATGCGTGGATGTCTGACCTCCTTCGCACAAAGCAGAAAAACTGGTGAGCCAGTGATCCCACTGGGGGTGTATAGCCAGAAGGGGAGGGGCCTTACACTTTTTAGTGTAATGCTTTGTGTGGCCTCCGGAGGCAGTACTATACACCCAATTGTCTGGGTCTCCCAATGGAGCGCCGAAGAAAGATAGATTCCACTGGGTCAAGTGTTCAGTGACAAGTCTATTTGGAGCTGAATAGATGTGTACATGGAGACAGACCGATTGCTAGTGATGTGCAGCTTAACACTAGAACTACTGGACTCGTGACACCTACTGTATGTATAAATACATATTGGAAGAATAGTGTCTGGCAAACAGCATACCACTAACGATCAGACTGTCCGGCAAAGGAAATCAGATCAGGACTGTCAACACATAGAGAATACTGATCCGAATAAGCCATGCTGCTCATCACCTAAGCTCATGGCATTAAATAAATATTGACGCATCTAACCACTTGTCACAGCTCAGCCATGCAAGATATAAAAATGAATAACTTACTTGCTAGTTTTGCCTGTAAACCTGAGGTCTCAACCTTGGAAGATCCTGGAACTTTTGGGTTGAATTGAGGTGCTGAATCAAACTTTGAAGAGCTGCTGGCTTTGGTCTGTTTTTTTTCTCGGCTGCCCCTTTGAGGGCTTGGACTTGAGGCAGAGCATGATGGTCTAGCCTTGTTCTGCTCCTTCCCTTGTTTTACTTGAGCTCCTCGAGGTGCAGCAGAAGAGACCGAGGCGACAGCAGAGGAAGGCGAAGAGGAAGTAGAAGCAGAAGATGAGGAATCAGTAAAAGTGCTACACCCAGCTTTGGCTGAGGTGGCTGATTTTGAAACTTGCTTGGTGGCTTTTGGAGGTCTGTCTTCTCCACCAGTCGCTACTACGGCTGCACTGCTGTTCTGTACATCAGACGAATTATTTGTCCTTTTCTTTTTGTACAGCGGGGAGGTACTGGGGGCTTCACCCTTCCTGGCGCATGCTTTGCTTGTTGACGGCAATGATGCGCGTGAAGCTAAATGCTCCTGGTCAATCTGTCTCTTTGGTTTATTATTTGGTTGCCGTGTCCCAGCAGAGGGGTCGACGTCCTGAAGTGCTTTGGGTTTCTTAGCAGAGCTAGTGGAATTGTTCTGGCTATAGTCAGGGCTGGGACTACGCTTTAGCCCATGTGAGGTTTTCTTAGGCCTTTGACTCTCTGAAGAGCTACTGCGTTCTGGATCTTCAGCTTGTGGTATTAAAACAGAAGATGAGGAACAGCCCCTAAGAGTAATGAAACTAGGACATGTTTATATAAGGCCGGAAACAGTATAGCTTCTAACTATATATTAAAAAAAACTTGCAGGAGGATAACAGATAAATTCATTATAAAACTACAAAGGATAAGTAGACTAAAATGGAATATACTTTACTTAAGACCAAATCCCTTTCCGCTATATTAAGAAATTTGCAAGCTATAAAATGGTAGACATACAACCAGCAATATTTTGAAGAGCAGTAAAAGCGTACAGGCTATTGCTGTAAATGAAAGGCATTTTAGAGAATTTTCTAGGGTCATGGTATTTACAAATCAAGGATATTCCACCTATTTAACTTGGCAAAATGTACTACGTCAATCCAATGTGTTACTGTCCCACTAACAGTGGACTAAAGGGGGCCACAAAGCACAAGAAGTGGCACAGATCCATGCATGAAGTGGTTGCCATGAATGGTACTGCAAGCCCTTTCCATACCCTTGAACATTTTGTTTCCTTTTCCTTTATGTACCCAATAAACTGTAAATATGATGTTTAAAGGTTGTCCATTGCTTTATCACAGCGTGTTGGTAAAACACAAATATACTCCCCTACAGAACTGGAGCAGCTACTCCACACCTGTCCTGATGAGTAGCCCTCGCTGGATTTCCTCATTTGGCAGCAAACTGTGATTGCTGCAGTTGCTCAGAAGCAGTACGGAGCGCCACCACAGGTCCAGAAAGTTTTTTTTGTTTGTTTTTTTTTTTTACTCGCCATGTTTCACCCCTTTACGACAGCTGTAGTAAAGGGTATTTCTTCCATGTCACCGTTTTAAAACAGCGGCAAGAAAAAAGTGAATAGCGCCCCCTAACATTGGAAAATCTCCGGGGTTTCAGGTACCGGGGGTAGCTGAGACACTGGAGATCACGATTCCGGACGTTTTTTCTAGTCCCCAGTCACGTGATCACCGTTATACACTGTATAAAGATGGCCACTTTACAGTTAATGGTGGCGCCAGTAAAGAAGGGAATTTTGTTACTTACCGTAAATTCCTTTTCTTCTAGCTCCAATTGGGAGACCCAGACGATTGGGTGTATAGCTACTGCCTCCGGAGGCCACACAAAGCATTACACTAAAAAGTGTAAGGCCCCTCCCCTTCTGGCTATACACCCCCCGTGGGATCACGGCTGCTCAGTTTTAGTGCTAAAGCAAGAAGGAGGAAAGCCAATAACTGGTTTAAACAAATTCAATCCGAAGTAACGTCGGAGAACTGAAACCGTTCAACATGAACAACATGTGTACCCGAAAAAAAACAAAAATCCCGAAGGAAACAGGGCGGGTGCTGGGTCTCCCAATAAGAGCTAGAAGAAAAGGAATTTACGGTAAGTAACAAAATTCCCTTCTTCTTCGGCGCTCCATTGGGAGACCCAGACGATTGGGACGTCCAAAAGCAGTCCCTGGGTGGGTAAAGTAATACCTCAAGTTAGAGCTGCAAAACAGCCCTCTCCTACGAGGAGGCAACCGCCGCCTGCAGGACTCTTCTACCTAGGCTGGCATCCGCCGAAGCGTAGGTATGCACCTGATAATGTTTGGTGAAAGTGTGCAGACTCGACCAGGTAGCTGCCTGGCACACCTGTTGAACCGTAGCCTGGTGTCGTAATGCCCAGGACGCACCCACGGCTCTGGTAGAATGGGCCTTCAGCCCTGATGGAACCGGAAGCCCAGCAGAACGGTAGGCTTCAAGGATTGGTTCCTTGATCCATCGAGCCAGGGTGGATTTGGAAGCCTGCGATCCTTTGCGCTTACCAGCGACAAGGACAAAGAGTGCATCCGAGCGGCGCAGGGGCGCCGTGCGGGAAATGTAGATTCTGAGTGCTCTCACGAGATCCAACAAATGCAAATCCTTTTCATACCTATGAACTGGATGAGGACAAAAGGAAGGCAAGGAGATATCCTGATTGAGATGAAAAGAGGATACCACCTTAGGGAGAAACTCCTGAATTGGGCGCAGCACTACCTTGTCCTGGTGAAAAACCAGGAAGGGAGCTTTGGATGACAGTGCTGCCAGCTCGGATACCCTCCGAAGAGACGTGACCGCTACCAGAAAGGCCACTTTCTGTGAGAGCCGGGAAAGCGAAACATCTTTCAGAGGCTCGAAGGGCGGCTTCTGGAGAGTAACTAGTACCCTGTTCAGATCCCATGGATCTAACGGCCGTTTGTACGGAGGGACGATGTGACAAACCCCCTGCAGGAACGTGCGTACCTGAGGAAGTCGTGCTAGACGCTTTTGAAAAAATACCGATAGCGCTGAGACTTGCCCTTTAAGGGAGCCGAGCGATAAGCCTTTTTCCAAACCAGATTGCAGGAAGGAAAGAAAAATAGGCAATGCAAATGGCCAGGGGGACACTCCCTGTGCCGAGCACCAAGATAAGAAAATCTTCCACGTTCTGTGGTAGATCTTAGCAGACGTGGGCTTCCTAGCCTGTCTCATGGTGGCCACGACCCCTTGAGATAATCCTGAAGATGCTAGTATCCAGGACTCAATGGCCACACAGTCAGGTTCAGGGCCGCAGAATTCAGATGGAAAAACGGCCCTTGTGACAGTAAGTCTGGCCGGTCTGGTAGCGCCCACGGTTGGCCGACCGTGAGATGCCACAGATCCGGATACCACGACCTTCTCGGCCAGTCTGGGGCGACGAGCAGGGCGCGGCGGCAATCGGACCTGATCTTGCGTAGCACTCTGGGCAAGAGTGCCAGAGGGGGAAACACATAGGGCAGTTGGAACTGCGACCAATCTTGCACTAAGGCGTCTGCCGCCAGAGCTCTGTGATCGCGAGACCGTGCCATGAAAGTTGGGACCTTGTTGTTGTGCCGGGACGCCATTAGATCGACGTCCGGCCTTCCCCAGCGGCGACAGATTTCCTGAAACACGTCCGGGTGAAGGGACCATTCCCCTGCGTCCATACCCTGGCGACTGAGGAAGTCCGCTTCCCAGTTTTCTACGCCGGGAATGTGAACTGCGGATATGGTGGAGGCCGTGGCTTCCACCCACATCAGAATCCACCGGACTTCCTGGAAGGCTTGCCGACTGCGTGTCCCGCCTTGGTGGTTGATGTATGCCACCGCTGTGGAGTTGTCCGACTGAATTCGGATCTGCTTTCCTTCCAGCCACTGCTGAAAGGCTTGTAGGGCAAGATACACTGCCCTGATTTCCAGAACATTGATCTGAAGGGTGGACTCCTGCTGAGTCCACGTACCCTGAGCCCTGTGGTGGAGAAAAACTGCTCCCCACCCTGACAGACTCGCGTCTGTCGTGACCACCGCCCAGGATGGGGGTAGGAAGGACCTTCCCTGTGATAATGAGGTGGGAAGAAGCCACCATTGAAGAGAGTCCTTGGCCGTCTGAGAGAGGGAGACTTTCCTGTCCAAGGACGTCGACTTCCCGTCCCATTGGCGGAGAATGTCCCATTGAAGTGGGCGCAGATGAAACTGCGCAAACGGAACTGCCTCCATTGCTGCCACCATCTTCCCCAGGAAGTGCATGAGGCGTCTTAAGGGGTGCGACTGGCCCTGAAGGAGAGAGTGCACCCCTGTCTGTAGTGAACGCTGCTTGTCCATCGGAAGCTTCACTGTCGCTGAGAGAGTATGAAACTCCATGCCAAGATATGTTAGTGATTGGGTCGGTGACAGATTTGACTTTGAAAAGTTGATGATCCACCCGAAAGTCTGGAGAGTCTCCAGCGCAACGTTCAGGCTGTGTTGGCATGCCTCTTGAGAAGGTGCCTTGACAAGTAGATCGTCCAAGTAAGGGATCACCGAGTGTCCCTGAGAGTGCAAGACTGCCACCACTGCTGCCATGACCTTGGTGAAAACCCGTGGGGCTGTCGCCAGACCAAACGGCAGGGCTATGAACTGAAAGTGTTCGTCTCCTATAACGAAGCGTAGAAAACGCTGGTGCTCTGGGGCAATCGGCACGTGGAGATAAGCATCTTTGATGTCTATTGATGCTAGGAAATCTCCTTGAGACATCGAGGCAATGACGGAGCGGAGGGATTCCATCCGGAACCGCCTGGTTTTCACGTGCTTGTTGAGCAGTTTTAGGTCCAGAACAGGACGGAAAGAGCCGTCCTTTTTTGGCACCACAAATAGATTGGAGTAAAAACCCTGACCTCTTTCCAGAAGAGGAACAGGGATCACCACTCCCTCTGCCCTTAGAGAGCACACCGCTTGCAGAAGAGCATCGGCTCGGTCGGGATGTGGGGAAGTTCTGAAGAACCGAGGCGGAGGACGAGAACTGAACTCTATCCGGTACCCGTGAGACAAAATGTCTGTTACCCACCGGTCTTTGACCTGTGGTAGCCAAATGCCGCAAAAGCGGGAGAGCCTGCCACCGACCGAGGATGCGGAGAGAGGAGGCCGAAAGTCATGAAGCAGCCGGCTTGGAAGCGGTGCCTCCGGCTGCTTTCTTTGGACGTGAGTGAGTCCGCCAGGAATCTGAGCTCCTCTGCTCCTTCTGAGTCCTTTTGGACGAGGAGAATTGGGTCCTGCCCGAACCTCGAAAGGACCGAAACCTAGACTGTCCCTTCCACTGCTGAGGTTTGTTTGATCTGGGCTGGGGCAAGGAAGAGTCCTTACCCTTGGACTGTTTAATGATTTCCGCCAATTGCTCACCAAACAGCCTGTCTTGAGATAATGGCAAACTGGTTAAGCATTTTTTGGAAGCAGAATCTGCTTTCCATTCTTTTAACCATAAGGCTCTGCGTAAAACCACCGAGTTGGCGGACGCCATTGACGTACGGCTGGTAGAGTCCAAGACCGCATTGATAGCGTAAGTCGCAAACGCAGACATTTGCGAGGTCAAGGACGCCACTCGCGGCACTGATGGACGTATGATCGAGTCCACCTGCGCTAGACCAGCTGAAATAGCTTGGAGTGCCCACACGGCTGCGAATGCTGGAGCAAACGACGCACCGATAGCTTCATAGACAGATTTCAACCAAAGGTCCATCTGTCTGTCATTGGCATCTTTAAGTGAAGCCCCATCTTCCACTGCAACTATGGATCTAGCCGCAAGTCTGGAGATTGGGGGGTCCACCTTTGGACACTGGGTCCAACGTTTGACCACGTCAGGGGGAAAGGGATAACGTGTATCCTTAAGACGTTTGGAGAAACGCTTATCTGGAGAAGCATGGTGTTTCTGGACTGCTTCTCTGAAGTCCGCGTGGTCCAGAAAAGAGCTCAATTTACGTTTGGGATACCTAAAATGGAATTTCTCCTGCTGTGCTGCTGCATCCTCCGCTGGAGGAGAAATGTCCAGCAGTCTATTGATGGCCGCTATAAGATCATTCACCATGGCGTCACCATCAGGGGTATCCAGGTTGAGAGCAGTCTCAGGATTAGACTCCTGATCACCTAGTTCTGTCTCATCATACAGAGAATCTTCTCGCTGAGACCCTGACCAGCGTGATGACGCCGAGTGTCTCTCCCAGCGAGCTCGCTTAGGCTGCCTGGGACTGTCGTCCGAGTCAGAGCCTTCAGCCTGTGATGCCTGGGACCCCCTTGGAGCACGGATTAGTTCCAACTGAGGGGGACCGGGGAACATTGAATCAGCAGTGCCCATGGTCTGAGTGACCGGCCTGGACTGCAAGGTTTCTAGAATTTTTGTCATAGTCACAGACATCTTATCAGCAAAAACTGCAAACTCTGTCCCCGTCACCGGGGCAGGGTTCACAGGCGTCTCTGCCTGGGCCACTACTAGCATAGACTCCGGCTGACGAAGTGGCACAGGGACCGAACATTGCACACAATGGGGGTCAGTGGAACCTGCCGGTAGATCAGCCCCACACGCGGTACAGGCAGCATATGAAGCCCGTGCCTTGGCACCCTTGCTTTTTGCGGATGACATGCTGTTGTCTCCTCAGAGCAATATAGGGGTATAAGCCAAGAAGCGACCGTACAGTGCAATATATATATATATGTACCAACAAAAGTACACAAAACAACACTGTGGCACTAGTGGGGTCAGCACTGAGGTGCTGCTTACCGCCCGCTTAATAGCGGTTGTGTGGTCGCCAGAATCCCCTGTCTGGGTCTCCCAGGGCTATGTCCGTTCTCCAGCTCAGACTGCGTGCAGGAATGGCTGCCGGCGTCCTGTGAAGAGGGGCGGGCCGTGGCCGTGCTGCAGACAAAGAGCGGGAACTGGCGCCCCACTGTGCCCAGTGAGAGGGCTGGAGTATGTAAATAAGACTCCAGCCCTCGGCGCTGACTACTGTACAGCGTCTCTCCCCTGCCCTGACTGACAGGGCTGGGGGCGGGAACGAACGTAACTAGGCCGCAGAAGCCGGGGACTAGATTTATCAGCGCTGCCGTCGTAAAAGCACGGTCGGCGCGAAGTCCCCGGCGCACCACAAGTCTCAGCCGCGCCGCTGTCTCCATGGCGGCCGGCGCGGTAGTTCCCCACATAAACTCACTCAGCTAAGCTGCAGTGAGTAAAACCCAGGCGCGCAGCGCTACTGTCCCCGGCGCACTAGAACACCCAGCAACGCTGGAGTGTGTCTGTGCCTGTCTGCACGGGGACACAGAGTACCTGAATGTTGCAGGGCCTTGTCCCTGATGGTACCCAGCTCTGTATCCAGCAGGATCTCCGGGTCTGTGGATGGAGCCCGGCCTCAGAGTCTGGAGGCCGGTAAGATCCCACTTCACCAGAGCCCTCAGGGGGATGGAGAAGGAAAACAGCATGTGGGCTCCAGCCTCCGTACCCGCAATGGGTACCTCAACCTTAACAAACACCGCCAACAAAAGTGGGGTGAGAAGGGAGCATGCTGGGGGCCCTTTAGTATGGGCCCTCTTTTCTTCCATCCGATATAGTCAGCAGCTACTGCTGACTAAACAGTGGAGCTATGCGTGGATGTCTGACCTCCTTCGCACAAAGCTTGAAAACTGAGCAGCCGTGATCCCACGGGGGGTGTATAGCCAGAAGGGGAGGGGCCTTACACTTTTTAGTGTAATGCTTTGTGTGGCCTCCGGAGGCAGTAGCTATACACCCAATCGTCTGGGTCTCCCAATGGAGCGCCGAAGAAAAAATATTTCTCTCCCACCTGGCATGATCAAACATGTCAGATGGGAGATAAATCTCCTCTCCCGGTCACTACCGGTCCCTCGATGTCACCAAAGTGACCCCCTACCCCCTCCCAATCATCTAAGATGGCAAATTTGTGTTGCATATGACATGCCAGATGCAACAGAAAAAGCCTCCCCAGGTACAGCCAGGTCACCCACTGTCAATCCCCGGTCTCCCTGGTACCTCCTGCAGCGACAATCACCCGCGATCCCTCCTCCTTCTCAAAAGATGTTGGCAGCATGCGCAAAGCAGCTGTCATCCGGCTCACTGCGTTCAGTGCCGCTGAGCTTACTGCAGATCACACTGCCATGCTGTGGACCTGGGGAGAGTGGGTGCAGTATTACGGCACCCACGCTCCTCACATGGAGGGTCTGAACTTCCAGAAAATGAGAGATACGTTCCCTGAGCGTGTCCCCCATATTTTGGAAGGTCCAGAGTCATTGTGGGACCTCCAAAATGGATTACAGTGGACCGGATTTTTTTTTCTTTTCAATAAATTGGAGAAAGAGGGAAAGTGTTGGGGTGCGTTTTTTCAAATAAATTTTTTGACATCTATTTTTTTTTTATTACTGATTGGGTTAGTAATGTCGGATATCTGATAGACGCCGCAACATCAACTAACCCCTTGGTTTGATGCCAAGTGACATTACAGCTGGTATCAACCCCATTTATTACCCCGTTTGCCACCGCACCAGGGCAACGGGATGAGCCAGGGCGAAGTGCCAGAATTGGCGCATCTAATGGATGCCCAGCTTCTGGGGCAGCTGGGAACGGCTAAATAACCATGGCTCTTCTCACCCTGAGAAAACAAGACTACAGCTGTCCGCTTTGCCTTGGCTGGTAATCCAATTTGGGTGAGACCCCACGTTTCTTTTAATTATTTATTTATAAATGATTAAAAAAAACAGTGTGGGGAGTCCTCCGTTTTGGATTACCAGCCAAGGTGAAGCTGCCAGCTGTGGTCTGCAGCCATCTGCTTTACCCTAACTGGTTGTCAAAAATGGGGGGGACCCCACATCATTTTTTTTTTTTATTAAGTATTACAAGCAGGCCAGCACAGGTTACGAGGAGACGCGGAGAGGATCTGAGCGACGTACACAGTAAAAAAAACATGTAAAATCAAACAAAGACACACATTGTCTTCTGAAAAGTGAAAAGCACTAAACGTTTTTTGCTTTTTTTTGTAACCTGTGGTGGCCTGCTCCGCTCCTCCCATCTATTTTCTGCTGCAGGGTAAGATGGGAAGGAGGTGACGTCGGGTCATTTGGCCAGCGCTTGCGCAGAACACTGGAGGCAGAGGGGAAAGGGCAGGCACGAGATTATGGGCGGGCACTTGCGATGCAATCACAGCGCCGCCCATAATCTCGTGCCTGCGACGCCACCAGCGGTCCTTGCGTGCGCGGCACCTCAGGCGCACCCTGAGATATGAAATGGAGCATTGGGGGACGGCGTCAATCTGCAGGAGGGACAGTAACGGACACCAGAGAGCCCGCCCCCATGGATAATTTACAAGAATTGCAGACAAAAAAAGGTACAACTTTATAAAGTATTTAATTTGGTTTCAAAGGGGGCACGAAAATTATAGGAACCTTGCTAGAATGCAGCCCAGGAGCTGCAGAAGGGGAAACTTTTAGGTTTAAAGCTAAATTTCTGATGACAGGTTCCCTTTAAGCAGCTGTTTATGTGGACCCAAGTCATCGTATACTGCTTGATGATCAACAGCTTACTAAAGGAAAAGAAGCTCTGACTGAGGTAGCAGTTAGGCCGGGGCCACATGGGGACCACTGCGATCCTCACATGACACTCGGCTCACGCTTGGAGCACAGCGGGAGCAGAGTGTCATTGCGGCTGAGGTCCGATCATGCGATTGGACCACAGCTGCGGGGGGCAGGCCGGCACTGAGGAGGGGCGGGCCAGCGCTGAGGAGGGGAGGGAGGGATTTATCTTCTTCTCTCTGCCGTTGCCGGCTATTGCCATTGTCGCTCTACACTCACGGTACATCGGTGTAAGCGAGTGCAGTGCAATTGCTCTCTCGTCCCATAGACTTGAATGGGTGCGATAGAATCAAGGATTGCACCCATAGCATGCTGCGACTGTTTTCTCGGTCCATTTAGGGCTGAGAAAATAATAGCTCGTGGGTGCTGGCACATAGGGTAATATTGGCCCGCGTGGAATGCGATGTTTTATCACATTCCACTCGCTCCGATTTTCATGACGTGTGGCTTAGGCCTTGGGATGAGTGGCCTACAGGACTGCCAGGTGCAAGAGGACTTGGGTCCTGACAGCGCTACTGCTGCCATATCTTCATCCTCATCAGATGAGGAGTTTAACTTTGACAAGTATTTGGATGACATGGAGCAGGCAAAGCGTTGCCACAAGGAAAAAGATTTCACTGTCTCCTATAGCAAGCAGATTGACCATATTTCAGCAACATTTTTCACTTGATCTCAAAGAAATAGTAAAATTCAACTGTTCATCAAAACTGACTGTGCATGAGGCAATTCCTTTCAGGCCACTTTACACACAACGACATCGCTAGTGATGTCGCTGGTGAAAGCACCCGCCCCCGTTGGTTGTGCGTCACGGGCAAATCGCTGCCCGTGGTCCACAACATCGTCACACATACTTACCTGCCTAGCGACGTCGCTGTGGCCAGCGAACCGCCTCCTTTCTAAGGGGGAGGTTCGTTCGGCGTCACAAAGCGGCCGCCCAATAGAAGCGGAGGGGCGAAGATGAGCGAGCGGAACATCCCGTCCACCTCCTTCCTTCCTCATTGCGGCCGGCCGCAGGTACAGTGTTGTTCCTCGTTCCTGTGGTGTCACACATAGCGATGTGTGCTGCCTCAGGAACGATGAACAACCTGCGTCCTGCAACAGCAACGACATTTGGGATTAGAACGACATGTCAACGATCAACGATTAGGTGAGTAATTTTGATCGTCAACGGTCGTTCGTGCGTTTCATACACAACGACGTCGCTAACAAGGCCGGATGTGCGTCACGAATTCGGTGAGCCCAACGACATCTCGTTAGCGATGTCGTTGCATGTAAAGCCCCCTTTATACCCGGAAATTGTTAAATGTTGCCCATGTGGTTACGACTTTGCCTCCAACTCAAGTTAGTGTAGAGAGGTTGTTCTATAGCCTTAAAATTATTAGGTCAGTTTTGAGGTCATCTATGAAGGAGGATCTGATGGAGGCAATTCTATTTCTTACAGCAAACTCATAGACTGCACACTCCGACTCCCACATATATTGCTTATATTTAAGTGAAAAATATATTGTAGTACAATGTGAACATCAGACATTTCATCATTTTTTTTTTATACAATAATCAAGATATTTAGGTAGAACATAAAATATATTTATTGGAATACAACTGTAGAACACAAAAAACTGTAATAACACATATATATTGTAACGTTGCACCCCGCAACCTGGGGGTTCCACTCGCTTGCAGCGGTGTGAGGTAGCTTCAGCAACATATGTACACAGTCTCTTTATAATAATTCTGGCAGTTTATTTAAAAACACTCTCAGCATAAACTGCTCTTAACATAAACGATCCACGTACGGTGGGCATCCATTATAAGTCCATAGTGGAAGTTTCAGCAACTTCCCCACTCTCTGGCTCCTGCCAGCGTACAGCTCTAGCCAAGGTTCCTTCCAGCACCCAGGGCCCTCTGCAAATCCGTCTGTCTCTCCTCCAGGAGAGATTCGGCCCTACAGCCCTGGCCTGGCTGCACTCACCTCAGTCTCAACTCAGACTCAATTTCAGAGCCCTGTGTTCAGCCTCCACACAGGCTGATACACCCAGAACTCCCTGCTCTGCTCTCACTCGTCTCCAGCACACACACTGGAAGTCTAGAGCCAGTCTCTCTCTAGACTGCCCTAGACACACTCCACCCAGGTTCAGAGACAGGATTGCTTTAACCCCTGGAGCCACACCCACAGGTGGTAAGGAGTGTGTAATCAGCAACACACACCCTTCCATGGCTCTGCATGTAATGCAATCCTGTGGAACCACAGGTCCCAGCCAACTTCACATTGCAGAGCACCCACGCTTCTGCAAAACATACCGGCTCTTTGTAATACAGCCGGTTGATACTTCACTATATATATATATATATATATATATATATTCCATAGTGTATTACATATTTACAGTTTTTTGTGTTCTACAGTTGTATTCCAATAAATATATTTTATGTTCTACCTAAATATCTTGATTGTTGTATATAAAAAAAAATGATTAAATGTCTGATGTTCACATTGTACTACAATATATTTTTCACTAAAATATCAGCAATATATGTGGGAGTCGGAGTCGGTGCAAGGGAAATTGAAGAGTTGAAGTCGGAGTCACAGGTTTGGCTTACCCTAGTCTGCAGGGTCAGGTGACTGATGGACAAGGAGTAGTTACTTCCAGTCCCAGTAAAGATCATCGTTGCGGCAGAGGATTGGAGTGGCAAGTAATACTTCTTTCTTTATTCTACAACGAACTTAACACATAAGTTGACTGTAGGCCAAACGCTCAGTAGGCCGACAGCTATCATTCCCAATTCTGCCAGGTGTATGTTTCTTTCAATGGTGCAACAGGAGAATAAGCAGGTGTCAGACCTATCCTTTACAGGACCAAAGGATCAGGCATGTTGGAATCCAATATCCACAAATATGTTTGATCCACACTTTTGTGGACAAGTGAGAGTTAGGATTCCCCACATACATAACAAAGTTGGCTGATCCTGCTGAAATCAACTGCTATAAAAAGTTGAATGAGGCATTAACAATACGTATGGAGAAAATCACAGCAATTATGACATACACATGACAGACAATACAAAAAAATAGTGTATTAGGCAAGAAAATAAAAGTACAAGAAATGAAGGGAATTTTGTTACTTACCGTAAATTCCTTTTCTTCTAGCTCTTATTGGGAGACCCAGACGATTGGGTGTATAGCTACTGCCTCCGGAGGCCACACAAAGCATTACACTAAAAAGTGTAAGGCCCCTCCCCTTCTGGCTATACACCCCCCGTGGGATCACGGGCTGCTCAGTTTTAGTGCTAAAGCAAGAAGGAGGAAAGCCAATAACTGGTTTAAACAAATTCAATCCGAAGTAACATCGGAGAACTGAAACCGTTCAACATGAACAACATGTGTACCCGAAAAAACCAAAAATCCCGAAGGAAACAGGGCGGGTGCTGGGTCTCCCAATTGGAGCTAGAAGAAAAGGAATTTACGGTAAGTAACAAAATTCCCTTCTTCTTCGGCGCTCCATTGGGAGACCCAGACGATTGGGACGTCCAAAAGCAGTCCCTGGGTGGGTAAATTAATACCTCAAGTTAGAGCTGCAAAACAGCCCTCCCCTACGAGGAGGAAACCGCCGCCTGCAGGACTCTTCTACCTAGGCTGGCGTCCGCCGAAGCGTAGGTATGCACCTGATAATGTTTGGTGAAAGTGTGCAGACTCGACCAGGTAGCTGCCTGGCACACCTGTTGAGCCGTAGCCTGGTGTCGTAATGCCCAGGACGCACCCACGGCTCTGGTAGAATGGGCCTTCAGCCCTGATGGAACCGGAAGCCCAGCAGAACGGTAGGCTTCAAGAATTGGTTCCTTGATCCATCGAGCCAGGGTGGATTTGGAAGCCTGCGATCCTTTGCGCTTACCAGCGACAAGGACAAAGAGTGCATCCGAGCGGCGCAGGGGCGCCGTGCGGGAAATGTAGATTCTGAGTGCTCTCACCAGATCCAACAAATGCAAATCCTTTTCATACCGATGAACTGGATGAGGACAAAAGGAAGGTAAGGAGATATCCTGATTGAGATGAAAAGAGGATACCACCTTAGGGAGAAACTCCTGAATCGGGCGCAGCACTACCTTGTCCTGGTGAAAAACCAGGAAGGGAGCTTTGGATGACAGCGCTGCCAGCTCGGATACCCTCCGAAGAGACGTGACCGCTACCAGAAAGGCCACTTTCTGTGAGAGTCGAGAAAGTGAAACATCCTTCAGAGGCTCGAAGGGCGGCTTCTGGAGAGCAACTAGTACCCTGTTCAGATCCCATGGATCTAACGGCCGTTTGTACGGAGGGACGATGTGACAAACCCCCTGCAGGAACGTGCGTACCTGAGGAAGTCGTGCTAGACGCTTTTGAAAAAATACCGATAGCGCTGAGACTTGCCCTTTAAGGGAGCCGAGCGATAAGCCTTTTTCCAAACCAGATTGCAGGAAGGAAAGAAAAGTAGGCAATGCAAATGGCCAGGGGGACACTCCCTGTGCCGAGCACCAGGATAAGAAAATCTTCCACGTTCTGTGGTAGATCTTAGCAGACGTGGGCTTCCTAGCCTGTCTCATGGTGGCCACGACCCCTTGAGATAATCCTGAAGATGCTAGTATCCAGGACTCAATGGCCACACAGTCAGGTTCAGGGCCGTAGAATTCAGATGGAAAAACGGCCCTTGTGACAGTAAGTCTGGCCGGTCTGGTAGCGCCCACGGTTGGCCGACCGTGAGATGCCACAGATCCGGATACCACGACCTCCTCGGCCAGTCTGGGGCGACGAGCAAGACGCGGCGGCAATCGGACCTGATCTTGCGTAGCACTCTGGGCAAGAGTGCCAGAGGGGGAAACACATAGGGCAGCTGGAACTGCGACCAATCTTGCACTAAGGCGTCTGCCGCCAGAGCTCTGTGATCGCGAGACCGTGCCATGAACGTTGGGACCTTGTTGTTGTGCCGGGACGCCATTAGGTCGACGTCCGGCCTTCCCCAGCGGCGACAGATTTCCTGAAACACGTCCGGGTGAAGGGACCATTCCCCTGCGTCCATACCCTGGCGACTGAGGAAGTCTGCTTCCCAGTTTTCTACGCCGGGGATGTGAACTGCGGATATGGTGGAGGCCGTGGCTTCCACCCACATCAGAATCCGCCGGACTTCCTGGAAGGCTTGCCGACTGCGTGTCCCGCCTTGGTGGTTGATGTATGCCACCGCTGTGGAGTTGTCCGACTGAATTCGGATCTGCTTTCCTTCCAGCCACTGCTGGAAGGCTTGTAGGGCAAGATACACTGCCCTGATTTCCAGAACATTGATCTGAAGGGTGGACTCCTGCTGAGTCCACGTACCCTGAGCCCTGTGGTGGAGAAAAACTGCTCCCCACCCTGACAGACTCGCGTCTGTCGTGACCACCGCCCAGGATGGGGGTAGGAAGGACCTTCCTTGTGATAATGAGGTGGGAAGAAGCCACCATTGAAGAGAGTCCTTGGCCGTCTGGGAAAGGGAGACTTTCCTGTCTAAGGACGTCGACTTCCCGTCCCATTGGCGGAGAATGTCCCATTGAAGTGGGCGCAGATGAAACTGCGCAAACGGGACTGCCTCCATTGCTGCCACCATCTTCCCCAGGAAGTGCATGAGGCGCCTCAAGGGGTGCGACTGGCCCTGAAGGAGAGATTGCACGCCTGTCTGTAGTGAACGCTGCTTGTCCATCGGAAGCTTCACTATCGCTGAGAGAGTATGAAACTCCATGCCAAGATATGTTAGTGATTGGGTCGGTGACAGATTTGACTTTGAAAAGTTGATGATCCACCCGAAAGTCTGGAGAGTCTCCAGCGCAACGTTCAGGCTGTGTTGGCATGCCTCTTGAGAGGGTGCCTTGACAAGTAGATCGTCCAAGTAAGGGATCACCGAGTGTCCCTGAGAGTGCAAGACTGCTACCACTGCTGCCATGACCTTGGTGAAAACCCGTGGGGCTGTCGCCAGACCAAATGGCAGGGCTACGAACTGAAGGTGTTCGTCTCCTATAACGAAGCGTAGAAAACGCTGGTGCTCTGGAGCAATCGGCACGTGGAGATAAGCATCTTTGATGTCTATTGATGCTAGGAAATCTCCTTGAGACATCGAGGCAATGACGGAGCGGAGAGATTCCATCCGGAACCGCCTGGTTTTCACGTGCTTGTTGAGCAGTTTTAGGTCCAGAACAGGAGGGAAAGAGCCGTCCTTTTTTGGCACCACAAACAGATTGGAGTAAAAACCTTGACCTCGTTCCTGAAGAGGAACAGGGATCACCACTCTTTCTGCCCTTAGAGAGCACACCGCCTGCAGAAGAGCATCGGCTCGGTCGGGATGTGGGGAAGTTCTGAAGAACCGAGGCGGAGGACGAGAACTGAACGCTATCCGGTACCCGTGAGACAAAATGTCTGTTACCCACCGGTCTTTGACCTGTGGCAGCCAAATGTCGCAAAAGCGGGAGAGCCTGCCACCGACCGAGGATGCGGAGCGAGGAGGCCGAAAGTCATGAGGCAGCCGGCTTGGAAGCGGTTCCTCCGGCTGCTTTCTTTGGGCGTGAGTGAGCCCGCCAGGAATCTGAGCTCCTCTGCTCCTTCTGAGTCCTTTTGGACGAGGAGAATTGGGCCCTGCCCGAGCCTCGAAAGGACCGAAACCTCGACTGTCCCTTCCACTGTTGAGGTTTGCTTGATCTGGGCTGGGGTAAGGAAGAGTCCTTACCCTTGGACTGTTTAATGATTTCAGCCAATTGCTCACCAAACAGCCTGTCCTGAGATAATGGCAAACTGGTTAAGCATTTTTTGGAAGCAGAATCTGCTTTCCATTCCTTTAACCATAAGGCTCTGCGTAAAACCACAGAGTTGGCGGACGCCATTGACGTACGGCTGGTAGAGTCCAAGACCGCATTGATAGCGTAAGTCGCAAACGCAGACATTTGCGAGGTCAAGGACGCCACGTGCGGCACTGATGGACGTATGACAGAGTCCACCTGCGCCAGACCAGCTGAAATAGCTTGGAGTGCCCACACGGCTGCGAATGCTGGAGCAAACGACGCGCCGATAGCTTCATAGACAGATTTTAACCAAAGGTCCATCTGTCTGTCATTGGCATCTTTAAGTGAAGCCCCATCTTCCACTGCAACTATGGATCTAGCCGCAAGCCTGGAGATTGGGGGGTCCACCTTTGGACACTGGGTCCAGCGTTTGACCACGTCAGGGGGAAAGGGATAACGTGTATCCTTAAGACGTTTGGAGAAACGCTTATCTGGATAAGCATGGTGTTTCTGGACTGCTTCTCTGAAGTCAGAGTGGTCCAGAAAAGTACTCAATTTACGCTTGGGATACCTGAAATGGAATTTCTCCTGCTGTGCTGCTGCCTCCTCCGCAGGAGGAGAAATATCCAGCAGTCTATTGATGGCCGCTATAAGATCATTCACCATGGCGTCACCATCAGGGGTATCCAGGTTGAGAGCGGTCTCAGGATTAGACTCCTGATCACCTCGCTCTGTCTCATCATACAGAGAATCCTCTCGCTGACACCCTGACCAGCGTGATGACGCCGAGGGTCTCTCCCAGCGAGCTCGCTTAGGCTGCCTGGGACTGTCGTCCGAGTCAGAGCCTTCAGCCTGTGATGCCTGGGACCCCCTTGGAGCACGGATTAGTTCCAACTGAGGGGGACCGGGGAACATTGAATCAACAGTTCCCATGGTCTGAGTGACCGGCCTGGACTGCAAAGTTTCTAGAATTTTTGTCATAGTCACAGACATCTTATCAGCAAAAACTGCAAAGTCTGTCCCCGTCACCGGGGCAGGGTTCACAGGCGTCTCTGCCTGGGCCACTACTAGCATAGACTCCGGCTGACGAAGTGGCACAGGGACCGAACATTGCACACAATGGGGGTCAGTGGAACCTGCCGGTAGATCAGCCCCACATGCGGTACAGGCAGCATATAAAGCCTGTGCCTTGGCACCCTTGCTTTTTGCGGATGACATGCTGTTGTCTCCTCAGAGCAATATAGGGGTATAAGCCAAGAAGCGACCGTACAGTGCAATATATAGGTACAGACAAAAGTACACAAAACAACACTGTGGCACTAGTGGGGTCAGCACCTAGGTGCTGCTTACCGCCCGCTTAACAGCGGGTGTGTGGTCGCCAGAATCCCCTGTCTGGGTCTCCCAGGGCTATGTCCGTTCTCCAGCTCAGACTGCGTGCAGGAATGGCTGCCGGCGTCCTGTGAAGAGGGGCGGGCCGTGGGCGTGCTGCAGACAAAGAGCGGGAAACTGGCGTCCCACTGTGCCCAGTGAGAGGGCTGGAGTATGTAAATAAGACTCCAGCCCTCGGCGCTGACTATTGTACAGCGTCTCTCCCCTTCCCTGATTGACAGGGCTGGGGGCGGGAACGAAACGTAACTAGGCCGCAGAAGCCGGGGACTAGATTTATAAGCGCTGCCGTCGTAAAAGCACGGTCGGCGCGAAGTCCCCGGCGCACCACAAGTCTCAGCCGCGCCGCAGTCTCCGGGGGCGGCCGGCGCGGTAGTTCCCCACACATAAACTCACTCAGCTAAGCTGCAGTGAGTATAACCCAAGCGCACAGCGCTACTGTCCCCGGCGCACTAGAACACCCAGCAACGCTGGAGTGTGTCTGTGCCTGTCTGTACGGGGACACAGAGTACCTGAATGTTGCAGGGCCTTGTCCCTGACGGTACCCAGCTCCGTATCCAGCAGGATCTCCGGGTCTGTGGATGGAGCCCGGCCTCAGAGCCTGGAGGCCGGTAAGATCCCACTTCACCAGAGCCCTCAGGGGGATGGGGAAGGAAAACAGCATGTGGGCTCCAGCCTCCGTACCCGCAATGGGTACCTCAACCTTAACAAACACCGCCAACAAGAGTGGGGTGAGAAGGGAGCATGCTGGGGGCCCTTTAGCATGGGCCCTCTTTTCTTCCATCCGATATAGTCAGCAGCTACTGCTGACTAAACAGTGGAGCTATGCGTGGATGTCTGACCTCCTTCGCACAAAGCTTGAAAACTGAGCAGCCCGTGATCCCACGGGGGGTGTATAGCCAGAAGGGGAGGGGCCTTACACTTTTTAGTGTAATGCTTTGTGTGGCCTCCGGAGGCAGTAGCTATACACCCAATCGTCTGGGTCTCCCAATGGAGCGCCGAAGAAAATAAAGCTATGGGTATCTCTAAAATAAGAAAATCTAAGCATATTTTTACTGGAGTCTTGGCAAGTAAAGACAGTTCTGAATCCTTGGCAACATCTTGGTTTGTTAAGCAAAGGAAGAAAAAGGGATCGGCACTCACCGGTAATTGCTGTGAAGTGTTCAGGTTTATTTCATGGTCAGAGGATACATGCTTCGGCGTTACAGGGAGGGAATGAGGATGGTTAGCACAAAAAGACTACGGCCGTTTCGCCCCTGTAGGTGGGGCTTCAACAGGTCTCGTAAGACCTGTTGAAGCCCCACCTACAGGGGCGAAACGGCCGTAGTCTTTTTGTGCTAACCATCCTCATTCCCTCCCTGTAACGCCGAAGCATGTATCCTCTGACCATGAAATAAACCTGAACACTTCACAGCAATTACCGGTGAGTGCCATTCCTTTTTTCTTCCTTTGCTTAATGTTCTATGCTCTGATGCTTTTGGAACAAGCACCCCGCAGCTGTATTCAGTATAGTCCGACCTGGAAGTCTCCTCTGGTCGAAGCAGAGATCAATAGCACCGCGTGTGCTTTCTATAACTAGCTGCTGATTGTTTGATGTGGACAGTCCTCAGTGAAAGTAGTGCCCCGCAAATCCTTCTTGTTACTACTGAACATCTTGGTTTGTTCCTCCACCAATATCACTAGTAAGACATTTGACTATCAATTCTATACAAGCTCATAAAGTAGACAGTAAAGTTACCTTTTAGAGCTGTGTGCCCCGGACTGGCCAGTAGCTCTATGAGAGTGCACTTTGGGGGTCTTGGAAAGTGACTTTCTGCACTCAGGAAGGCTAGGGGTCTTTTGTTCTGCCTGATCTAACTGGGACCTGTTGCTAGAAAACCGAAAGAGAACTGCATCAGAGCCAACAGGACACACAGATCCCTCCTGTATTGTTCAGTACAGAAACATGAGTTGGCAGTAGCTAAGGTACAAGGTTAACTTTTATAACATAACTTTGCTGCAAAAAAGAAATGATGGCAATCCTTCCCTCGGCAAACACAACTACTTAGGATTTGCTTTCGAATAAAGATCAAGCTAGATGCTAAGAAGACTCCTTAAAGGGGTTATCCGGCTTATTTTGCTTTTTTTTTTTTGTCATTTTACTATTGGGCTTCATTGGGGCAGGTAAGTAGGTAGTGACTACCTACCTGCCCTACTGTCAGCCCCTCTTCACCGGCTCAAAGCAGTCATGTGACCGCTTCTGCCGTGATTTTGCTGCTTCCTGTGATGTCACAACTACAGGGGCAGGAGCTTATGCTCGCCTTGTAGACCGGCATCACAGCCGACGTAATGTTGCCGACCTGCTCCTGACCAGGTACAGTGTGACGCAGCCCCCACCCCTCTCATCCTTCCTCGCCCCCTCCCCACATTCCGAACTCTCCTCGGCCCCCTGTAAACTGCTATTGTTCACTGTATGTGCAGGGGTCCTGGAAAAACAGGGGGTGCTCACTCACTGTCAGGGACACAGTCAGTGCTGTTTGCCCGACAATGTCCTTTATAATGTATGGGGCCCGGGTACCTGTCACTCCCCCCCCTCGGGCGCTCTCTCATTCTGTGCACTATATCTTCTCACTCTGTGATGAGTGCCAGCGTACGGTGCTCCTGGCTTTTGAAATAGTGCCGGGAGCAGAAATCAGGTACGTCATCTGACACCAGCGGTCGGAAGCACTGATCTCTGCATCTGCTCAGCTGTAAGGATGCTGCTCTTATCATAGAGCAGGGGGACTAGAGAGAGAATGGGGTGAGACACGGGGGGGTGAGAAGAGAGTGCACGAGGGGATGGTGCTGGGCTGAATAATTACAGGAAATGAGTGTGCAGGGGGCGGGGCTGGACCCTGAGGCCGGGCGGTGTCAGCTCTGACTGAAGTTCGGCAGTCAAGCATGTCATGTTTGGTTGAGCTGCAGGTAAATAAAGTGACTGCAGAGAATAAAGTGATAATTCAAGAGGAACAAAAGTTAGAAAACAAAAAAATAATAACGTAGGGGTGTTTTATATGACAATACAGCACAGATTAGCTTAAAAATATTTTTGGCATTTATGTCGGACAGCTCCTTTAATGGTGTTTGTAAACCTTTACTGAGAGCAACCATGTAGTATATGAGAATAGACAACGCCAACAATCCAATCAAAAAACAAACAAGAGTTATCTGCGCCAAAGTACACCTGTTTGACAAACAAACGACTCCACTGTGTATAACGGCTTTTTTGTTGTTGCATAAGCTGGAGATATTTCTTTGGAAGAGTAGCATGAATGACCGCTATAATGCACAGCGGTGAGGTCTCCTTACCTTCCTCCTCCAGTGTCCTCTTGCGCCTGGGCCCCCGCAGTGTTCCTCTGTGAATGTTGCAATGATCCCACCGGATTGTTATTACGCCGGCTGGACATTGTCACCTCTCTCCTGAAGGGACAAACCCTTTCTAGACACTACCAGTCACTGCAAAAGGCAAACAAACAATAAACAACAAATGTTGTTACAATTAGTGATGAGTGAGCACTAATCAAGCAGGTCAGACGCTCGGAGAGCCTTGTATTCGAGTATAATGGAAGTCTATTGGGAACTCGAGCATTTTTCTGTCAGACTCCCCTAGGATGGCTGGAGAGGCCGAAAAATGCATGGGGAAGACGCATGGACGCATCTCCAGTCCTTAATGGGAAGTAAAAAGTTAAATAATATAAAAAGAGTGGGGTCCCCCTTTTTTGATAACTAGCCAAGGTAAAGCAGAGAGCTGCAGGCTTATATTATCAGGCTGGGAAGGCCCATGGTTATTTGGCCCTTCCCAGCCTAATAATAGCAGCTCGAAGACAACAGGCGCATCCATTCTGGCATTTCACCCTGGCACTGGTGCATTGGCATTTGGGGTAATCATTAATGGAGCTGATATCACCTGTGAATTGTCAGCTGGCATGAAGCCAAGGGGTTAGCAATGGATAGGCATCTATCAGATACCCCCATAACTAACCCAGTAAGTGTAAAATGAATAAAACACCACAAAGGAAAAAAATAGCAGTCTAAACTATTTTCTTCTGTTTGTGTGTGCTTTCTTCAGTGTTCAGTTCAGTAGGGCAAAGAGGAGTGTGCGTGTGCAGGAGTGCAATAGCGGACTCTGTGTGGATGACATAGGACATGTCATCCACACAACGCAAGAAGGAGGACGGCAATCACAATATGAGAGGAGGCGCCGGACCGATATCAGCGATGCTCATCGGACCAGACCACCCCGTAGGTGAATATAATAAAATACGTTTTTTATGTTATACACATCGGCCTGGGCTCCTATATATAGTAGTCTAGAATGCTGTATATAACAGCTTATGGGTGGTGTCCGCAGGTCAAAAGGGAAAAATCTGGTGACAGGTTCCCTATAAAATGGTCGTTTTGCATATATTGCAGTAATGGGGAGTGCGCTACATTAAGAGTGTAGTGAACATAAGGTTGCTTTGATGATTGAGTCCACCTGTGCTTTACTTATAGGGAATCTGTCAGCAGGTTTTTGCTACCTAATCTGAGAGCAGCATAATGTAGGTAATGATGTCATGGATCCAAGGACGTATCACTTAGATTACTGGATGCAGGGATTCTGACACAATCAGAGTTTGTAAATTTAGCAATAAAATACAAATTCAGTACCTAAAAATCATACAATGTGATTTTCTGGATTTTTTATATTTCGTCTGAAGTGTAGCTGCGATAAAAATAACAGGCCTCTCCATTCTTTGTAGGTAGGAAAACTTGCAAAATCAGCAGTGTATCAAATACTTAATTTGTCAACTGTTTATACATAAAAACTTTCAAAATAGATATGCTAATTGTGTCTTTTTAGCAATAAAATGCAAAGTGAATGAATAAAAGCAAGATCTAAATCTCATCAATATTAGGTGACTGCCCTTTCTTTTCATGAATTCTTCTGAGCCATGGGAAAGCTGTCAAGTTTCCTTAAAGGGAACCTATCATCAGAAATTTAGCTATAAACCTAAAAGTTTCCCCTTCTGCAGCTCCTGGGCTGCATTCTAGCAAGGTTCCTATAGTTTTTCTGGCCCCTTTTATACCAAAATAAAGACTTTATAAAGTTGTACCTTTTCGTATGTAAATTTCGTAAATTATCCATGGGGGCGGGCTGCCTGGTGTCCGTTACGGTCCTCCTGCCGATTTACGCTGCCCCCGAACACTGAATTTCAACCTCAGGACGCCGCCCCTGGGCGCCCGAGGTCCCGCGCATGCGCTGTGCGACTGTAACGGGACTGTGCACTGCGTGCACGTGTGACCGCTGGTGATGTTTTGCGCAGGCACAAGGTTATGGGCGGTACTGTGAGTGTCATCAGCAAGTGCCGCCCATAACCTCGTGACCGCACTTTCCCCTCTTCCTCCAGCGTTCTGCACCTGCCAAATGACCAGACGTCACCTCCTTCCCATCGTACCCTGCAGCAGGAAATCGATGGGAGGAGCGGAGCAGCACAGCACAGGAGAAACGGAGAGGATCTGAACGACGTACAGAGGGGAGAGCGCGGCCACGAGAGTATGGGCGGGCACCTGCGATGCAATCACAGCGCCGCCCAAACTCTCGTGCCTGCGACCACATCACCAGGTGTCCTGGCGTGCACGGGACCTCGGGCGCAGTGGGCGGCGTCCTGAGGGATGATTTGGAGCGTGGGGGGATGGCGTAACGGACAGCAACGGACACCAGAGAGCCTGCCCCCATGGAGAATTTACAAGATTTTCATACCAAAAGGTACAAGTTTATAAAGTATTTATTTTGGTTTAAAAGGGGGCACAAAAAGTATAGAAACCTTGCTAGAATGCAGCCCACGAGCTGCAGAGGGGGAAACTTTTAGGTTGAAAGCAAAATTTCTGATGACAAGTTCCCTTTAAGTGCTCATTCAGACGACCGTTCCGTTTGTCCTGGTCAGTTCTTTTTTTTTGCGGACCTACTGACAGGACCATCTTTTTAATGTGTTTTGTGTGGGATCGGAAGGCAGAAGGAAACACTTCCGTGTGCCATCAGTTCCTACAAAAAACACATTGGTGACTGTATGTCTGTTAACATGTCCTATTCTGTTCCGCAATTGCGAACAGTGACACAATAGAAGTTAATGGGTCCGCAAAATCCCCGGAAGCCACATGGAAACACTTCCGTGTGGCTTCCGTCGGGTCCCCCTGTCAGCCCCGCAGCGGCTCACCAGGGCTGTGGAGTCGGAGTTGTGGAGTCTGTGTTAATTTTGGTGTAGTCGGAGTTGGTATAAAATGGACCGACTCCTAAAATATATAATAATTAATATCGATATATTTGTGACAACAAAGAAATTGTTACCAGGACACTGGCAGTAAAAGATACTAAAAGCTCATCACATCAGCCAGTTGCTCCAGGCCTTTGTGGAAAAAGTTGTGCAAGATTACGAACTCAAAAAAGAACAGGTTCTTGCCATTGTAACGGACAATGCTTCAAACATAAGTACAATTAAACTGATGACTAACAGTAATGAACAACATCTAGAATAAAATGTAGGATTCAGTATGTGTGAGATGGAGCCACAGTGCTGTTCATGTAACTGAGGAACAAACAGATATTACAACAGAACAGCAAAATGATACTTTAGAATTAGGTGATCTTGTTGAAACTGCTTCAAAACACGTTCATATTCATCACATGCGCTGTGTTGTGCACACGCTGCAGCTGGAAATAAGATAGTCTGCAAGAGGGACATGCTGGAAATCTGATTGGGAGTGAAGAAATTGGTTATTGCTGTCAGAACCCCTAAAATTTATTCCATCTTAGGGTATGTGCACACGTTGCTTTTTTTTCCGTGCGGAAAAAAACGCACCCTCTGGCAGAGGGGAGAATTGTAAACAATGCTTTTTGAGAAACAACGCATCGAAAACGCATGCGTTTTTCATGCGTTTTTCATGCGTTTTTCATGCGTTTTTTTAGGTGCGTTTTTTAAGACTTGTCAGTGTTAATAAAGTTGGTTGAACACAGATCTTTGGAAAAAAAACCTGTGATGTCATTTCCTTCTCCACATTCTGTTTGGATAAATGGGAGGGCTTGGAATGGAAGGAGCACCATTTGAATTTTGGAAAAGTTGAAATAAACTTCGCGCACCAAGCCCCTTAGGTACCTATACGTCAGAAAACCCCCACAAGTGACCCCATTTTGGAATCTGCACCCCTCAAGGATTTTATTCAGGAGTATATTAAGCATTTTGAATCCACAGCTACTTCACCCAAAATGTTGCTGTAGCAACAATATTCTCACTTTTAGGCCCGTTTCACACGTTAGTGAAAAACACTGACTTTTTTCACTGGCGTGTAAAACACGCGCATGTCCCTCCATGTGCCGTGAATCACGGCACACATGGGTTGTCTAAGTGCAATCCGGGCTCCGTTCTCCGTGGCCCGTGATTGCACTTAGAGATTAACTCACCTGCACCCGCTCCCGCTCTCCATGGTGCTGATCGCTCCCGCGGTGCAGCATCCGGCCGGCGCTGACCCCCGCAGCAGCTGCTTCCGGGTCGGCTGTGTCGTGCATCATGAATATGCGCGACAATAATGAGCCGGCTCAGAAGCAGCAGGCTGCACGGGCTGCAGAGGACATCGCTGGACGCCGGGTGAGTTAAAATGATTTTTATTTTAAAAGCACGTTTTTTTCTGGCACGTGTTTCACGGATCACACCACTGCGTGGTCCGTGGAACATCAGTGATGCCAGAAAAAAATGGACATGTCTCCGTGCGGCAATCACGCACACGCGGGTACGCCGCATGGAGACACGTGCAGTGAAAAATCACTGACGTGTGAGCATACCCATTCATTACAATGGGTCTGCGTATGTCAGTGATTCTGGTACGTTTAAAAAAAAGCACAAACGTACCAGAATCACTGACGTGTGAAAGAGGCCTAAGGCTATGTGGCCATGATCCAGCGACATGGCGTATAGTACACAGTGCCAGCCTTCCTGCAGCTGCCCATGCCCACGATTTAGGTTCAGGCCACTGTGGAGCTCTATGCTACCTGCAGAGAACACTCTCGTCTCCGCAGCATAAATTGACATGCTGAGGCTCGGGAAGCCACACTACCGGTCAGTTTATGCTGCGGAGAAAAGAAGCACAGTGGGCATGGGATCTCCAAAAATCCTTCCACTGTGCTTCTACTGCACAACGCAGCGTTATGGACGCAGGGAAAACACTCAGCGCCCATAACGCTGCAAACCCTGATTGTGGACACACAGCCTAAAAAGCGTCAATGGATGAAGGGATGTCAAATATATAGAACGTCCCACCCCCGCCTGCATATTCTAAGCTGGCACCTTTAGTACCTTTCATGTGGCACTAAAGGGTGCCTAGCTTAGTATTTATCCAATAAAAAAAAAAAAAAACCAATGAAAAAAATGGCGTGGGGTCCCCCCTATTTTTGATAGCCAGTCAGGGTAAAGCAGACAGCTGTAGCCTGCAAACCACAGCTGGCAGCTTCATCTTGGCTGGTGATCAATTTGGAGGGCTCCCCAGGCTTTTTTTTTTTATTTATAAATAAAGAATAAAAAAAAAAATAATGTGGGGTCCCCCCAAATTAGATCACCAGCCAAGGTGAAGCTGACAGCTGGGGTCTGGTATTCTCAGGGTGGGAAGAGCCATGGTTATTGGACTCTTCCCAGCCTAAAAATAGCAGACCGCAGCCGCCCCAGAAGTGGCGCATCCATTAGATGCGCCAATCCTGGCGCTTCGCCCCAACTCATCCCGCGCCCTGGTGCGTTGGCTAACGGGGTAATAAATGGGGTTGATACCAGATGTGTAATGTCACCTGGCATCAAGCCCAGCAATTAGTGATGTCACGGCGTCTATCAGACACCCGACATAACTAATTGACAGTAAACAAAAGCAAAAAAAGACAACAAAAAATTTTTTATTAGAAAAAACACTCCCCAAATCATTCCCTTGTTCTCCAATTTAATAAAAAAAAAAATGGGTCAGCAGAAATCCATATGGATGTCCCACGTCGCCTCTGGACCTTCTAGAATATGGGGGCACGTTCAGGGAACGTATCCCCCATTTTCTAGGAGGGCAGACCCTCCATTTGAGGAGAGTGGGTGCAAAAATCTGCACCCACTCTCCCCGGGTCACAGCTGCAGAGTGCCGAGCAGCCAGCACAGCTCACACTGAACACTGTGCTGGCTGTCAGCTGCTCTGCTCATGTGACCGGCCGGCGTCTGCTGTGAAGGAGGAGGGGGCCGCGGGGGATCAGCGCTGCGACCGGACAGGTATGTATGACACCGGGGGGAATTGGGGTGAACGGGCAGGGCCTGGGGGGCATTTTTCTGTCGCATGTCTCAAGACACATGCGACAGAAATCATAGGAGCAGGGCGGCCGGTGCGCTACTGTGCGCGCGGCCATGTTGGATTTTCGGGAGGGGGGGTCGGGGACTCGGGGGTCGGGGCGGGCACTTTGGCGACACCGGGGGCTTTGCCAGGAAGTGAGGTCAACAGGAAACCTCTTGACCTCACTTCCAGGTAAATGCCTGCGTTCTGGCGTGCCGACAAAGGCCGCGGACCGCAACAAAAAAGCAGCTCCATGCGGTGTAGCTGCGTTCTGACCCCACATCATTGATTTCAATGGGGGCGAGAACGCAGCCACAACGCACAAAAGAAGTGACATGCTGCTTTTCTTTCCACACCGATTTTTGGCATCCAAAACGCTGCGGAAAGAAACGCAGCGTGTGCACTGATTTTTCAGCTTTCCCATACACTTTGCTGGGAAAGCTGAACGCATGCAATTTGCCACTGAAACGCTGCGGTTCAAAACGCAGCGTTTCCGCGGTAAAAAACGCAACGTGTGCACACAGCCTTAAAGAGACGTGCTGGGAAAGGGGCAATTGTCGATCAAGCCACTCGGTGGGGCAGCACTTATTTAATGAGTAAGTGATTGCTTGAACTAAAACCGATTCTTATAGATATGGTAAACCCTCATGTAACCTTAAATGAAGGTCAATGGCCACAGGTGCCTGAACTGAAGGAATTGGTTAATCACCCATTTACCGTGACTAAAAAAATTACAAGGATTAACTCCTGGCATTTTCATGAGGGAGTGGAAGAACTTGCTACTTTGCCTGTCCCAAAGAGGAGGTCTAATCGCAGATGGCATTTCTGCTTCAATAAAACGGAGAGACACAGCTATTGGAAAATAAAATTCTTCTGGCAGCTGTTTATATGGACCCAAGTCATCGTATACTGCTTGATGACCAACAGCTTACTAAAGGAAAAGAAGCTCTGACTGAGGTAGCAGTTAGGATGAGTGGCCTACAGGATTGCCAGGTGCAAGAGGACTTGGGTCCTGACAGTGCTACTGCTGCCATATCTTCATCCTCATCAGATGAGGAATTTAACTTTGACAAGTATTTGTATGACAAGGAGCAGGCAAGCAGATTGACCATATTCCAGCAACATTTTTTACTTGCTCTCAAAGAAATAGAAACATTCAACCGTTCATCAAAACTGACCGTGCATGAGGCAATTCCTTTATACTCGGAAATTGTTAGAGATGTTTCCCATGTGGTTACGGCTTTGCCTCCAACCCAAGTTAGTGTAGAGAAGTTGTTCTCTAGCCTTAAAATTATTAGGTCAGATTTGAGGTCACCTATGAAGGAGGATCTGATGGAGGCAATTCTATTTCTTACAACAAATTCAAACTGCACAAATGTTATTTAGTATGTTTTTGTTGAAAACTGTTTTCTGCCACTCACATACTTTATTACATAGTCTTTATATTTATATCATATATATACAGTACAGACCAAAAGTTTAGACACACCTTCTCATTCAAAGAGTTTTCTTTATTTTCATGACTCTAAAAATTGTAGATTCACATTGAAGGCATCAAAACTATGAATTAACACATGTGGAATGAAATACTTAAAAAAGTGTGAAACTGAAAATATGTCTTATATTCTAGGTTCTTCAAAGTTTGCTTTGATTACTGCTTTGCACACTCTTGGCATTCTCTTGATGAGCTTCAAGCGGTAGTCACCGAAAATGGTCTTCCAACAGCCTTGAAGGAGTTCCCGAGATGCTTAGCACTTGTTGGCCCTTTTGCCTTTACTCTATGGTCCAGCTCACCCGAAACCATCTCAATTGTGTTCAGGTCTGGTGACTGTGGAGGCCAGGTCATCTGGCGTAGCACCCCATCACTCTCCTTCTTAGTGAAGTAGCCCATACACAGCCTGGAGGTGTGTTTGGGGTCATTCTCCTGTTGAAAAATAAATGCTGGTCCAACTAAACGGAAACCGGATGAAATAGCATGCCGCTGCAAGATGCTATGGTAGCCATACTGGTTCAGTATTCCTTCAATATTGAATAGGTTCCCAACAGTGTCACCAGCAAAGCACCCCCACACCATCACACCTCCTCCTCCATGCTTCACGGTGGGAACCAGGCAAACCAGGCATGTAGAGTTCATCCGTTCACCTTTTCTGCGTCGCACAAAGACACGGTGGTTGGATCCAAAGATCTCAAATTTAGACTCATCAGACCAAAGCACAGATTTCCACTGGTCTAATGCCCATTCCTTGTGTTCTTTCGCCCAAACAAGTCTCTTCTGCTTGTTGCCTGTCCTTAGCAGTGGTTTCCTTGCAGCTATTTTACCATGAAGGCCTGCTGCACAAAGTCTCCTTTTAACAGTTGTTCTAGAGATGTGTCTGTTGCTAGAACTCTGTGTGGCATTGACCTGGTCTCTAATCTGAGCTACTGTTAACCTGCGATTTCTGAGGCTGGTGACTTTGATAAACTTATCCTCTGCAGCAGAGGTGACTCTTGGTCTTCCTTTCCTGGGGCGGTCCTCATGTGAGCCAGTTTCTTTGTAGCATTTGATGGTTTTTGCCACTGCACTTGGGGACACTTTCAAAGTTTTCCCAATTTTTCGGACTGACTGACCTTCATTGCTTAAAGTAATGATGGCTACTCGTTTTTCTTTACTTAGCTGCTTTTTTCTTGCCATAATACAAATCCTAACAGTCTGTTCAGTAGGACTATCAGCTGTGTATCCACCAGACTTCTACACAACACAACTGATGGTCCCAACCCCATTTATAAGGCAAGAAATCCCCCTTATTAAACCTGACAGGGCACACCTGTGAAGTGAAGACCATTTCCGATGACTACCTATTGAAGGTCATCAAGAGAATGCCAAGAGTGTGCAAAGCAGTAATCAAAGCAAAAGGTGTCTACTTTGAATAACCTAGAATATAAGACATATTTTCAGTTGTTTCCTACTTTTTTGTTAAGTATTTCATTCCACATGTGTTAATTCATAGTTTTGATGCCTTCAATGTGAAGCTACAATTTTCAGTCATGAAAAAAAAGAAAACTCTTTGAATGAGGTGTGTCCAAACTTTTGGTCTGTACTGTGTGTATATATATATATGTATATATATATGTATATATATATATATATATATAATCTTATTACATAGTGCACTACATATTTACAATTTATTACAGTTTTTTATGTTCTAAAGTTGTATTCCAATAAATAGATTTTATGTTCTATCTAAATATATTGTTTATTGTATCATAAGGTTGATTAAATGTCTGATGCTCACATTGTACTACAATACATTTTTCACTTAATATAAGCAATATATGTGGGAGTCGGAGTTGTGGAGTCGGAGTCGTTGCAAGGGAAATTGAGGAGTCGGAGTCGCAGGTTTTGCTTACCGACTCCAAAGCCCTGCGGCTCACGGCAGTGTGCGAGCAGCTGCGGAGATGACGAGCGCCAACATCAGGAGGTTAGTCAAGTTCATTACCTGCGGTGATGACGTCTGCTGTACTCGTGATGTCAGCGCTCATCACTGACTTCCATGCCCGCAGCGATATCACATCAAGCCTCGCGAGCTGCCCGAGACTGTGACTAGCGGAGACGTCATGGGCTCACGCGATACTTCGCGTGGGAACGCGGCGGTCATGGAACTAAGTGACGAGCACTGACGTCACGAGTTCAGCGGAGTTTATCACCGCAGGTAATCTACTGAGCTAACCTCATGACGTCAGTGCTCGTCATGCCCTGTGGTGACCTAGCCTGACCTATTGATGTTAGCTCAGGTCACTGGACTGCTCTCCCAGCCAATTGGGAACATTCTGTTCTTTACTGGCTGGGACAGTTATTTTAGATTGTTGTGGGACCCCCTTATTGGATTACGCCGGACCCGGATTTGTTTTTTCTTGTCAATAAATTGGCGACAGAGTTAATGTGTTGGGAAGTGGTTTTTCAAATAAAAATTTGTTTGTCGTCTATTTTTTTTTTTTTTTTTATTACTGACTGGGTTAGTGATGTCAAGTATCGATAGACGCTGTGACATTACTAATGCCAGGGCTTGATGCCAGGTGACATTACACAGCTGGTATCAACACCATATATTACCCCGTTTGCCACCGCACCAGGGCAATGGGATGAGCTGGGGAAAAGCGCCACGATTGACACATCTAATGGATTTGCCACTTCTGGGGCAGCTGCGGCCTGCTATTCTTAGGCTAGGGAGGGTCCAATAACCGTGGACCTCCTTAGTCTGAGAATACCAGACCACAGCTGTCTACTTTACCTTGGCTGGTTATCCAATTTGGGTGGGAACTCACGCTTTTTGTTTTAAATTAGTTATTTAATTCAAAATAATAGCAAGGGGTCCCCTCTATTTTGGATGACCAGCCAAGGTGAAGCTGCCAGCTGCAGTCCGCAGGCTGCCATTGTCTGCTTCAATTTAGCTGGCTACAACAAATAGAGGGGACCACACGTTGTTTTTTAAATTATTTATTTATTTTTTTGCTAAGTACAAGGCTAAACACCCTTTAGTGCCACCTGGAAGGCACTAAAGGCTGCAAGATTACAAAATGCAGGAGAGTGGGACATTATACCGTATATATCTATCTTATCTATCTATGTATCTTTCTAACTATCTATCTATCTATTATCTATCTATTATGTATCTATCTATCATCGATCTATTAATCTATGATCTATCTATTATCTATCGCCACAAAAAAAACGGAAGGCACACGGACCGCATACATAACGGAACGGATGCGGATGTCACAAGAATGCATCCGTGGAAAAACAGGACCGTTTTTTGCGGTCCACAAAAACGGGACGGTCGTGTGAATGTACCCTTAAGGCTATGTGCGCATGTTGCCTACAGTTCACTGCAGAAATTTCTGCAGCGATCTGAAGAGCACATGTGCGTTTTAAATCGCTGCAGAAATGTCAGTAGTGAAGCCGATTCCATGCGCTCTGCCTGCAGCTCCTCCCATAGACAGAGCAGGAGCTGCCGGCAAAGCGCACGGAAGACGTGAAATGTCACTTCTTTTTACGCAGCGCTTCGGCAGTAGCCAAAGTGCTGCGCTCTAAAACGCCACGTGCGCACGCCCCCTGCACAATCTCCATAGACTGTGCAGGGGACGCAGGACGCATGCAGTTACGCTGCGCTACAAAGCGCAGCGTAACTGCATGTATTTACGCAACGTGCGCACATAGCCTCAAGGTAATCTGTCACCACTTTGACCTTTTTAAACTATTAGTAAGGGCATACAGGTTATAGAAAGCTGAAAAAAAGCCATACCTTAAAGCAGAGGTCTGAAACACGCGGCCCACGTTGCCGCATACGGCCCCTTAGGCTGCTTCGTGCGTCCCCCAGGCCTGTTTCCCTGTTAACTTTCACGGCCGCTGCAGGGGCTGCAGCCACTGTCTGCACTTTGTTAGATGAATGTTTTTCCGGCGCTGTGCTCTCAGAGTCAAGGGCTCTGCGCGCGCAGTGCCAGCAAAATAATCATCTGACAGAAATTGCTGCCAGGGGCTGCGGCCCCTGCACCGGCCGAGATAGTTAACAGGGGCACGGCCTGCAGACAGCAAGAAGCAGAGATGAGGCAGCCGAGGGAACGCGGGACAGGTGAGAAGAATGGCGTGTCTTGTTTTTTTTTTATTTGTGTGTATGTGAAGGACGGCACATTAACCCCTTAGCGACCTATGACGTACTGGGTACGTCATGGCTCCCTGGTACTTAAAGGGGTTATCCGGCTTAATTTGCTTTTATTTATTATTTCCCTATTGGGCTACATTGGGGCAGGTAAGTAGATAGAGAGCACTTACCTGCGCTGCTGTCAGCCCCTCTCCCCCGGCTCAGAGCGGTCATGTGACCGCTCCTGCCGCGATTTTGCTGCTTCCGGTCATTGCACGTCTACATGGGCAGGGCCATGTTGACATGCAAATGTGGAAACAGCATGTCGCCTCCCTGCTGGGCTGTACAGTGCGATGAACCCCGCCCCCTTCCCTGCACCCTCCCACACATTCCCCCGCACCTCCCCCTGCACTGCTGTGGGGGTCCGTGACCTGGCTGCGGGGCCTGGAGGCGGCTGCCATGGTGTCAGCTCCAGCACCGGCCCCCCTGCTCAGGATCACACATTCAATATCGGTGATCTGTGATGCCGGTACATTTGAAAGTGCTGATGAGAAGCAGCGCAGCGCTGCTTCTCATCTTGCACGCTGTCTGAGCTCTCTTCAGCACAGCGGTGACGTCACCACTGTGCTGATATGTCTAGAGCACAGACAGCGCGCAAACGTGCAGGAGCGGCAGGGACCGATGACGGGTGAGTATGTACTCCCTATGGGGTGGTGTGTGTGTGTGTGTGTTTGTGGTGCACAGCCAGCCCGATGTGTGTGTGTGTGTATGTATGTTTGTGTATGCGGTGCACAGCCCGATGTGTGTGTATGCGGGGCAGAGCCTGATGTGGTGTGGGGTGCAGAGCCCGATGTGGTGTGGGGTGCAGAGCCCGATGTGGTGTGGGGTGCAGAGCCCGATGTGGGGCTGTTATTTGCAATGCTGTAGTGTAGTGCGCTGCCCTGTAGTGCCCTGCCCTGTAGTGTCCTGTAATGTGCTGCCCTGTAGTGTCCTGCCCTGTAGTGCCCTGTAGTGTGCTGCCCTGTAATGTGCTGCCCTGTAGTGTCCTTTCATGTGCTGCCCTGTAGTGTCCTGTAATGTGCTGCCCTGTAGTGTCCTGTCCTGTAATGTGCTGCCCTGTAGTGCCCTGTAGTGTGCTGCCCTGTAGTGCCCTGTAGTGTGCTGCCCTGTAGTGCCCTGTAATGTGCTGCCCTGTAGTGTGCTGCCCTGTAGTGCCCTGTAGTGTGCTGCCCTGTAGTGCCCTGTAATGTGCTGCCCTGTAGTGTCCTGTCCTGTAGTGTCCTGTAATGTGCTGCCCTGTAGTGTCCTGTCCTGTAGTGTCCTGTAATGTGCTGCCATGTAGTGTGCTGCCCTGTAGTGCCCTGTAATGTGCTGCCCTGTAGTGTCCTGTCCTGTAGTGTCCTGTAATGTGCTGCCCTGTAGTGATCTGTCCTGTAGTGTCCTGTAATGTGCTGCCCTGTAGTGTCCTGTAATGTGCTGCCCTGTAGTGTCCTGTCCTGTAATGTGCTGCCCTGTAGTGTGCTGCCCTGCAGTGCCCTGTAGTGTGCTGCCCTGTAGTGCCCTGTAATGTGCTGCCCTGTAGTGTCCTGTCCTGTAGTGTCCTGTAATGTGCTGCCCTGTAGTGATCTGTCCTGTAGTGTCCTGTAATGTGCTGCCCTGTAGTGATCTGTCCTGTAGTGTCCTGTAATGTGCTGCCCTGTAGTGTCCTGTAATGTGCTGCCCTGTAGTGTCCTGTAATGTGCTGCCCTGTAGTGTGCTGCCCTGTAGTGCCCTGTAGTGTGCTGCCCTGTAGTGCCCTGTAATGTGCTGCCCTGTAGTGTCCTGTCCTGTAGTGTCCTGTAATGTGCTGCCCTGTAGTGTCCTGTCCTGTAGTGTCCTGTAATGTGCTGCCATGTAGTGTGCTGCCCTGTAGTGCCCTGTAATGTGCTGCCCTGTAATGTGCTGCCCTGTAGTGTCCTGTAATGTGCTGCCCTGTAGTGATCTGTCCTGTAGTATCCTGTAATGTGCTGCCCTGTAGTGATCTGTCCTGTAGTGTCCTGTAATGTGCTGCCCTGTAGTGATCTGTCCTGTAGTGTCCTGTAATGTGCTGCCCTGTAGTGTCCTGTAATGTGCTGCCCTGTAGTGTCCTGTCCTGTAATGTGCTGCCCTGTAGTGTGCTGCCCTGTAGTGCCCTGTAGTGTGCTGCCCTGTAGTGCCCTGTAATGTGCTGCCCTGTAGTGTGCTGCCCTGTAGTGCCCTGTAGTGTGCTGCCCTGTAATGCCCTGTAATGTGCTGCCCTGTAGTGTCCTGTCCTGTAGTGTCCTGTAATGTGCTGCCCTGTAGTGTCCTGTCCTGTAGTGTCCTGTAATGTGCTGCCCTGTAGTGTCCTGCCCTGTAGTGCCCTGTAATGTGCTGCCCTGTAGTGTGCTGCCCTGTAGTGCCCTGTAATGTGCTGCCCTGTAGTGTCCTGTCCTGTAGTGTCCTGTAATGTGCTGCCCTGTAGTGATCTGTCCTGTAGTGTCCTGTAATGTGCTGCCCTGTAGTGTCCTGTAATGTGCTGCCCTGTAGTGTCCTGTCCTGTAATGTGCTGCCCTGTAGTGCCCTGTAGTGTGCTGCCCTGTAGTGCCCTGTAGTGTGCTGCCCTGTAGTGCCCTGTAGTGTGCTGCCCTGTAGTGCCCTGTAATGTGCTGCCCTGTAGTGTGCTGCCCTGTAGTGCCCTGTAGTGTGCTGCCCTGTAGTGTCCTGCCCTGTAGTGCCCTGTAATGTGCTGCCCTGTAGTGTCCTGCCCTGTAGTGCCCTGTAATGTGCTGCCCTGTAGTGTGCTGCCCTGTAGTGCCCTGTAATGTGCTGCCCTGTAGTGTCCTGTCCTGTAGTGTCCTGTAATGTGCTGCCCTGTAGTGATCTGTCCTGTAGTGTCCTGTAATGTGCTGCCCTGTAGTGTCCTGTAATGTGCTGCCCTGTAGTGTCCTGTCCTGTAATGTGCTGCCCTGTAGTGCCCTGTAGTGTGCTGCCCTGTAGTGCCCTGTAGTGTGCTGCCCTGTAGTGCCCTGTAGTGTGCTGCCCTGTAGTGCCCTGTAATGTGCTGCCCTGTAGTGTGCTGCCCTGTAGTGTGCTGCCCTGTAGTGCCCTGTAGTGTGCTGCCCTGTAGTGCCCTGTAATGTGCTGCCCTGTAGTGTCCTGTAATGTGCTGCCCTGTAGTGTCCTGTAATGTGCTGCCCTGTAGTGTCCTGCCCTGTAGTGCCCTGTAATGTGCTGCCCTGTAGTGTGCTGCCCTGTAGTGCCCTGTAGTGTGCTGCCCTGTAGTGCCCTGTAATGTGCTGCCCTGTAGTGTGCTGCCCTGTAGTGTGCTGCCCTGTAGTGCCCTGTAGTGTGCTGCCCTGTAGTGCCCTGTAATGTGCTGCCCTGTAGTGTCCTGTAATGTGCTGCCCTGTAGTGTCCTGTAATGTGCTGCCCTGTAGTGTCCTGCCCTGTAGTGCCCTGTAATGTGCTGCCCTGTAGTGTGCTGCCCTGTAGTGCCCTGTAATGTGCTGCCCTGTAGTGTCCTGTCCTCTAGTGTCCTGTAATGTGCTGCCCTGTAGTGCCCTGTAGTGTGCTGCCCTATAGTGCCCTGTAATGTGCTGCCCTGTAGTGCCCTGTAGTGTGCTGCCCTGTAGTGCCCTGTAGTGTCCTGCCCTGTAGTGCCCTGTAATGTGCTGCCCTGTAGTGTGCTGCCCTGTAGTGCCCTGTAGTGTGCTGCCCTGTAGTGCCCTGTAATGTGCTGCCCTGTAGTGTCCTGTAATGTGCTGCCCTGTAGTGTCCTGTAATGTGCTGCCCTGTAGTGTCCTGCCCTGTAGTGCCCTGTAATGTGCTGCCCTGTAGTGTGCTGCCCTGTAGTGCCCTGTAGTGTGCTGCCCTGTAGTGCCCTGTAATGTGCTGCCCTGTAGTGTGCTGCCCTGTAGTGTGCTGCCCTGTAGTGCCCTGTAGTGTGCTGCCCTGTAGTGCCCTGTAATGTGCTGCCCTGTAGTGTCCTGTAATGTGCTGCCCTGTAGTGTCCTGTAATGTGCTGCCCTGTAGTGTCCTGCCCTGTAGTGCCCTGTAATGTGCTGCCCTGTAGTGTGCTGCCCTGTAGTGTGCTGCCCTGTAGTGCCCTGTAGTGTGCTGCCCTGTAGTGCCCTGTAATGTGCTGCCCTGTAGTGTGCTGCCCTGTAGTGCCCTGTAGCGTGCTGCCCTGTAGTGCCCTGTAATGTGCTGCCCTGTAGTGTCCTGTAATGTGCTGCCCTGTAGTGTCCTGTAATGTGCTGCCCTGTAGTGTCCTGCCCTGTAGTGCCCTGTAATGTGCTGCCCTGTAGTGTGCTGCCCTGTAGTGCCCTGTAGTGTGCTGCCCTGTAGTGCCCTGTAATGTGCTGCCCTGTAGTGTGCTGCCCTGTAGTGTGCTGCCCTGTAGTGCCCTGTAGTGTGCTGCCCTGTAGTGCCCTGTAATGTGCTGCCCTGTAGTGTCCTGTAATGTGCTGCCCTGTAGTGTCCTGTAATGTGCTGCCCTGTAGTGTCCTGCCCTGTAGTGCCCTGTAATGTGCTGCCCTGTAGTGTGCTGCCCTGTAGTGCCCTGTAATGTGCTGCCCTGTAGTGTCCTGTCCTCTAGTGTCCTGTAATGTGCTGCCCTGTAGTGCCCTGTAGTGTGCTGCCCTATAGTGCCCTGTAATGTGCTGCCCTGTAGTGCCCTGTAGTGTGCTGCCCTGTAGTGCCCTGTAGTGTGCTGCCCTGTAGTGCCCTGTAGTGTCCTGCCCTGTAGTGCCCTGTAATGTGCTGCCCTGTAGTGTGCTGCCCTGTAGTGCCCTGTAGTGTGCTGCCCTGTAGTGCCCTGTAATGTGCTGCCCTGTAGTGTCCTGTAATGTGCTGCCCTGTAGTGTCCTGTAATGTGCTGCCCTGTAGTGTCCTGCCCTGTAGTGCCCTGTAATGTGCTGCCCTGTAGTGTGCTGCCCTGTAGTGCCCTGTAGTGTGCTGCCCTGTAGTGCCCTGTAATGTGCTGCCCTGTAGTGTGCTGCCCTGTAGTGTGCTGCCCTGTAGTGCCCTGTAGTGTGCTGCCCTGTAGTGCCCTGTAATGTGCTGCCCTGTAGTGTCCTGTAATGTGCTGCCCTGTAGTGTCCTGTAATGTGCTGCCCTGTAGTGTCCTGCCCTGTAGTGCCCTGTAATGTGCTGCCCTGTAGTGTGCTGCCCTGTAGTGCCCTGTAATGTGCTGCCCTGTAGTGTCCTGTCCTCTAGTGTCCTGTAATGTGCTGCCCTGTAGTGCCCTGTAGTGTGCTGCCCTATAGTGCCCTGTAATGTGCTGCCCTGTAGTGCCCTGTAGTGTGCTGCCCTGTAGTGCCCTGTAGTGTGCTGCCCTGTAGTGCCCTGTAGTGTCCTGCCCTGTAGTGCCCTGTAATGTGCTGCCCTGTAGTGTGCTGCCCTGTAGTGCCCTGTAATGTGCTGCCCTGTAATGTCCTGTCCTGTAGTGTCCTGTAATGTGCTGCCCTGTAGTGATCTGTCCTGTAGTGTCCTGTAATGTGCTGCCTTGTAGTGTCCTGTAATGTGCTGCCCTGTAGTGTCCTGTCCTGTAATGTGCTGCCCTGTAGTGTCCTGTCCTGTAGTGTCCTGTAATGTGCTGCCTTGTAGTGTCCTGTAATGTGCTGCCCTGTAGTGTCCTGTCCTGTAGTGTGCTGCCCTGTAGTGTCCTGTCCTGTAGTGTGCTGCCCTGTAGTGTGCTGCCCTGTAGTGTGCTGCCCTGTAGTGTCCTGTCCTGTAGTGTCCTGTAATCTGCTGCCCTGTAGTGTCCTGTCCTGTAGTGTGCTGCCCTGTAGTGTGCTGCCCTGTAGTGTGCTGCCCTGTAGTGTCCTGTAATGTGCTGCCATGTAGTGTCCTGTCCTGTAGTGTGCTGCCCTGTAGTGTGCTGCCCTGTAGTGTCCTGTCCTGTAGTGTCCTGTAATGTGCTGCCCTGTAGTGTCCTGTCCTGTAGTGTGCTGCCCTGTAGTGTGCTGCCCTGTAGTGTCCTGTCCTGTAGTGTCCTGTAGTGTGCTGCCCTGTAGTGTGCTGCCCTGTAGTGTGCTGCCCTGTAGTGTCCTGTTCTGTAGTGTCCTGTAATGTGCTGCCCTGTAGTGATCTGCCATGTAGTATCCTGCCGTGTAGTATCCTGCCGTGTAGTGATGAGAGGTCAGTGCTGGGGCAGAATATACTGACAGGGAATGTGTCTGCAAGGGGCGGGCAGAGGGTGCGGCTGGACACTGGAGTGGGGCTGGACACTGAGGCCGGGCGGTGCCAGCTCTGACTGAGGTTTGGCACAGGAAGTGGTCATGTTTGCTGGAGCTGAATGTAAACAAGATCTGCACAGAATAAAGGTATAATTCAAGAGGAACAAAAGTTAGAAAACAAAAAATAACAATGTAGGGGTGATTAATATGACAATACAGCACAGATTAGCTTAAACTCAAACATTTTTGTTATGTCGGACAACCCCTTTAAGGACCCATGACGTACCCAGTACGTCATGGCGAAATCGCGGCCCCGGAGTACCGGGGGCTGCGATCGCTTTGCAAATACCTTAGATACGGGGAGGAGGGGACCTCAGGAGGGGTGGTGTCTCCTCCCTGGACCTACGGAGGCTATGATTGGCTGACGAATGCCGCTCAGCTAATCACAGCCACTGTAATGTTTCAGATTTTGAAAATGGATGAAACATTGAAATCCAACCATGATCAGTGCAGCTGTAGTCCTGATCATTGGCTGGAGCTGGGTGACCTCTGTTTCACCCGCCCCCAACTCTGACTGCAGAGAACGGCCTTGTGACCGATCTCTCCAATCACTGTGGATCTGAGGCCGGAGACCGGTCCCCTCACCTTCACTCCAGCATCTGTGGAAGCTGAGGAAACCGATCAGTAAGTTATAGCCACTGCCCCCTTTCAGCCGCCGCCACTGCCCCCACCCATTACTACAGGATGGGGACATTACTATAGAATAGGGACAAGGTGGGCACATGACTATAGGATGGGGACAAGGTGGGTACATGACTATAGGATGGGGACAAGGTGGGTACATGACTATAGGATGGGGACAAGGTGGGCACATGACTATAGGATGGGGACAAGGTGGGCACATGACTATAGAATAGGGACAAGGTGGGCACATGACTATAGGATGGGGACAAGGTGGGTACATGACTATAGGATGGGGACAAGGTGGGTACATGACTATAGGATGGGGACAAGGTGGGCACATGACTATAGGATGGGGACAAGGTGGGCACATGACTATAGGATAGGGACAAGGTAGGCACATTACTATAGAATAGGGACAAGGTGGGTACATGACTATAGAATAGGGACAAGGTGGGCACATGACTATAGAATAGAGACAAGGTGGGTACATGACTATAGGATGGGGACAAGGTGGGCACATTACTATAGAATAGGGACAAGGTGGGCACATTACTATAGAATAGGGACAAGGTGGGCACATGGCTATAGAATAGGGACAAGGTGGGCACATTACTATAGAATAGGGACAAGGTGGGCACATGACTATAGGATGGGGACAAGGTGGGTACATGACTATAGGATGGGGACAAGGTGGGCACATGACTATAGGATGGGGACAAGGTGGGCACATTACTATAGGATGAGGACAAGGTTGGCACATGACTATAGGATGGGGACAAGGCTGGGGACATTACTAAATGACGGGGACATTATATATATACTATTATAATACTATTATATATATATTATAATACTATTCGATGGGGACATTACTATAGAATGGGGACAAGGATGGGGTCATTACTATAGGATGGGCACTAGCATGGGCACAGTACTACAGGATAGAGGCATTACTACAAGGGGACAAGGATGGGAAACATTACTATAGGATAGGGATAAGGCTGGGGACATTACTATAGGATAGGGACATTACTATAGGATGGGGACAAGGATGGACACATTACTACAGGATGGGCACATTATGATAAGATGGGGACAAGGCTGGGGACATTACTATAGGATGGGGACAAGGTTGGCACAGTACTATAGGATGGGGACAAGGTTGGCACATTACTATAGGATAAGGACATTACTGTAGGATGGGCACATTACTATAGAATGGGACAACCATAGGATGGGGACAGTACTACAGGACAGGGAGATTGCTACAAGGGGACAAGGATGGGCAACATTACTATAAGATGGGAACAAGGCTGGACACATTACTACAGGATGATAAGGCTGGGACATTACTATAAGATGGGGACAAGGATGAGCACATTACTGTAGGATGGGGCACAATACTACAAGGGGACAAGGATGGAGAACATTACTATAAGATGGGGACAAGGCTGGGCACATTAATATAGGATGGGGACAAGGATGAGCACATTACTATAGGATGGGGACAAGGATGAGCACATTACTGTAGGATGGGGCACAATACTACAAGGGGACGAAGATGGGCACATTAGAACAAGATGGGGAACATTACTAAAAGATGTTGGCCAAAATTTCTATATAGTGATAATTATAACACTATTAGTTACAAGAAAGGGATAAAATGTAAAAAAAAAAATAAGGCATGACTTTTTTTTCCCATCAAATTTTTTTTCATATTTAAACAAAGAATGTGCACATTTGTTATAATAAACAAGTGAGAAATGTTCAAAATCAGTCATCCAAAGGTGTGAAAGAAAAAAATAAAATATGGTACCAATAAAAATGTCACTTTGTCATGCAAAGAATGTGGCCCCCCAAATTATTTTTTTCCTCTGTGCGGCCCATACACCCAGCCGAGTTTGAGACCCCTGCCTTAAGGCTATGTGCGCACGCTGCATGTTTGCGGTGACCACAAAGATGTACGTTTCTGGCACAAAAAAATGCACCCGCAGCAAAAACGCATCCAAAAAATGCATGTTTTTGCCAATGCGTTTTTTAAGTGAAATCTATTGCTTGGAGAGCTCAAAATTGTAGAAAGACTTGACATGCTGCAGTTTTCTGGTCACCACAAAGTGCAGCCAAAACAAGCTGCAATGTGCGGATAGAAAAACTGAAATCTCATAGACTTTGCTAGTGAAGGAAATGCATGCAGTTTGATGAAGCAAACTGCACCCACAAAAACGTGGCAAAAACGCAGTGTGCGCATGAGGCCTTAGGGTATATGGGCACACTGCAGTATTATCTGCACCCAAACTGCAACTTGTCACAGACTGCCTGGAAATGTAAAAACACTTGTAAAGATGGTGAGCTTTGTCAATTCTGATTTCATGCGTTTTTCAGTGGAAAGTGACAAAAATCCAAGAAGATAGAACATGCTGCATTGTTTTTGTAAGAAATTTGTGACAAATAAACTGCAGATGAAAAAACTGCAACGTGCGCACAGCAAATTTGATTTCTTATAAGGGTGCTTTACACGCTGCGACATCGCTAACGATATATCGTCGGGGTCACGTCATTAGTGACGCACATCCGGTGTTGTTAGTGACATCGCAGCGTGTGACACCTAGGAGCGACGATCAACGATGGCAAAAACGTCAAAAATCGTTGATCCTTGACACGTCGCTCCTTTTCATATCGTTGGTGGTGCATGCCGCTGGTTGTTCGTCGTTCCTGCGGCGTCACACATCGCTATCGCCTCACCTCTCCTCACATCTCCTTACCTGCGTCCACCGGCAATAAGGAAGGAAGGAGGTGGACGGCATGTTCCGGCCGCTCATCTCCGCCCTCCTCTGCTATTGGACGGCCGTTTTGTGATGTCGCTGTGACGCCGAACGCACCTCCCCCTTGAAGGAGGAATTGTTCGGCAGCAACAGCTACGTCGCACAACAGGTATGTGCGTGTGACACTGCCGTAGCGATAATGTTCGCTACGGCAGCGATCACAACATATCGCACGAACGACGGGAGCGGGGGCTCACGCCCGCGATGTCGCAGCGTGTAAAGCACCCTATAGACTTTACTGTGAAGTCAAAAGTGAGAAAGTTCTAACAAAACTGCACCAAAAAATGCGACAAAAAACGCAGCGCACGCATATAGCCTTATGTCTCATATCACATGCCTTGCTGTAGAAATATTATCTCTTATCACTTTATGTAAATGAGCTCTTCCAGGCTATGGGGCGGATCCTGCATGGAAGATCACTCCGCCTCCAGATATTATTTTATATAACAGGGGCGTTATCTGTGTGATGTGTGACTCTGTTAGGCTAATTTCACACATCAGTTTTTGGCATCAGGCACAATCCGGCGTGTGCCTGATGCAACGGATCCGGCGCAGAATATGCAAAAACTGATGTGTCTGATTCTTTTTTTTGACGGTTCCAATATACCTGATCCGTCAAAAAATGGATTCGGCGCATCCGTTTTTACATCCTTTTCGTCCGTTTTTTTTGCTGGATCCGTTTTTTTCAATACATTGGAGCATGCTCAGTTTACAAAAACGGATCCGGCGGCCACATCCGTTTTTTACCGCATTACGCCGGATCCGGCATCCATAGGCTTCCATTGTAAAACATGCCGTATCGCGTCGGATACGTCGCAATGCGTTTTTTTTGCCGGACAAAAAAACGTTACAAGATACGTTCCCTCCGGCCGCCGCTTTAGGCAATTATGACAGATCCGGCAAAAGCCGGATGCAACGCAAGGCCATCAGGCACAATCCGGCACTAATACAAATCAATGGGGATAAAACGGATCTGGCGCCGGATCCGTTTTACCCGTTTTTTTCCGGATTGTGCCTGATGGAAAAAAACTGATGTGTGAAATTAGCCTTAGGCTAGGTTCACACTTCTGTTGTTTTGCATCAGTCACAATCTGTCGCCTTGAGGAATTATGGTATCCTGCAAAATATTTTGCAGGAATCCAGTTTTTCCCCATAGACTTCTATTAGTGACGGATTGCGACTGATGATGCTGCGTTGCATCCACTGCGTCGCAGTCAGTCGTTTTTTAACTGACTGCCGGGCGGGAGCAACGCAGCCTGTAACGTTTTTTGAGCAGCGCAATCCGTAGGATTTTGCTGCGCATGCTCTCTCTGGCTCCCTGCACCCATAACCAGGATACACATCGGGTAACCAAGCAATGCGCTTTGGTTAGTTACCCGATATTTACACTGGTTACGTGTGCAGGGAGCCAGCGCTAAGCGGTGTACGCTGGTATCCAAGCTAAATATCGGGTAACCAAGCAAAAAGTGCTTTGCTTTTAGTTACCCGATCTTAACCATGGATACGTGTACAAGGAGGCCGACACTTCCCCACTCAGCTCCGCCCCCTCCCGCACTCCGCATGTGTACACACACACACTCACTTGTCCCCAGCCCTGCAGTCCCCGCGGCACTGACGTCCTCAGCGCCACGGCCCCGCACACCTCGCGCTCCGCCCCCCGCACACAACGGAGTACGACAATGATTTCTGTTCTTTGTCATCCGTTGTACAACGCATCAGTCACAAGCGTCCAGCAACACATGTGAGGCTACTTTCACACTTGCGTTGGACAGCTTCCGTTGCTATCCGCAGCCTTGAGGAATTACGGTAACCGTTGCAGGAAACCGTTATATTCCTCATAGACTAGATATCTATCTATCTATCATATGCTAGATACGGATAGCAATGGATGGTCTTGCATTGCATCCGCCCCGCGGCGCATCAGTTGTTTTGACGCTGACCGTCAGTAACCGTCGGGCGGATGGAACGCTGCATGTAGCGTTTTTCTGCACTTGGCGGAGTGTCAAAAAAACGCAACCTGCAGGATTCCGTCGGCGTCCGTTGTTTTTATAATGGACGCCTATGGTGGCGGATTCCGTTAGAATCCGTCATTTTGACGGATTCCGTTAACGCATCCGTCTTTACACAACTGCGCATGCTCAGAAGTGTAAAGTCAAGGAAAAAAAACCTATAACGGATTGCGTTATTTGTACGATCCGTAGCATCCGTTGTGCCACTATATGCAACGCATCCGTCGCATGCGTCACACAACGCAATGCTACGGATCTCGTCCAACGCAAGTGTGAAACAAGCCTGACTGATGCAAAACAACGGAAATGTGAACCTAGCCTTATCTGATCTCTCAGCAGAGCTGTGTCTCTTCTGCAGGTGCCTCTCAGCTTGCAACATTGTTGCAATAAAGCAGAGCTCATGGAGCTGCAAAAAATGTGTTTGCAAGACAAATTTCATTTCTCCTGTTCTGTGTCAGTATCTCACAGCTTTTATTTAAAATAATCTCTGCAGGCGGAGTTACCTTCCAGATTGCATCCGCCCCATAGCCTGGAATAGCTCATTTACATAAAGCGATAAAAGATCATTTTTCCACTACAAAACATACAGGTATGGCATTTTCAGCTTTGTATAACCTGTATGCCCATATTAACAGTTAAAAAAGGTCAAAGTGGTGACAGATTCCCTTTAAACTGTCGTGAGTCACCACATACACATAGGCACACACACGTTATCACGAACACAGAGGCACACAGACATGATCAATTAAAAAGGAGCACACATGTCACAGAGGCACACAGAGGTCACCACATACACAGCAGTATACACACATCACTATGCACACAGAAGCGCACACACAGGTAACTATGCACACAGAGGTCACCATGCACACAAAGGCGTGCACACAACACTATGCACGCAGAGGCACACACAGACACACACACAGGTCACTATGCACACAGAGGAGCACACACATGTCACTATGCACACAGATGTACACACAGGTCACCATGCACAGAGGAGCACACACAGGTCACTATGCAAACACAGGTCACTATGCACACACAGGTCACCATACACAGAGGAGCACACACAGGTCACTCTGCACACAGAGGAGCACACACAGGTCACCATACACAGAGGAGCACACACAGGTCACTATGCAAACACAGGTCACTATGCACACACAGGTCACCATACACAGAGGAGCACACACAGGTCACTATGCACACAGAGGAGCACACACAGGTCACCATACACAGAGGAGCACACACAGGTCACTATGCACACAGAGGAGCACACACAGGTCACCATACACAGAGGAGCACACACAGGTCACTATGCACACAGAGGAGCACACACAGGTCACCATACACAGAGGAGCACACACAGGTCACTATGCACACAGAGGAGCACACACATGTCACTATGTACACAGAGGAGCACACACATGTCACTATGTACACAGAGGAGCACACACAGGTCACCATACACAGAGGAGCACACACAGGTCACTATGTACACAGAGGAGCACACACATGTCACTATGCACACAGAGGATCACACAGGTCACCATGCACAGAGGAGCACACACAGGTCACCATACACAGAGGAGCACACACAGGTCACCATACACACAGGTCACTATGTACACAGAGGAGCACACACATGTCACTATGCACACAGAGGAGCACACACATGTCACTATGCACACAGAGGAGCACACACATGTCACTATGTACACAGAGGAGCACACACATGTCACTATGTACACAGAGGAGCACACACATGTCACTATGTACACAGAGGAGCACACACATGTCACTATGCACACAGAGGAGCACACACATGTCACTATGCACACAGAGGAGCACACACATGTCACTATGTACACAGAGGAGCACACACAGGTCACCATACACACAGGTCACTATGTACACAGAGGAGCACACACAGGTCACCATACACACAGGTCACTATGTACACAGAGGAGCACACACATGTCACTATGCACACAGAGGAGCACACACATGTCACTATGCACACAGAGGAGCACACACATGTCACTATGTACACAGAGGAGCACACACATGTCACTATGTACACAGAGGAGCACACACATATCACTATGCACACAGAGGAGCACACACACAGGTCACTATGCACACAGAGGCACACACACACAGGTCACTATGCACACAGAGGCACACACACATGTCACTATGCACACAGAGGCACACACACACAGGTCACTATGCACACAGAGGCACACACACAGGTCACTATGCACACAGAGGCGCACACACACAGGTCACTATGCACACAGAGGAGCACACACATGTCACTATGCACACAGAGGCACACACACACAGGTCACTATGCACAGAGGCGCACACACAGGTCACTATGCACACAGAGGCACACACACACAGGTCACTATGCACAGAGGCGCACACACAGGTCACTATGCACACAGAGGCACACACACATGTCACTATGCACACAGAGGCACACACAGGTCACTATGTACACAGAGGAGCACACACATGTCACTATGCACACAGAGGCACACACACACATGTCACTATGCACACAGAGGCACACACAGGTCACTATGCACACAGAGGCGCACACACACAGGTCACTATGCACACAGAGGCACACACACACAGGTCACTATGCACACAGAGGCACACACACAGGTCACTATGCACAGAGGCGCGCACACACACAGGTCACTATGCACACAGATGTACACAAACATGAATGCACTGCAGTTTAGGGCCTAGGCTGGCTATCATCACGCAGGAGACATACTGATAATTCCTCTCCTGGTTCGGCCTCACCCAGACACGTGCCCACCTGCTCCTCTCTAGCTCAGTTTCACCCTCTCTACCCCCAAACACCTCAGAAGCAGAGAGACCTCACCAGAAGCCTCCAGAAGTGAATGATGTAACTCACATTTCTGCACGACGTTTCCTTCACCAGCAGCCTCCTCAGCGGTGCAGCCGGTCTGCTTCCTGCTGTATGATTGGGGTGATACAACCTTTGGTGATTGCTGCTCCACCAATCAGATAGCAGAAAGCAAACATTGCACTCCTTAGTGATTGCTGCTTCACCAATCAGACAGCAGGAAGGACACAGCAGCCTCTTCTGATCCACCAATCAGCGTAATGCTTCTGGTCAGGACTCAGGGGAGCTTCTCAAAGTACCGTGCGGCTGCCAGAGTATGTTAGGTTGAGAGGCCCTGAGCTGCTGCTAGGCGACCAGCGCAGGGCAATTGCCCCCGGCCCCGCCTGAGGCCTAACATAACAGGCAGAGCTCTATTCTCCCGCCGCTTCAGTGCTCGGCAGCGCTGATTGGTCACATTTATTATTCTCTGCACTTCTGTAAGTTTCTGGACGTCCATGAGCCCTGCCTTTATCTGGGAGTCTTCCAGACATATCAGGGGAGTTGACAAGCCTGGAAATATGGGCCATTCCCTGGGATTCTCTATGGGACAGTGTAAAATGAGAAGTCTGCAGTCACTGTGTGTCTCTATGTGACTGCAGATTTATCAGTCCTCACAGGGCAGACAGTGTGAGCTGGGAGGGTGCATGAGTCTGCAGTCACATAGAGAGATACATAGACTGCAGACTCATCTTACACTGGACAGCCCCTTTAAGCTCACACCATGGGGGCTGAATCTAAGGGTTTGCAGCCCTTCTAGTTATAGGTGAAGGCTCCATAATGTGCTGGTCATTGAAGGGAACCTGTAAGGTCCAATATGCAGCCAGAACCACGAGCAGTTCTGTGTATACTGCTAATCCCTGCCTAACCGTCCCTGTATACACTAGCATAGATAAAGAGATCTTTGGAAAACGTATTTCTAAAGATCTTTTATCTTATGCTAATGAGCGAGGGGACTAGTCCGCCCTCTTAGCATGTCAGTACCCACAGGGGTGTACTAACATGCTGTTCAATGCAGCATCACCAGTATTCGCTGTGACCGCGCTTCTGAATGCCGGACACTTCCAGTCATGCGCAGTATGAAGCGTCCCAGCTTCAGAGAGGTCTACTGCGCATGACTTCAGAAGCGCGGTCACAGCGAACACAGGTACGTGTGGCACCGCTGGTGAGGCTACATTGAATATCATGTTAGCACACCCCTGTGGGCGTACTAACATGCTAAGAGGGCGGACTAGTTGTAGGAACTGACGTCCAGGGGACTAGTCCCCGCGCTCCTTAGCATACGATTAAAGATCTTTAAATGTCCATGCTCCAGGGAAGACGCTAAAAGGAGTGGGTGTACACTAGTGTAATGACAAAAGATATCTTCATAAAAAGTATTTCTAAAGATCCATATGTATAATATTCAGCTCACCGTGTGTACACTGTACACACGGTGAGCTGAACATTATACATATGGATCTTTAGAAATACTTTTTCTGAAGATCTCTTTATCTATGCTAGTGTATACATAGATTAGCAATATGCACTCAGAACTGCTCGTGGTTCTGGGTGCATATTGGACCTGACAGGTTCCCTTTAATCAGACGCCTCTGAGCCTTCACCGGCCCTTATTTGCTGTTGGCTGCTTATTTATTAAATTATACCAGGCTAAAAACAGTCTTTTATACTATTTGAAAGACACTAGAGGGTGCAAGTGTAAACCCTGCTCTAGTCTGAGCTGTCCCTCCTATAACAGCTGTCCCTGAACTGCACTGTGCTGGTCATCGCGCCCCCACATCACAAATCACAGTTATGAAAGTAGCCAACATAGCTAGAATAGTACTGTGATTGGCAGGCAATCCCTGCATGTTTAGTGGCTGAAAAACAGCCACAAAACAAGAGGTGGGGACTCAAGCATGGCGCCCAAGCACCTGCAATACTGGACTGAGTCTCACACAGTGTGGAGCACACTCGCTCATCACACACCATACATATACAAAGGTGAGGAATAACGTTGGGAGTACTTCTTTAAGTTATTTTAAAACGAGATTTCATTGAATAATTTAATTCTTACCATTCAACATTTAAAAAATAAAAATAGGTATATTAATACTCAGAAGAAAATGCTAGGTAAAGGTGTTGTTCACAATTTAAATATTAATGGTTCATCTTTAGGATAGGTCATCAATATAAGGATGGTGGAAGTCCAGTTGGTGACACTCCTTAGTGTTCTCACCTACTTGATGCCCCTAAGAAATTCACTCCCCCCACGCAGTATGATATCCCATCACCCACAATTTATGATGGCCACTCAAGCCCCAGATGCCCCACATCACCGTACACAGTAAAATCACACAGTGAGATCTGCCATTTTCTGGGAGTCTTCCAGACATATCGGGGGAGTTGACAAGCCTGGTAATATAGGCCATTCCCTCGGACTCTCTATGGGACAGTGTTAAATGGGTTGTCCGATCTAAAATCATAAGTCTGCAGTCTCTCTATGTCACATGAATCTTCCTAGTATATGCATCTGTTTCTCAGTCAGGAACGGCGGTCATGTGGCAGCAATTGTGCGATATTCATGCTCCTGACCTGAACCCAACTAGTGATCATAGCCTCCCTCATTACAAGTGTATTGAGCGAGGCTGCACCTACTAGTTGGGTTCTGGGAGTCTTCCTTCCATTTTGGGAGAGTTGACAAGTCTCCAGTCTCTACATAACTGCAGACTCATGAATCCTTCAGCGCACACACTGTGTTGCGAGGATTTGCTGGTTTCTGAGCTGGAAATGGCGGTCATGTGACCTCTATTCTGCGATATTCATGTTACCAGCCAGAACCCGGCTAGTGGACACAGCCTCACTCATTACAAGTGTATCGGGCAAGGCTGCTCCTACTAGTCAGACACGTCACTCCCCATGTGAAGATTAAGGCCCCAAAACGTCATAATTTCTACTGTGTCTTCATGGGTCCAGTTAGAAAATGATGAATTGCAATTTTGGGCCAAAAATTTGTTGAGCGTACAAAATTGGCTGGAAATTGGAGCTCATAATTTTCAAGAGGTGAGGTCTATAGGGGTCTCTAACGGAGAGCGGTGGCTAATTTGCTGCTCTGGGGCATTTCGTGGGGATCATTATCACTGGAGGGAGAAGAGGAGGAAAAATAAAGGAAGGTGGCCTCTTCTCCTTCACAATCAGTGTCCGAGACAAGGACGGCGTATGCCTCCTCTCCCTAACAATCAGTGTCCGAGGCAAGGACGGCATATGCCTCCTCGGCTGAATACGGTCTTTGGGATGAGCGGGACATGTTATTTTTTGTGTTAAAATTTTGGGTGTGTGTGACGCAAACATTTTTTTATTAAGATAGAGAAAAAGAAAAAAAAAAGAATCTAGAAAGAAATTAAAATAAAGTAAAAACAATATAAAAATTTGTTTAAAAAAAAATAACTAAACAGATGACAGTAAAAACAATTAGGCTATGTCCGCACGTTGCGTCGGTGTACCTGCAGTTTATTCTGCACGTTTTCCTTCCCTTGGTTTTTGACCAAATGGCTTTTGACCATTTTTTAGCGCTAAAAACGCATGCGTTTTTACCGCGTTTTTAGCGCTTTTTACCTGCGTTTTCACCTGCGTTTCTGCAGATGCGTTTTTGAGATCAAGACACTGAGAAATAAAGTTGAATTAGTCAAAAAGAATGAAAAAAGAGAAAAAAAGTATAAAATTAACTTTTAATAAAATTATATGGGAAATTATCATTTTTAATGTAATAATAGTAGTTATGCACATTTTAACAGAAAAATAGCTAAAGTTTATTATTTTTTTACATTTAAATTTTCAGTTATTGTGTGTGTGTAAAGGAACATTAGAACCCATTAATTTTTGTCCAGAAAAGCATGCGTTTTTGGAGCCAAAAACGCAGTTGAAAAGCAGGTAAAAAGCATGAAAAATGCAGGAATTGTGATTTTGGTTGCGTTTTGCCATTTCTCATTGACTCCAATGTTAAGGAAAATGGCAAAAACAACTGACATGCTGCTTCTTTTTCAGCATGGTTTTTGACCACAAATATGCAAATTAAACGCTGCAGAAAAAAAGCAAAGTGCAGACAGGATTTCTGCTTTTCCCATAGACTTTGCTGGAAATCAAAAACGCATGCGTTTTTGCCCAAAAACGTTGCTGCCAAAAACGCTGCAGAAACGCGGTAAAAAACGCAACGTGCGAACATAGCCTTACTGAGCGACCGCAACAAATTGCACTATCCAAATTACTAAATGAACGTCAGTAAAAAAAAATGACTGGTTATATTCAGTAAAAGATACAGTAGTGAATGCCGATTACTACAGTATATTTTTAGTGTCTCTCATTTAGTCCTATCAACTGATGTAAATTATTATTTTCAATTGATTTTTTTTTTTGTTACGCAAAAAAAAAAATGGAAGCCGATCTATGATGTGTGCCACTAATCAGCGCTCGACAGCTGCAGGATGCACGGAGGTGGTGTGAAGCCCCGCAAACGCTGTGTCGGTGCATTACCTTCAGGGACTCCACGCAGCTGGATCTGGTCACAGGTAGGAGATCTTCTATTTGTCGTGACGCCACTCTCAGAATTGCGGTCAGTGGGGACCGCCACTGCAGATTAAGGGATGCCTGGGGCTGATGGTGGGTGCAGTCGGTTGTAATAGCCTCCTGAGAGTGAGGCAAGCCCCAGGGCCCTGTGTAGGTGTGTAGAACCACAAGGCGCAGAATAACTCCACACAAGCGAAATGTCTTTCAGGGGTTTTACTCACGGAAGGTGGCAGAGTGAGTAACCCGGGCGTAGCTGGGATGAACTAGGCTGGAACCAGGTGTCCTTCAGGCTGACTGATGAGGGTGACTACCGACTCGCCTTCCTTAGCCCTTTGCGTTTTGGGGTAACCCCGACTTTTAGTCCCTATGGGGGTCACCCAGGGAAGTTGCTGATGCCTCTCTCCCCTTCGTTTGGCCCGTTTGCTTGTAGCCTGGACCAGGACACTCCGGCTGCTTGCCTCCTGTGAACTATGGGCCCTAACTGTGGCTACGTGGCTGCGGACTCTGTAGTGTGTTCTTGGGGGTGTGAAGTGCCCCCTCAAGCAGGTTTGGCAAGGAAAGGTGGATCTATCCCTGCACTGGGACCTACTACCCGTTTGGGCCTGGTAACTCCCTAGCAGTCTCCTTACTTCCCACTCCGTTGCTCTCTCTTTAGCTGAAGATGGATTTCGGGTAGCACTACTAGGTGACCGTTCTCCCCCGTCGGTAGCCACTGCGCGGACGCTGTCAGACTGCAACAGCCCCAGGGGTCTGCTCCTGACGCGTGCTCCCCCTGAACTGCACACTGAACTGGCTCACTGCTCCTCCTCTCCTGTTCTTGCCTACGCCACCTAGCAACCAGGCTCTCCACCACACCCCTTGAGTGGAGATGGAGGCTTTACCCCCTCCACTATTCCAGTGGAGGTGAAGGCTTTGCCCCCTCCTGGGATCCCCAGGGGTCCTCTCAAAGGTACATGTGTCAGACCTGATCACTATGCGCCTGTGTAGTCACACCTCGGTCAGCCTTCTGGATTACCTGTATTGTACTGTCCCCAGAATGGGTGCAGTACTCAGTGGTGCCTGACCAGGTCAGGGGCGCCACATTCCCCCTTAGTTATCACCAGCACGTCCTCGGGCTGCAAGACAACATTTTAAAATGCATGCATAAAACGTTAAAACATGTAAAACATTTTTAAAACCACCTGGTACCATACATCACCACCCTCCACCCACAAGTCCGTTAACCCACCCAAAACCCTCTCAGGAGGCAGGTCACCGGTCCTTTTGGTAACCAGATCTGGGCCATCCGCTTCCCCAGACCTTTCCTCCAATCTGCCTCTCCCGTTGGCCGCGCCTTCAGCCACTTCTGGCAGGATGTAGAGGCGGCTTCCAGGGTCTGGTGGTTTTCAGGGTATACCTGGCCCGGTGGATCCGCGCCTTCAGCCTCTTCTGGCAGGATGTAGAGGCGGCCTCCACAGTTGGTGCTGACCAGGTACCCTCTTTGTGGTGGAGAGCCAGGTCCCATAAACAGGCATGCTCTCTGGTTGCAGGTGAGCCAAGGCCCCATAAACGGGCTGGCTCTGGTGGTGGTACCCTCTGGTGTAACTATTTACACTGCGAGAGTTTGTGGCTATAGCCAGTTCATAGCCTTAAGGTTTATTTCTCACATTAGTTTATGTGGGCACATACTTAAACTTGGAAACGTTGCAAAAAACTTCAAACTGGTCAAAACAGTAACTTGTTGTACTTTCTTTGCTTTCCTCTACTCCTCCATACCAGGGCTTGGGCCTGTAGGGCTGCGGCACCTGTTGGTTTCTCGATCTCTTTCATCGTCCGTGGTGGTCTCATCAGTAGGTTCTTTGTCTTTTCTTTCTCTATCTCCGTCTTCTTCTGTGTCTGTTTCTTTTGCAGGACTGCTATAAGGATGTCTGGGACATGGCATAACATCCAATGCATACCAGCCTCTTTCTCCTTGGTGCATGGTAAATTCCACTGAGTCTCCGGTCCGTAGATTTCTTCCCGGATGTCCTCTGGGCAAATGGGCTCTAACGTCTCTTCTGTTAACAAAAATGCCCTCTTTCATACCAGGAGCTACTATGAAGCCGTATCCTGATTTCAAGCTGAAGTCTTCGACTACACCACGACAAAGTGGGCCTCTAACCTGGGATTTGGCCCTTCTCAGGAACCGTTTCTCCTCCAAGTCTCTGGCCGTGACTTCATCTTTATTCTCTGGAGACTGCGGTGCAGGGGAAAACTTGGTCCTACTACGGCGCCGTGTCCTACGGGCTGGATTCTGCTGGGTTGCTGCTTCACTGTTTGCAGGCTCCCAGGTGAGGTACTTGGACAGGTCTTCCTCAGCGGAGGGTGTCAGGCCCTCTTCATCCCAGCGGGAGTACGGCAGCATCTCTGGCTCTGGGCATGGATCCACTGCCGATGGCTCCGGGGTCAGCTCCTCAGCCTCCTGGCCTCCTCTCCCCCTTAGTTCTTCTGAGCACTCCTTTGGTGGCAGCGCTGGGGATGAGTGTTCATCAGCTGGCCCGGGCGGTGGACTTTTTGGCGTGGATATCTCCAGAGTCTTCTGAGGGGTATGTGGAGGGAGCAGATACCGGTCCACCACCTCCTTTGGGAACTGGGCCTCTAGGTCAGCCTTCAGCTTCTGGTATTCGGGGTCCTCCCCCAGCGTAGACTGCCTAGCAGGGACCTCCTTGGACTGGGGAGCGGTGTCTGCTCTGGCCTTGCAGGCCGGGGTAAATGGTGATACAATCTTATCTTGGCGGGCCGCGCCTGGCATGGCGGCGGCCTGGTCTTGGCGGGCCGCGCCTGGCATGGCGGCGGCCTGGATCAGCGTCGCTGTTGCAGTTGGCGTCTTAGCGGGCATCGCTACTATGGCCGGTTCTTGGCGGGCCGGGCAGGGCATCGCTGCGGCGGCCTGGATCGGCGTCGCTGTCGCGGCCTGGATTGGCGTCGCAGCTGCGATGGGATCTGTGCAGGCTGGGCTGGGCGTCGCTGCAGCGATCTGGGCTTGGCGGGCCGCACCGGACGTGGCTGCGGCCTGGTTCAGCACCTCACTTGCGGCGCGGACGAGCGTTGCTGCTGCGGTGGGGTCTCGGCGGGCCGGGCCTAGCATGGCGGCGGCCTGGGTCAGCGTCACACCTGCGGCGTGGATGAGGGTCGCGGTGGCAGCCGGTTCTTTGCGGGCCGGGCAGGGCATCGCTGCGGCGGCCTGGGCTGGGCGGGCCGCACCTGGCGTGGCTGCGGCCTGGTTCAGCGTCGCCGCGGCGGGCGCCTCTTCAGGGACTACGGGCGTGGCAGCAGGGGTCGGGGCACTCGTGCTGGCAGGGGCAACACTGGACTCACCCATCGGTAGCAGCATCGGGGTCTGAGTCGTCGCCACTCGGTCTGGCACTCGTCGCGTGGCCCTCTCCTCGTAGGCCTGAACCGCCGTAGCCATCCCCAGAAGCTCCTTGCGTCCCTCGCTGAGCTGCCGTAGAACCCTGGTTTCTAGTTGGTCGCAGCACTGAGCAAGCTCTCGGGCCCACCAGGCAGCGGAGCCTGGCTCGGAGTCTCTGCATCCAGACGCCATTTTCTCTGCGTCTCCTCCCTCTAACAGCAGACTTCTGGCTTCCTTTCTGTCCCGACGTCTCTGAACGCTTCCGCTCTCATCACTTGCGAGGTCAGAACTCTGCAGGGGATCTCTGGGTAGCCACACCTCTTCGTGGGCGGTAACTTCTTCCAGCGCGGGCTGCTGTTGTTTTTCAGCGCGCTTTTCATGGTGGCAATATGGCGGCGCTTCCAATTTTTCAAGCGGACCGCCCAGGCACATGGTCACCTGTCTGAACAGGTCTAGTCCTTATCCTGTTCGTGACGCCAGATGTGAAGCCCCGCAAACGCTGTGTCGGTGCATTACCTTCAGGGACTCCACGCAGCTGGATCTGGTCACAGGTAGGAGATCTTCTATTTGTCGTGACGCCACTCTCAGAATTGCGGTCAGTGGGGACCGCCACTGCAGATTAAGGGATGCCTGGGGCTGATGGTGGGTGCAGTCGGTTGTAATAGCCTCCTGAGAGTGAGGCAAGCCCCAGGGCCCTGTGTAGGTGTGTAGAACCACAAGGCGCAGAATAACTCCACACAAGCGAAATGTCTTTCAGGGGTTTTACTCACGGAAGGTGGCAGAGTGAGTAACCCGGGCGTAGCTGGGATGAACCAGGCTGGAACCAGGTGTCCTTCAGGCTGACTGATGAGGGTGACTACCGACTCGCCTTCCTTAGCCCTTTGCGTTTTGGGGTAACCCCGACTTTTAGTCCCTATGGGGGTCACCCAGGGAAGTTGCTGATGCCTCTCTCCCCTTCGTTTGGCCCGTTTGCTTGTAGCCTGGACCAGGACACTCCGGCTGCTTGCCTCCTGTGAACTATGGGCCCTAACTGTGGCTACGTGGCTGCGGACTCTGTAGTGTGTTCTTGGGGGTGTGAAGTGCCCCCTCAAGCAGGTTTGGCAAGGAAAGGTGGATCTATCCCTGCACTGGGACCTACTACCCGTTTGGGCCTGGTAACTCCCTAGCAGTCTCCTTACTTCCCACTCCGTTGCTCTCTCTTTAGCTGAAGATGGATTTCGGGTAGCACTACTAGGTGACCGTTCTCCCCCGTCGGTAGCCACTGCGCGGACGCTGTCAGACTGCAACAGCCCCAGGGGTCTGCTCCTGACGCGTGCTCCCCCTGAACTGCACACTGAACTGGCTCACTGCTCCTCCTCTCCTGTTCTTGCCTACGCCACCTAGCAACCAGGCTCTCCACCACACCCCTTGAGTGGAGATGGAGGCTTTACCCCCTCCACTATTCCAGTGGAGGTGAAGGCTTTGCCCCCTCCTGGGATCCCCAGGGGTCCTCTCAAAGGTACATGTGTCAGACCTGATCACTATGCGCCTGTGTAGTCACACCTCGGTCAGCCTTCTGGATTACCTGTATTGTACTGTCCCCAGAATGGGTGCAGTACTCAGTAGTGCCTGACCAGGTCAGGGGCGCCACAGTGGTACAAAAGTTGGGTAAATAAATGGACAGGAAAAAAAAAGTACTATGCCAAAAGCGAGCACCGATGCTGATCAGCGCTCAGTGGCTCAGGAACCAGGACGCATGGAAATGGTTCAAAAAGGGGGGGGGAATGGACAGGGAAAAAAATGTCTTGGCTAAAAGTGAGCGCTGACACCAATCAGTGATATGGGTCAATAATCAGCGCTGAGGGTGGTGCAAAAAAAACCTGCCAAAAAACTAGTGATCAAGTACTGATCAGCGCTCGGCCGCAGAAGGGGAGTCGGGAAGGGGTTTGGGAGAGGGGGGAAATGGGGATAGAGGGATTGGGGTGGACTGGAGAAGAGTTAAGGACAGGAAAAGGTCAGGAAGAGGAAAAAAGTTCTTTCTTCAGGCAGCAACAGCAGCAAAAGCAATGGTGGCTACAAAATAATACTCTGTGGGGTTACAGAGGAGCATGTCTCAAGATTTTGCCGCCCTTGCAAAGTAATTTTGCCCCTATTAAAGCCCCTCAGTGTTGCTACACATTAAGATACCTATTTCATAAAGTATGATGCCCAAAAAAGTGCCCCCCAAATACAGTATGATCAAGATGAGAGTATGATAAATATTCCTTGTTCTACAGGGGCCATTACGGTAATCCATTTATCATACTTTCATGATGATCATCAGGTTTTTGGGTCTCTTGTTCCATAGTTGACTATTTAGCCTCTTTGTGGACCTCTATAGAGGCACATTCAGAAATTGTACATATCAATTTTGGTTGTACATTCTTATTTTTTGTGAATTTGGATTTTTAATGCATCTAATTATTTTTTTTATTGTTTGTTTGATTATATTGTGCTGGCAATATGTTCCCCTTAAGGCCTCCTTCACACCTCCGTGTCTCCGGTATGTGTGGTGTCCATTGTCACACGTACTGGAGACATGTTCACATGCATACTAATTCAAATCAATGGGAATCTTCCCACCTCTGTATTTTCCCATGGAACATGTGTCCGTGTGATCCACGTGGAGACATGTTTGGTTTTTACCGTTAGCAGAGATGAGAAGGGTGAATAGAAGTCTATGGGTCCAGGAAAAACACGTACAGTACATGGATAACATCTGTGTGTTATAAGTGGGTGATCTGTGTGCTTTTTTTTTCTTTACTGATTTTCTGGGTTCCAAACTTTATTTGCAACTAGTCAGGGCATCACAGAGTACTGCACGCTCTTTACCACTTAGTGCAGGACTCAACCCCCCATGGTTCTGGGTTCCCAACCTATGGTACTGCCTCCATCAGCATCCAAACTCTCAACCACACCTCACACCACACCCTGTCAGACACACCAGTGGGCTGCTGAGCTGGAATAGGGCCGCCCACCTAGGGGTCAGGCAGACTGGTGGGATGGGACATAGCAGTCGGCTCCCGGGGAGCAAAGGGAGAGGAACTGGGGGTTGGAGCTCCCAGAAACAGTGCAGTGGTAGCCCTCGAGCAGCGAGGAGCTGGGGAGTGTGTGGCTCCTGGGGAGTTAAAGGTTGGGTTGCAGACGGTGGTCTGGGCCTGGAGGAGTCGGAGACCCGGTCGCAGGGTATTGGAACTGGGTGCCTAGACCTAGTCTTGGACGACGGTCAGCAGCTCAAGTCGAATAACCGGTCCAGGACCGAAAGCACGGCGGGGTACTGGACCCTAGGTCGGGGAGTAGCTTCAAGCAACCCGGCAATTAACCTGCGGAGGATAGTGACTTTATGGACTGTCCCAATGAAGCTCAGAGATCAGGGGCACTAGCGCAATGAGGGAAATGGGGCTTTCCAACCCATGCAGTCCACAAAAATCCCAAGCGTGAGCCCTTGAGAGCACAGCTCCACTACCAACAATAGGGAGCGGGGCCCGGACAGCGTTATGCCTATGGGCCACCCGAACATATCTAATTTGTGCACGGAGGCAGGCTCCAGTCCACCCGGCAGTACTATAGAGGACAGATACCCAAACGGGCTCCCCCAAGAGGGCAGTGGCGCCCAGAGACTTGGTTTACCTTGTTGTCAGAGTCTGCTTTTCATCACCGATGCTGCCTGAGTGAGTACACGGTTCTCACCTGCTTCCAACAAGCCCTGCACTCCCCTGCACCCCACTATCCAGAGTCCTGCAGCCTTCCCTACCCGTGGAGGGAAACGTCATCTGGCTGCCCCCATTCCATCTCCCACGGGTACTTCCATCAGCAGCGGCAGTAATCCCCGTCACTGCACACCACGGGTGGCATCACAAACTATCTCTCCCCTGTAAATAGCCCCCTTTTCATTTGAGAATGGCCGCGAGCCCCCGGTTCCGAAGCCCCTCGAGCCACAGCAGCAACCCCCCCGTATCTGAGCAGTTCGACCACTGCAGGGGCGGCACATCTGTCTGTCTCTCTCTGTTTCTCTACCGACATCTTATTACCTCACACATAAGCTTGTTATACTATGAATGTCTTTCGTTCCTATAGCAACCACACACCGCTGATATTAATAACCTATAGATTGTATTTGTTGGAGAGTAACTGTAAAGTGCGGGGTTAAATTTTCCCGTCAAAACATAGTCTATGACGTTCCGTGAGTCACATGAGGCGTATGTGCAAAATTTCGTGATTGTAAATGCGACGGTGTGGATTCCTTTAGCGGACATACACACACACACACACTTATATACACACATACACTCAGCTTTATATATTAGACTAGCTGTAGTACCCGGGCGTTGCCGGGATAGTAACTGTCTCTCTGTCTCTCTCCCAGTCTCTGTCTGTGTGTCGCTGTCTGTCTGTCTCTCTGTCTGTCTCTTTCCTTGTCTGTCTGTGTGTATGTCTGTCTGTCTGTTTCTATCTCTCTGTCTGTATTTGTATCAGTCTATCTGTCTCCATCTCTGTGTCTGTCTGTCTCTCTATCTCTGTGTCTGTCTCTATGTGTGTGACTTTCTGTCTCTCTCTTTCCTCGTCTGTCTCTTTCCCCGTCTGTCTCTGTCTCTTTGCCAGTCTGTCTCTTTGTCCATCTGTCTCTTTCCAGGGCTGTCTCTTTGCCCGACTGTCTCTTTATCCGGCTGTCTCTTTGTCCGGCTGTCTCTTTGCCTGGCTGTTTCTTTGCCCGGCTGTCTCTTTCCAGGGATATCTCTTTCCAGGGCTGTCTCTTTCCCCGTCTGTCTCTTTCCTCGTCTGTCTTTTTCCAGGTCTGTCTCTTTCCAGGTCTGTCTCTTTCCTTGTCTGTCTCTTTCCCAGTATGTCTCTTTCCAGGGCTGTCTGTGTCTCTTTCCAGGGCTGTCTGTTTCCAGGGCTGTCTCTTTCCAGGTCTGTCAATATCCCCATCTGTCTCTTTCCCCATCTGTCTCTTTCCCCGTCTGTCTCTTTCCCCGTCTGTCTCTTTCCCGGTCTGTCTCTTTCCCGGTTTGTCTCTTTCCCAGTCTGTCTGTTTCCCGGTCTGTCTGTTTCCAGGGATGTCTGTTTCTAGGTCTGTCTCTTTCCAGGTCTGTCTCTTTCCAGGGTTGTTTCTTTCCAGGGCTGTCTCTTTCCAGGGCTGTCTGTTTGCCTGTCTGTTTCTTTTCCCGTCTGTCTCTGTCTGTCTGTCTCTTTCTGTTTCTCTCTATCCATCTCCCCACTGACATCATATTAATTCACACATAAGCTTCTTATACTAACAGTTTATTTTGTTCCTATAGCAACCACTGACAGTTGCTATTAATAGCTTGTAGCTCCCACCTCTATTCAGTTTAATATAGTCCGAATTTTTGGAGAGTAATTGTAAAGCATGGGGTTAAATTTTCCCACCCAAACATAGTCTATGACGTTCCCTGAGTCACATGGAGTGTCTGTGCAAAATTTCGTGATTTTAAATGCGACGGTGCAGATTCCTTTAGCGGACATACAAACACACACACACACACACACACATACACTCAGCTTTGTTTACTAGACTAGCTGTACTACCCGGCTTCGCCCGGGTTAATAACTGCTGTTAACAAAATAGAATGTATTAACAAACATTTATTGTGTGTGTTTTAGGGCGATTGTCGCAGGCAGAGGGGTGGAAACGCCGCTCGTCTGGAATCGCTGGCGCTCGGGTCCGGTGCTTCTGCTCCCCGGTGGATCGAGCACGGGGCCGGACCCGGGGCTCGAGCAGTGCCCTCCTCGCCCACGAGTGAAAAAGGGAGGTTTTTGATGGGTATTTGGGATGTCGGTCGTGACGCCACCCACGGGTTGTGGTGATGGTGGGCACCACCGCTGCTGGTGATGGGGGATCCCGGGAGCGATGGCGGAGAGCAGCTGAGGTGTTGACCCCTCCGTGGGTAGGGGCTGTTGGTCCCGGGGCCCCAGTTGGGGAATAGGGAGGAGGTATAGGTGCAGGTGCCGAGGCGGGGAGGCAGCGTGGGCGCGGGTGCAACGTTGCGGTGCAGCGCGGTGCCGGATGGCACTGTTGTACTCACTCAGACACAGAAGGACAGAGTCTCTCGTAAAATAAACGGCTGGATGGACGGGGCCCACAGCCGGCTGCGGTGTTCTCACCCTCCCCAGATGGGTTGATGGTGGCTGTCGTTTTCCTGCACCTGTGTAAGTGTATTTGACTCCTATGGCTTCCCACGGGTAGTCTGCTCCCCGGCGTCTACGTGTCGGGAGAGCCCGTTTGCCCGCAGGCGCTGGCCCTTGGATCTCTGGCCCTTGGCAGTGGCACTTATTCGGACGGGTTGGGCTGTTGCCTTCTGACGGGACTTAGGTGGGAATGAACCCCTGAGGTCCAGACCGCAATCAGATAATTTGACCTTTTCGGAGGCTCCTAGCCTAGTCGGGGTCTGAGTACCCTGTCTTGGTGCTTGGCTTCAATCTGCTCCCCGGTTTGGTACCGGCGGGCCACCACCCGAGCCCGGTCCTATGGTTCCGCTGACCTACACCAACTCCTGCAGACGGCCACCACCGTCTGCCGACCTTGCTGAATGTGCCTGAGCTCCAACCCAGACACCAACAGTTTTCACTCCTCTCACTTTCACTGTCTACCACCAACTCTCCACTCCACTCAACTAACTGACTTGTCCCACCTCCAGGCCTGTGAACTCCTCGGTGGGTGGGGTCAACCGCCTGGCTCCGCCCCACCTGGTGTGGGCATCAGACCCTGGAGGGAGGCAACAAGGATTTTGTTTGACTGATGTACCTAACCAGGGGAGGGGGTGTGTGTATGTGGTGTTATTCTGTGACCCCTGGGGGTCCAGGGCGTCACACGATTATGTGGCGAGGTTGGTGTATGTGTGGTGAAATGTGTGCTGAGGGTGTTCTATGTGTTCAAGTATGTCGTAGCGTGTGGCGCATTTTGTGTGTGTGTTCATATCCCCGAGTGTGGTGAGTATCCCATGTCAGGGCCCCACCTTAGCAACTATACGGTATATACTCTTTGGCACCATCGCTCTCATTCTTTAAGTCCCCCTTGTTCACATCTGGCAGCTGTCAATTTGCCCACAACACTTTTCATTTCACTTTTTCCCCATTATGTAGATAGAGGCAAAATTGATTGTTAAATTGGTACGCGCGGGGTTAAAATTTCGCCTCACAACATTGCACCCGGCGCTGCCCGGGATAGTAACTGTCTCTCTGTTTCTCTCCCATTCTCTGTCTGTCTCCCCCTCTGTATATATCTCTCTGTCTCTCTCTCTATCTCTTTGTCTGTCTCTTTCCCTATCTGCCTCTGACTGTCTCTGTCTCTTTCTCCGTCTATCTATCTCTTTCCCTGTCTGTCTGTCTATCTCTGTCACTTTCCCTGTCTGTCTCTTTCCCTGTCTGTCTCTTTCCCTGTCTGTCTCTTTCCCTCTGTCTCTTTCCCTGTGTCTGTCTCTTTGTCTGTCTCTTACCCTGTCTGTCTCTTTCCCTTTCTTTCTCTATCTGTCTGTTTCCCTGTGTCTGTGTCTGTCTCTTTGTCTGTGTCTGTCTCTTTACCTGTCTGTGTCTGTCTCTTAACCTGTCTCTCTCTTTCCCTCTCTTTCCCTGCCTGTCTCTTTCCCTGTCAGTCTGTCTCTTTGTCTGTGTTTGTCTCTTTGTGTCTGTCTCTTACCCTGTCTATGTCCGTTTCTTACCCTGTCTGTGTCTGCCTCTTTCCCTGTCTGCGTCTGTCTCTTTCCCTGGCTGCATTGTGACACGCCAACATTCCATATAAGGGCGTGGTTGCGCATTCTTCTGAAGTTCTGGCTGCACTGTGGCTCCCAGCTCCATTCGCTTTAATGGAGGAAGGTTTTTTGGCGAATAACTGTAAAGAGCGGGGTTAAAATTTCCCCTCAAAACATAGCCTATGACGCTCTCGGGGTCCAGAAGTGTGAGTGTGCAAAATTTTGTGGCTGTAGCTGCGACGGTGCGGATGCCAATCCCGGACATACACACACACATACCCACACACACACACACACACACACACACACACACACACACACACATTCAGCATTATATATGAGATTACTTGATTAAATGTTCTGTTCTGTGCACTTCCTGTGTGGAGTGTTGGAGAAGTATATGTTTTGTCTGTGTATAAAAAAGGAGAACAAGAAGAATGGAAACCAGGAAAGTAATAGAATTTTTTTTTTAGTATTTTGTTATGCAAAAATTGTGAGTATTACAAAGTAGATGGACACGAAGACGAGAATTGAGCCCCCTCTCCCAGCCAGCGTGACCTCTCTTCAGGTATATTTGTCAGCTCTGAATCATTCTCGTACATATGCAGTCTGCCCTTTTCTCTCCACTAAAAGGATACATATGCCCTCCCATTTACTCTTATTTCCATCATATGGGCATTCTCTGTAATTCAGCGACATTTTTATACCACATTTGAGCTGTGTATTTTTATGTTTGCCATCACTGACTATTGGCCTTCTGTTATGCCACTGTAATGTACACAGTTCATAGCCACTGATTAGCCATGTTAATATATCTTACAACTGTTTTACATGTGCATTAATTTTTCTGGTCATAGTTGATTCCAACACGCCACCGCACACAGCTATGTGTGAGATATCATGTCTCTGACATTTATTCCATTCACTTTGGATGCTTCGGAGGTATATGTCATTTTTCATACAATAAAAAGGTATCAGACATTACTCTTTGACAATTATTACTTTATTATTTGATAACTTCCATATTGCTCTAGTGATCACGCTGGCTGGGAGAGGGGGCTCAATTCTCATTTTCCTGGCCATCTCATGCAGGTTTTCACGAAATTTTTGCTAGCCCTGTTTCTTACCTGATCTCCTATGTTTTAATTCTATTTTGTAATATTCACAATTTTTGCATAATGAAATATTAAAAAAAAAAAAATCTATTTTTTTTGTTTCCGTCCTTCTTGTTCTCCTTCTATACAATGTCTTTTGAAGAACATACCCACTCGGGGGCCACTACGTAGTGGTACCCCGGTGTATTTATTCAGTATTATGGCCTTGTTTCTATATTGGTTAATGTTTTATCTGTGTGCTGTTTGGCAAGTTTATAATGGTCCCCCAGGTGGACACGGAACACTTAACAGCGTTGGTGGAACAGCATCCGGTTCTGTGGGATACCAGAGTGGAGGGTACCACAATAAGGTGGCTACAGAGCATGTGTGGCTAGAAATAGTGGAAGAATTGCATGTTTTTGCTCGATGACTTATTCGACATCAACGCGTGCAACATTTGATAAGTGGGCCCATGGTTAGGCCTTTGTCAACTTTTTTTTTTAGTTTGGTTTTCATAAATGTGATGTTTAATATGTCCTTTTTTGCAGACTGTAAGATTGTGAATCCCTTTACTAATAATGCATATTCACATAATTAGGATTTTGGCAAGTTGGAAGTGTGTTTGGGAACTTAAAATTACCTTTTGGATTTTAACTTCCAAACAATGCATAAGCAATTGTGCCTGAAAAGTCTGCCACATGCTGCCTGTGGCAAGGGCAGCATGTATTGGTTTGCACGTTGTCTTGAACTTAAAGGGAACCTGTCACCAGATTTTTGAGTTCTAAACTATAATTAGCACCTCAAGCTGCGTCTGTGCCGCATTCTATAAAGGTGCTTGTTGTCCCCTGATGACTCTCCCATGTAGACCCCACAAATACCTTTATAAAATCTACCACCATGTATGCCAATCCTTGGGTCTTGGGCCTCCTATTTTGCATCTCTTGTCACTCCTTTTTGTGTTGATTGCCATCTTCCTTTGATAATTGACGTGGTTGACGCCTCCAGCGCCATCCATGTAGCCAGGCACAATCTCGTGCCTGCGCAGAGACACAAACCTGGCGCTCCATACCTGTGTTGGATCCCTTGCAGCACATGCTGCGATACCACCACCCAGTGCTACTACTGAACGCTATTGGACATTTCCACAGCCTAACTCCCTCCACACAGATATCCTTGACAAAGACGTTGAATAGGTCGAAACATCGGATCTGTTCTGTGGTGCCGAATTGGAATAATAATAAAAAAATTAACTTTTGCAGCATTCATGCATTTTGCTTGTCTCATTTGGTGCTGAGGTTATTTTTTGTGACATTGAGGACCCAGTCCTTTTCTTGAACACAACACTTGCAGTGTGCCGGCTTCTTTTTATATTTTGCTCAGAGACATTGCCGGCTCGCATAGGCACATTTTGATCTGCACTATTATGGCAGAGCCGAAAACATTGGCGCACCTGCGCTAGTCAGCGAGTTCCCTGCATAGGCGTGAGATTTTACCCAGCTATATGGATGATGTCACCTGCGTCATCCACATCGCTCTGATCAGGACAAGTGATCATATTAAGATAAAGTCCCCTAGGGCGACTAGTAAAATAAATAAAAAATGTAAAATAAAAAAATCCCCCCCCTTTTGCTTTATTGAAATAAAACAACTAAAAATACACATATTTGGTATTGTCGAGTTCAGAAATGCCTGCTCTATCAAAATATAAAATCAATTAATCTGATCGGTACACGATGTGGCGAGAAAAAAATTCCAAACAGCAAAATTTAATTTTTGTATCTGCAAAATATTGCATTAAAATGCAATAACAAGTGATCAAAATATCACAACTACACAACAATCATGTAATTAAAACGTCAGCTCATGACACAAAAATAAGCCATCATTGAGCCCTAGATCTTGAAAATTGAGAACGCTATGGGTCTCGTAAAATGGCAACAAAAGCAAAATTATTTTTTTTTAGTAAACTTCTGAATTTTTTTTCACCACTTAGATAAAATTATAAATATACATGTTTGGTATCCACAAACTCATACGGACCTGAGACATCATACTTACATGTCAGTTTTACCATATAGTGAACACATTGAATAAAAAAAAAATAAAACATTGTAGAATTTCACTTTTTTCACCATTTCTCCATGTTTGGAATTTGTTTCACATATTCCAGTACCCTATATGGTAAAATGAATGACGTCATTCAAAAGAACAACTCGTCCTGCAAAAAGTAAGCCAGCAAATGACAATATTGATGGAAAGATAAAAAAATGATGTCTCTCGGAAGAAGGGGAGGAAAAAAATAAAATGAAAATTGGGAGTTAAGGGGTTAATGCTGCTAAAATAAATAACAATAAATTAACCCTTTCTTGACAGACGACACAACACTTTATTAAGATAGCCATGTATAATGTAATTTTACAAGTTATGAATTGTTACATGTGTACAGGATCAGAGACAAAAACAGCACACGAATACATCACTAGAATCTTCATTAGTACAGAATTCATCGTCAAAACCATAAGCAGTACAGAAATTCATCACATCATAAAAACCACCATCAGTATAAAAATACATCCATATAATGACAATTAGTACAGAAACAGTGCATCAAAACCCTCATTAGCACATGAATAAATCACCAAAACCACCATCAGTATGTGGTACATCAATTGTAATGTCAGGTCAGACGCATTACATTTGTATCGCGTGAACCGATAACTTCCAGTTCATCCTTAAAGGGAACCTGTCAGATCCAATATGCACCTGGAGAAACAAGCAGTTCTGGGTGCATATTTGTAATCCCTGCCTAAACTGCCTAACTATCCCAGCATATAGTAGCAATCTTAAAGAGAGCTTTAGAAAACTTATTTTTAAAAGATCCTTTATGATATGCCAATGATTGCAGAGACTAGTCGCAAGAGCATTAGTTCCCCAGACTAGTCTGCCCTCTTAGAATGTTAGCACGCCCACAGGGGCTTGCTTACATGCTATTTGATGCTCATTGGCTAGCATCATCAGCGGTGATGCACGTAACTGTGTCGTCACCGCTTCAGATGCCGGGTTTATGGTCAGTGCACATGATCAAAAGTCCTTACTCTTCTGCTCATGCCCACTATGAAGCCGGGTGTACGCATCCCGGCTTCAGTGAGGTCTAGTGCGCATGACCAGAAATGCTGTAACTTCCCCCCTTATACTGACCAGCCCCTATACTTTCCCTCTCATCACACTCCCCCTCCCCAACATACTGGCCCTTCCTTGCTTTGGCCTCACACTGTTCCTCCATGCTTACCCCTCTCTATACTAGCCCCCTCATACTACCCAGTCTCTGTTCTGTACCCCCTCAAATTTTTCTCATCATATACTCTCTCATTATTCCTGCACTGATCCCCCTTCACTCTTAATACTGTGACTGTATACATTTCCCACCCTCGCCCCCATACTGTGTCCATGCCCATCTCGCCTATTAGCTTCCCATACTGTGTCTGCACCTCACTTCCCATTCTGTATCCTCAAATGTCCTTCCTCGCTCCCCATACTGTTTCTGCACTCATCCCCCTCGCTACTCATACTGTGTCCTCAAATGTTCACCCCTGATTCTCCATACTGTGTCCTTATATATTCCCCCCTCTCTCCCCATACTTTGTCCTCAAATTTCTTACCCCCAATTGTTATTAGCATAAGTATTATACAAATGATTCACTTTGTCTCTTGCAGGACCTGTGTGAGTTCATACCCATGTGACCTGGTATCCAGCTTTGTTGGATGAGGCCCCGCTCTTTCTGGTCACATGGGTATAACCTCACACAGGTCCTGCAAGAGACAAAGTGAATTATTTGTATAATAATTATGCTAATTCTAAGAGGGGGAGGGGATAACTATGAATACCCCCCAGATATCTGATCTTCAGCTGCGGTCAGTCAACAAGCAGCTATTTTTATAAACTTTACTTTCTTGGATTTGAAAAACCTATACATCCTAGCTGACCACTACAGGTATGTATAGAATCAGCCTGATAGTGCCAGTATAGCACTGGCTTTAGGTTATATAGGAAAATCCTGGTGATTAGTTCCCTTTAATACACCTAAAAAAAATGTTATTATCCTATTTATTAGCTTGTACATAGTTATAACATTTCTAAGTCAATTTAGTATACAATGTTATTCAGGCATTATTTAAAAAAATACAAAAAAAAACCCAAACAGTATTTGCACATCTGTCTGGGAGGAGAGGTTATGTTTTCAGCTTTGTATTATCAGTCACTCGTGTGTAAGGCAGTGTCGTTGAGGAAATAAGGTGTTAGTCAAAGGTCATGTGAGCACACCCAAACTCAAGTTCAAAAAAGGAATTGTGTTGACAGTGCGTCACATAGGGCTCGTATCTGCGAGGGTTTATATGCATTTACAGTTTAAAGTTCATGCAGTTAGTTACACTGAAAACAAGCAGGAACATACACAATACAGCCCTGGAAATGCATCATGGCACTGCACCACCGACTCAATCAGTGGCAAAGGATACTACTGGCGATCCTCTGCTTCCCTCTACTCCCATTCTACTTGTGTGTCTATTACCTGTGTAAGTACTACTCCTTCTTATACATTATGGACACACTGATTAATACTGCAGCTCATGTCGTATCAGTGTCTTATATAGTCTTAGCACTCTGGGAACGTTTTGACAGACAACTGGGGTAGATAAGGCAATGCTCTTTTTCACAAATTGCCTGAAAACCCATAAATGGTCTACAACATTGTTTTATGGAAATTGCCGCTTTTGCCAGAAAATATTAGGAATTCCTGTACACCCTATTGTGTGATCATCATACCCAGCGTTAGGTAATAATTGCAATTACATTTAACAATTTGCTATTTAAAGGGACCGAGAGAGTTGAACCTATATGTTAGAGTTTGGAGTTTTATAATATATCAATATGACATGTCCCAAAACACTCATATGTGAGATGGAATAGCAGGGACCAGATCTGATTCCACGAACATCCATGAATAGGCCATCAATGATTCCATAAACATCAGCCATCCATGAATAGAAAGCTATATACAGTATGTGTTATTCTACAACTTCCATTCATTTAACCAATAAGTGATGGGATGATTATTTTTCCATAGGGGTTTCCATGATATTCACTGTATAAACATTGAGATAAATGATGGTCCAGAAAATATTATTTTGTGCACACTCGGACCACAATTTTACTAATTAGGCAATTTAAGCTTAAAATGATCTACTCAACTTCCTATGTGATTTCCCTCAAACCTTAAAGAACTCTTAGGTCAAGCTGGCCATTTAAGTGGAATAAGTTTCCCATGGAGAATTGTCTGTAAGCCTCCCTACAATATCTGGATCTCCACAGGTAGAACCAGTACCCTCAATATTCTAGAGTCTATAACGTAAGACTAGGATACAATTTATTTTATCTTGTAATATCTATGTCTCTATAAAACTTTGTCTTGTGACCAGCATCATGTCAATCATTTGTTATTGTGCTCTTGTAAGCAGTTACATATATATAACTCACGAGTGTAAGGTATTTACAACTACAATAAAAGCTCACAGGTATTTGAGGCAGGTCTACTAACCTCCGGAGGACTGACCTTCATCTAGATGCAAAAAGTGCTGTCAATTGAAAAGAAATCAATAAAAAAGTACACATATTTACTATCACCACATCCGTAACAACCTGGTGTATAAAACTGTCACACTAGTTAACCCCTTCAGTGAACACCGTAAAAAAATAAATAAAAACATACAAAAAACTGTCTTTTCATCGTACCGCTGACAGAAAAAGTGGGATAATATGCGATCAAAAAGTCATATATAAATAAAATTGGTAGTGCTGAAAACATCATCTTGTCCCACACAAAAAAGCCGCCATACAGCTCCGTCAGCAAAAAAAATAAAACGTTATAGGTCTCAGAATACAGCAATGCAAAAACAATTTTTTTTCTATAAAATAGTTTTTATGGTGTAAAGCAGCAGAACATAAAAGAAAAACCTATATAAATGTGGTATCACTGTAACAGCATCGACTAGAAGAATAAAGCTGTCTTATCACTTTTCTGATACAGTAAACGGTGTGAAGAAAAAAATAAAATCCTAAATTGTTGTTTCTTCTTCATTCTGATTAACGTGAATTTACCAAATCCATTTAAAAATATCTTAATTCCATACTAATTATTAAAAAACTGCCCAGGTGAACACCCGCACACACAAATACTAATAAAAGGGAGTGAGGATATCACAGAGACAATTATCTCTCTATGTCCGGAGAGGTCAGCCTGATAGCCCTATTTCAATTACTGAATCTGACCCTTACCTGTTTGTGATCACTGTACATCTGCTTCGTTTGTTGTTCAGCATCTATTAAGACTGCCAGATTCTCTTATAACTATTATGGTTGTCACCTTTACTTCCAAGCCCTGACATACACCTCAATAGTAGTTTTCCATGACATATGGAGTATCTGTGTACTCTGGAGGAATTACACAATTGTTACAATTGTGAAAATTAAAGATTTGGGGTTAAAGCAACATTTGTGTGGTTAAAATGTATTTCGATGAAGCAGCTGGAGGTTCAAGGTGCTCACCAAACATCTAGATAAATTTATTGGGTCTTGTTTCCAAAAAGGAGTCCCTTATTGGGGGGTTTCCACGGTTTAGGCATATCAGGGGCTTTCCAATCGCAACAGTGCATCCACTATCTATTTCAGAAAATTTTGCACCGTAAAATTCATATGGCGCCTCTTTCCTTCCGAGCACTGCCGTGCGCCCAAACAGTAGATTTCCACCATATATGGGGTATTGACGTACTCAGGAGAAATTGCACAACAAATTGTAAAGTGCATTTTATCCTGTTACCCTTGTGAAAAGTTTTCAAAAAGTCATAAAGTGGACATAACAAACTTTTATAAGAGGTGGTCTGGTCATATGAAACCAAAGTTGAACTTTTTGGGATAAATGCAAAATGCTACATGTGAAAACTGACACTGTGCATTACTCTGTAAACACCATCCTCACTGTCAAACATGGAGGTGATAACATCATGCTGTGGGGATGCTTTTTTTTCAGCAGGGACAGGGAAGCTGGACAGAGTTGTTGTGAAGATGGATGGAGCAATCCTGGAGGAAAACCTAGAGAAAATTCACAGTGGATATTAACCTGAGTTAAGGATTCTAAATCTGCATCTTGTGCAAAGGATGAGTTCTGCATTAAAGGCTTTGTTTGGACCCCAAAGCTAATTTTTTTTTAAATAAGCTAATTAGTGCAGGATTGTAATGAAAAAGCCTTCCACAGGGTTTTTTTCCCCTACCTTTGCTGGCTGTTTACATGCTGCTCTTCATGATTAGGCAATGTCCTGTCCTTTTCGTTAACATGCGGGGAGAAAAAAGGAGAGCAGCGCTCCATATGCGGTAAAAGTCATGAGTGTAGGTTACTGGTGGGGCTGTGGTTAGGCTCACCTAGAAGAGTTGTATAATCCTATACACAATAATGGAGTTAGCAAAACAATCCTCCCTGCTCTCCGGCTGCTCTGACCACAAGCCCGTGGCATGCAGCGTTGGGCTGGATATGAAGAAATGAGAGTTGAAGAAATAGTATTTTTTCCAGGTGCTCATACTGGGAGGAAGAACCAAGAAAACTAAAAAAAGCTACACTTTTCGAGGATGAAAAATTGGAGATTTTTATAACATTTTTAATTTTTAATTCTTTTACCCTAGGCATTTTTGGGTTTTTTTTTGCCATAAAACTAGCTGCAGCATTATTAGTAAGTTGGGTCGAGCGCTTACCACTGTCCTAGGACAACTACTTTTATACTTTTCGAGGATGGTCTGTCCTCTTTATCAGGCAATATAAAAATAAAGTGCACAAATGCTCACATCATATAGACAATTAGTGACATCACATAAGGATTCAATTAACACAAAACTTGAAGAAACAAATAATTTGTAACACACATATAAAAACATATATGAACACTCTATATGTATAGATAAAAATACCTTAATAAAAACAATATATATAAAATACTATAAAATTATTAAATAATGTTGCCTGTAGATATTATACCCATGTACCTCCCTCACTAATTGGATTAATTGAAGCAGGGGACTCATTGCCAGCTAATAGTTTCTTGTTAGTATTAGTATTCTTGATCTATGTGTCCTAAAATTTGTATCCATATGGAGAAATGGATAAATTAGACTCTTAGCTACTGTAAAAAATAATTAATGCGTATATTCAATAGTTTCATTGAGGTCTTCGTTGTCAATGTAGGTAACTTGAAGATGCAGAGTCATAATTTATTATTGTCTGAAGACGATCTGGGTGATTTTCTAGAATTTGCTCAATGATCCTTTAATATAAAAGATTCAGGAATTTTTTGGTGGTATAAAGTGAAATGTTTGGATAAGTCATGGTTTAATACCCCATTTCTGATGTTAGACCTATGCTTGTTCATCCTATTATGGATAGCCTGTATGGTCCGGCCAATACACTGTAATCCACAGCTGCACTCCACCAAATACAGTATATCACGAAAGAAGAGTGACAGTTAAGAAACTGTTGGATGAATACATTTTCGCCTGTGACTCTAGATCGAAAATTGGTGCATCTTGGTGGTATCATAGTGCAACATAAACAATTGGGGCTCCCAGATTTATAAGTTCCTTTCAAACTGGAAAACAACTAGAGACTAGTTTTGTGGTCTATTGAATGATGGGCGACCCAACTAGGAACAAACCAGATTTTTATTTTTTCTGAATACCACATGTGGAGTATTTGGTAGGACTTTAACCAAAATAGGATCATTTTCCAGGATAAACCAATATTTCTTAATGAGTCTCTTAACTCATTTATAAGAACTGCTGAATGTTGTAACAAAACAATATTTAAATCTGTAGTCCTTTTTTTGTAGGATCCACTTCCGACCCTACTTTCATATATCTTTGCCAAACAGTTTGGTTAAGGCGGTTCGTTCTCTTCAATGTATCCTTAAGGATGCCTCTGTGGTAACCTTTATCAATAAATCTATTTGTATTTGATTCACCAACAGACTGTGTATTGGAGCCTTCGAGAGAAGGACTGGGCGGATTTTTAGCAGCTGATATTTTAGTTCTCTGGGCTATATATATATATATATATATATTCTTCTGGCAGAACACTGCCCAGAACACTAACATATCAGCTGTTGGAAATCTTTCTCTTGGAGGCTCTAATATACATTGGACTGTTATCGAATCAAATGTTTAAAGGGGTTGTCCACTATTTGGACAATCCATACTCATTTCTCTTGTTCGCTCCTGTAAGAATAAATAAGCTAATACCTCTGGTGCGGCTGTGGTTCCAGCGATGTCTAAAGCTGTGTTTCTGGGGGCCACGTGATATTGTTGACACGATAGCACAGCAATCAGTGCCCAGCATCTGTCCTCCCGCCTTCGGACATTTGAGCAGGATGTGAGCACTGGACTGACTTCCTGCTCATGTCTGAAGTGGCGGAGAAGGAAGCCGGCACTGATGCAGTGAAATCCGCAATGGTAGCTACATATTTTTGGTGTGGATTCTGCCTTAGCAAATTTTGCTATAGATTGACCTCTAAGTCTAGGGGTTTAGCGTAAACGTATATATCAGGCTGTGCATCTAATCAAAAACGCTACATTACTTAAAGCACAATATTGTGTATCTGGCACTATTCATCTGCCAACTATTGATATTTGTTTGTCATTTACATCTAGGTCTTAAAGATAAAAAACACTCAGAACCTGAAGGAAAATATCAGGATTTAGGTAAGATGGAGACCACATTAATCCATTAAATCCGTCAGTAGTCGACAATTTGCAGATTGAACCACTAGGAATATTGTCCCAGAGTTCTGTGGCACCCCCATTCATGAGTTGTTTGCATCTCCCGATTATCCCTACTCTCGAACAAGCAGAATATTTGTACACTAAGTACATCTGGGTGCATAGGGATATAGCTGATTGTTGGGGGTCTATTGGGATGAGTTTTCTTCCTACATATAGGACATTCATAAATATGTCCTAGATAACCCCTTTTTACCCGTCTTTTATCTACTGCATTGTATCTGTCTATCTATATACACTATATGTACAAAAGATATGGGACACACTTAATGATTTACTACAGATTTACTATTCAGTACCATTAACACAGATGTATAAAATCCAGCCCCTCTCCTTGCCGTTTGCCTGTGCTACCACTTACAAAAGAATGGCTCATTCTAAAGAGCATCACTGATATCAACGTGGTACACAGTCCACACAAATGCAATAAGTCAGTCCATGAAATTTATTTCCTGATAAATGTTTCATAATCAACTAGAAAAAGTGAAGTGTCTAGGAACCACAGCATCTACATCATGAAGTGAAAACTGCATAGAGTAATAGAGTGGGCAGCTGACTGCTGAGGAGCATCGTGTGCAAAAGTCACTGACTACTTGCTGACTCCATAACTGTAGGATCCAAATCTTTTATGGCATTTTCATCTGTACAAAAGTGGGGTCCGGAAGCTTTATAGCACGGGTTTCACCAATGACAACACTAACCAACGGCTGAAGTGACATAAAGCCACCATCAGTGGACTCTGGAGCAGTGGTATGTGCTCTGTGTAGTGATGAATCACACTTCTGGGGAAAAGTCTGAGTTTGGAGAATACCAGAAGAACGTTACCTGTCTAACTGCATTGTCTCATCTGTAAAGTTTAATAAAGAAGGATAATGTTATGTGTTTGGCTTTAGTCGTCAGCTTCAGTCCCTTATTTCTAGTGAAGGAAAATATTAAATTGTAGGAGTTTGATGTTGAAGAACTTGACTGGCCATGTAAAGCTCTTACCCCAGCCCCATGTAACACCTTTATGATGACCTGGAATGGTGATTACGAGCCCAGCCTTCTCATCCAACATCATTGTGTCAAAATACTCTTTTGGACAAATTGGCAAATATTCCCATGGACAAGAATCAAAATCTTGTAGAAAGCTTTCCCAAAGAGTGGAAGCTAAAAGAAGTGGGGTGTCAAGGTTGAGGACACCTAAGACTATTGCATATGAATTTAGAAAGGGTTGGCATAAAAGTTCCCATAGGTGTATTGTGCTGTGGTCCCAATTCTTTTGCCCATATGATGTATATATCTACAACATTGTGTAGGTTCCCTCCATTGTAAGCATACAAGAAATAATAAATTAACAATGGCTCTTCTAATGGCTCTCTTACAGAATTTGCAAACAATACCACCGAGGATGTAAGAACGGGACTGTCATCCAATAACAATAATGGTATGAAAGGAATATATTTTCTATATAGTATGTGAATGTAAAATAATGGCTACATGACACTTACAGATATCATTAATAACAAAACAAAAATAATATAAAAATCATATATTGTCATTTATAAACATAAAGTTACTATGGAAAAACCACCTTATATTTTAATTATGATATAAAGCTGTGTTTTTCCAAATAAGTACAAAGAGAAGAATTATAATGTTGGCAGGGTTACACCAAATATATGGAGAGGAATATTCTACGTAATGCAGAAATCGATCAAGACACTGATGTAAAGTGAAGTAAGATGTAAGGATGAGAAGGTGAGAGGGAGGAATAACGGCGAGAAGAGAGTAATTAACATTTCTTTCATAAAGTCAATACAAGCTATAAATCTAAATTCCAGCTGCTTTCCTTCATTTCATTGCAAAAAAAGAAATGTATTTCCAACAACCTTTATGTAAATCAATAGAACAGGCAAATATAAGAAATTTTCTAATATATCTTATAAGAAAAGTTTGCTTCTTTCTCCATGTATGCACTGTTCTTACCCTCCCTGTCTACTGAATTATATCATCATACTTGTCACGGTTTCCCTTCCCCGTCCACATGGCTAGGGGGTGGAGCCTTCTCCCGGGCCTCACTTCCGGAGCTGGGATGCTTTAAATACTGTCATCTCCGGTGAACCAGCGTCGGCTATAAGCTTAGCGCTGCTTTGCCTGTGAGTGCTGGTACCTGTAAGTGTGGTGCTGATCCGTTCCCTCTCTGTGCCCCTAGCCTCTGTCTGTGTTCTGTCCCCTAGTCGTTCTGCCATTCCTCTGTCCCACCTCCTTCCTTCCCACAATAGAACCGGTTGTTCCCCCCTCTCCTACCCCCCCACTCGGTTGTTTCCTCTGGTACTGACCTCGGCCTGATCTCGACTCCTCCTCTGCTAGTTCCTCCGGTCTTCCTGCTGCCCGTACTGTGTATGACCAGGACCCGTCTGACCATTCCCCGCATGCTCCATAGCTTCAGCTGTCCGGCTGATGCTGGCAGACACTGCAACAGCACACACTGGGAGTTCCCCTCCTTGCTCATTCAGCTACATGTAGTGTCTTTCCTTGCAGGACTCCAGCTCCCCCTGCTGGCAGCCTGACAGTACTAAAATAAAAAAACCCCAGCTCACTTCCTTTTTTTCTCAAGACAAGATGGACGTCCAGCACAGTGAGGTGTCAGCTTTCTCCTCCTATTATAGTATATACTGGAGAGAAGAAAAGGGAAAGGCCCTCACACAGCCCCACATTCAGGAAATTGAAAATGTTATGGGTCACGAAAAATGGCTACACAAGCAAAAAATGTTTTCTTCCAAATTTTTCCTATTTTTTTCACCACTTAAAAAAAGAAAAAAAACTATACATGTTTAGCATCTGTGTTCTCATACAGACCTGGGGAATTGTGGAAATGCACTTTTTTTTGCACTTTCAACAAACTTGGAATTTGTTTTCCTGTTTTCCAGTACATCACATGATAAAAAGAACAATTTAATTCAAAAGTGCAACTCATATCTCAAAAACACATGCCCTCATATGGCTATGTGGACGGAAAAGTAAAAAAGTTATGGCTCATGGAAGAAGGGAAGGAAAAAACAAAAGTGTAAAAATGAAAAATCGCAATATCATAAAAAGTTAAATGTAACCTGTCATGTCTAGTGATGGGCAAACTGTAAAAGTCCTAATCCGCACAGGTAACCCTATACCCGTGTGCCGATTCTCAAGGAACTCTGGGTAATTATCCGCATTATTATTATGCCCACTGATTGAAGTGAATCCTCTTCGGGCACACATACACACAGATGAAGTCTCCACAGATGGCTTGGCCCGATGACTTGGCCATCTGGCCCTGGGTCATGGTTATCATTGCGAATTTTGTGAAGTGGTCTGTCGTCACCAGGCAATATTCACAACAATTATGAGATGGGCCGATCATGAGGTAATATACCCTTATTACTTACCTTACAGCGGTTTAGACATCCTTATTACTTGAATGGGTGCCATCTGTTCTGGAGGCTTAGTCAACTCACACTGCCAGTACTTCCAACAAAGTTCCTCCACCACCTGACGTAGTTGAAGCTAATACACAAGCCGCTGCAACCAATGAAAGGTAATTACTGCCCCAAAGTGCGCACCCCTCTCATGAGCCTCTTTTGTCAGGTTTGGCACCATCCCTTCTAGAATCACTGCTTGCTACGTAGTTCCAAGTTCTTTGGCTAACTGTATCCACCTGTATAACAGGCTATTCATACAGAACTGCTCCCATTGTTCTAGTGTCTGTAAGGCAACAATCAACAAGGCAATCATCCTTTCTTGTCTCTCTTGGGCCTGAACAAGCACTGCTCCTAGAACGTAGAGACTCCCATCCGTGTATAACAGAAAGGGTTGAGAGAACTCATCATGGGCCAGGATAGGGGCATTCGTTAATGCAAGCTTCAGTGCCTGGAAGGCCTGTTCTAGCCTCAGCCTCTACTGAATCGGACAACCCTTGGGACCTACTGCCGTCATCTCAGATAGCTCATGCAGTGGTCCTCCGATGTTTGCAAAGTCCTTTATAAATCTTTGATAATACCCTGACAGACCCAGGAATGCTCTTAATTATCTCAACCTCATGGTAAACAACTTTTGCATGGAAGGTACCTTCTTTTTGTTGGGTACACACCTTCGCTGGAGACTGTATGTCCAAGGTATTCATTCTCCTTGTGGAACAGATGACAATTTTGAGGTTTTATATTTGGTCCGTGTTTCTGCAGCCACTCCAGTACCTGCCCAAGTCTGACAAGATGCACTTAAAACATGGTGGAGTACATGATGAGGTTATCCGGGTATATTAGCATTGCCTTGAAGTTCAAGCCTCTAAGACACATCTCCATCAACTACTGGAACATCCCCACGGCATTAGTCAACCCGAATGGCATCTGATAGAACTTGAATAGTCCCACAGACAGGATGAACACAGGCTTCAGCAGGTCCTGCTTGGCCATGGGGACTTACTAGTAGCCACTGACCAAATCGAGAGAGAAGTATCTAGCTTTCCATAGTGGCAACAGATATTCTTCTATTCTCAGCATGGGGTATGAGTCTCAGACCGCTCAGGGTTTCAACTGTTGATAGACTACATTGTGATATCCTGCATAGGTAAAGCATATGGCTACAGGCCATATTTCAGCAAAATTAGAAAATTTCTGCACCAAATCTGCATCTCTTAGCGAAAAAAAATGCACAAAAATATTTTTTGGTGCAGTTTTCAACTGTACCAGATTTCAGCACCAAATTTGCACCCCCTGGCAGAAAACCGCAATAAAACAGCTTCAATAAGCATAGATCTCCCCAGCCTGAGAATACCAGCTCCCAGTTTTCAGCTTTATCATGGCTGGTTATCAAAATATGATGTGAACTACTCACCGTTTTTTAAAATTATTTATTTAAATAATGTTTAAAAAAAGCTTCTCAACAATGGAGCCTTTTTAAAAAGGCACCACTGTTGAGCCGAAATGTCGGTTTAGCCAGTACTGGGGTTTCTCTTTTTGCAGAAAAAAAATCCAATAAAAAATACTATAATATTGATATATTTTGACTTTTTATTGTGTGCTGGAATTTATCCTCTAAATTCCTCGGACCCTAGTCTCAGTCTTCCTCGCAGACTGGCCTTGGTCCTGCTTGGGTACTGTTTACTGTTTTCCTCGGGGGACTGGTATTGGTCCTCCTTGGGCACTGGTTATGGATCTTTGGCTATAAGCTCGCTTCACTCCTCACACGACCATCCTGCTCTAGGTTCAGGTGCCGACTCCACCCATTTTTGGCTCTCTTAGGCTTTGATCATTATTAACTGAGCCACAGCTGCCACCTGACCTGATGCCTCCTCTCTTCTCTTCCCTGGAGGAACGTGTCCTTCACTCTTCGGTTTCTACTACTGTCATTCTCTCTACTTTTCTCTGCTCTATCATCTTTGGTCAGCTAATAGCAATGTTTACTTGCATTTACTCCTTCATCCCGTTATACTGTTTCAAATTGACTTACAGCTCACTTAGCAGAGATATGCTGCAGAGACGTACAATATGCTATGACTTGCTTACAACCTCCACTTACTATGTACCTAATGGTGACTGAATCCACTATGGCCTCTCCTCTCTAACTGAAAGCTGGAGGCTGCAGGGGGCATAAAGTTAATTTCCTCCTGGTAGCTGGATTTTAGTACGGTGGCAGGGCAGCTTTAGAACGCTGTTAAGTTGCAGATTATACCTGCATCTGCAAGTTAATAGTGTTTGAAGGGGACATGACAAGTTCTCTTTAACGACAGTCCTGCCATGATGTTTTAGGAATGCAGTTTTACCCAATACTTGAGTGTAGAATTTAGATTTTTTTTTCCCACATGGATAAAACTTATTACCAGTAATGATAAAGTCATGGCTTAGTCTATGGATATATTTATAGTAGAATCTTCAGATAATCAATCCTATAATACATATTAGCTTTTCTTAACTATAGAATAAAAATGTGGAGGGAGAGAGCACAATAGGGTCTTATCACATATAACAGTGGTAACAATAAAGGTGTTCAACTCACCTACTAGGGTTGTGACAGGCACAACTCCTAGTGGAGCTTAAAGATGGCGAAAGCAGCAGCTCTGAAAATGCCACATGTACTGGAGAAAGAGAGGGTTGTATGCCGCGCTATCACCAGTGACAAGAATTAATTATTCCATTTCTTTATTTCTTTCACAGATCAGGTCAACGCGTTTCAGGGACTGACTATCCCCTTCATCAGGACACTAGGAACATGAAACTGTGAAACTGTCTCAGATGCGTTGACCTGACCAGTGAAAGAAATAGAGAAATGGAATAATCAATTCTTGTTATTGGTGATAGCACGGCATACAACCCACTCTTTCTCCAGTACACTTTTCTTATCTGTGACAAAATGTTCAGAATGGTGTACAGCATTGTAGAAATGGAGCACTTCTTACCAGGTCCTTAAAGTTAGGAAATGCCACTTGTTGTCACACTATAGTTTTCCTGGCACATTTACTTTGTAGCTAAACACATCTTTCTAGACCATTGTCATATATATATTTAGATATACAATAAATATATATATTTTTATATATATATATATATATATATATATATACATAAATCTGAAAAGCCTCTCAATTAATCCTAGTTCAGCATTAAAAAAAGTCATTATTATATAGGACATGGCCACCTTTTCTGTGACAGTAAGGCGTGGCATAGGTTAATAATTGCTGTATAGAAAAGTTGACTTTTCCTCCTTTCATTTATAAAACATTCCTATCATTCCACAAGGTTTCAAAGGTTAAGGAGAGGCAGACGTCAAATAGTACTTATTAAAGAAACATGCTACAATTTAATTTTAGAACAGAACAGAATTTTACTATTTACGATAAGTACATATAGGGCAGACTTATATGTTTATGGTTAAACAGGTTGTTGGTATTTCACTTACTGAGTGATATCTGCTCTTATTCTGCAGTGAACGTGGAGGATGAAGCAATCTCTTCCAGTTCAGAAAATGGGAAACAAGGAGTTAAACCGGTCACGGAATCTGGTAAGATCGCCATTTTATGCACCGAAAACAATCCTAATAGAAAAGTTACAGAATAAACATATGTTAGACATCACAAATAACACTGAAAAATGAGTCCAGCCTCCGATGTGAAGTTCTCCAGCCTGTTCTCGGGTGACAAAGTGGCTGGAGGGGCCCATGATGTCCGTCTCTCTACTATGTGTCAGCTTGGTGCATTACTACCAGATTTAGTGTCCAGGTAGGAAGAGCAGGTATTCAAATGATGACTTTTGTAAGCAGTCCTTCAAAGAAGTATAGATTAGGATGTTAATTATACTGGTAGGGATGACAGGGAGCTAAATAAATATTGTTAGCTGGAGTTAGGATGATACTTATAAAGGAGGGCTTGAAGCTAGGCGCATTAGTTAGTGTGCTTGAGTCAGGAATACTGAATGGGGGTCAAGTGGAACCTTTAGATGAAAGTATAGTGACTATAATTAGGGAAGGCGCCCAAGGTCTCTGTTTTGTTTACTTTCTGTGGGGAATCTTTGGCTATCATCATACTGCGGTCATGGTGGGTTCCGAGTGTCCTTACCGGTGGGCGTGGGTGGATGTGGCTCACCACCATTTCTTTGAGTTAAATGTGGCTCTCAAGGTAAAAAAAAGGTTGGGGACTACTGGTATATAGGAAACCTTGGAGGTTTCATTACTGAAGGAGGTTTAATTTGCCCTAAAAGAACTCCAAGACCTCATAGTATATCTTTGACACACTTTATACTACTTAGATATCGATGATGACCTATCCTTGGGATAGGTCACCAATACCAGATGTTTGGAGTATGATATGAGCTATTCCGGCTCTGTAAACTGGTTACCTGCAGACGCCACTGGAGTTGCAAAAAGCTGATTGGAAGAGGAGCTTGGTGTCAGACCCCCACCAGCTGTAAATTGATGCCCTATAGTAATCTAGAAATCTTTCATGGGGAGCATCACAAAAAGTCCATGAAAAGGGCAAAATCCAACCTGAGGCTGGGCCACTGGTCAACTTACATTTCTCATATCCTTAGGCCTCACGCATTTGCCTATGCCGTGTGTACAGACTTGTATGTGGCAAACAAAGTACCTAAACATCCATTATTACTTAATTATCGGGAAATTTATTAAACCTGACATAGCGAGAAGCCTGATTGAAAATACCACAGTTGGATGTACCACATTTATTTATGAACCACACATTTTTAAATATAAGCAAATTCTGGGCTGTCTGTGTGCTAATAAAATGAGATTTACACCAGATATGAACCGTTGTAGATTTACACTGTATTCAATTCACCAAAAATAATAAATACCCAATTAAAACCTTATTTTTACTGGATATAAAAGAGGTCTGCTGTAATTTACACTGATTTCAAGTTTAACTTCTGGGAAATTTGTTGGTAGTAGGGTGCCCCTTCTTTCCTGCTGAATTCTTCCCATTTGTCCCGTCACTTTTGTTAGACAATGAATTTTAGACATAGAAATTTCTGTGAAAAACCTGCCAGTGATTATACCCACATTGTCTATTACATACCTGTGTTTTTACTCTTTATAAGGAAGGAAAAGCTCTTACGGGAACAAGGAAGACATCAAGCGAAAGAAAAGTAATCACAGTTCTGGTGAGTAATCACAAAGTAAATAGCCTGAGGTGAGTGCCTGACACCCACAGAGACTATAATAATATATAAAAAAACAACCAGATTCAAAAACACTTTCTCTGCCTAACAATTGACTATATCATGTAAGGCTAGGCTTCTCTAAAAGCTGAATAGAAATCAATGCAGAAAAAATATACAAGGTTATTACAGTCTTCAAACACCATAGGACCAAACGTACATGGCCACCTGACCAATATCCTTGTGGGCTTTGTTGGACATCTTATTCCAAAACTACAGCCATCAACATGGTATTACCACCACTATGTAATGGCTATAACAGTGTCCACCATTCTTGGAAGTGTTTACACACCAGTTTGGAGTGTGATGATGATGATGGAGGAGGTCTGTGTCTCTCCACTGGCCTTCCAATTCTTCCCACTGATGTTTAATTGGGTTGAGTTATGGGCTTTGCACAGGGTAACAGTTGCTCAAGACCATACCCCAAAACTTGTTTTCATGGACTTCACTTTGTACACAGAGGTACAATCATAATAAAATATAAATAGGACATTCCTCAAACGTCCGCTTGAAAGTTGGAACCATACAAGTGACTAAATATCTTTGTATGCTATAACATTATTATTATCTTAGACTGGAAAAATGGGACCTGATCCAAATCTGAAAACCAGACCACTATCCAAATACAGCATCTGCTAAATCCAGATTGTTGTATCATATTGTCAGTTATTAGGAATATGTCACTTCCTGATGCCATTTAGAAGTATAGTTAGGCTAGGCTCACATCTATCCCGTGTCCTATGCTGACCACTATGTCCGGGTTTCTGTCTAAATTCCAGAATAACAAGTTTCAGACAGACTACCTGATGGCAACATTTAGTATAATTGGGCAGACAATGTCGCTTTAAGCCCCCAACACACGCTTCAATATATCTCACAATCCGTCGTTGGGGTCAAGTTGTAAGTGACGCACATCCGGCATCGTTTGTGAGGTATCTGCGTGTGACATCTACGTGCGATCAGGATTGAACGCAAAACCGTTGATCGCAAACACATCGTATCTTTGTCTAGAATTGAGCGTTTTGTTGCACGAACCTAGTCAATTGTAACATGTCACATCCCTCATACGATTTTGATGTCTGAGGCTATGTGCGCAGGTGTGCGCTCTGCACCGCAGCTTAAAAAAGGTCCGCTTCAGAGCGCAGCTGAAAAGCTGCGTTCTGAAGTGCCTCACAATGTCTGTCATTCAGTAATCTCTGTCAGTCAGTCACTATCTCTGTCCCTCACTCTCTGTCCATGTCAGTCTATCCCCCTCTCTCATACTCACCGATCCCCGATCTCCGGCGCGGCACGGCATTCACACTGCTCCGGCGGCTTTTACTGTTTTGAAAAAGCCGGCCGCCCATTAAACAATCTCGTATTCCCTGCTTTCCCCGCCCACCGGCGCCTATGATTGGTTACAGTGAGACACGCCCCCACGCTGAGTGACAGGTGTCACACTGCACCCAATCACAGCAGCCGGTGGGCGTGTCTATACTGTGCTGTGAAATAAATAATTAAATAATTAAAAAAAACGGCATGCGGTCTCCCCCAATTTTAAAACCAGCCAGATAAAGCCATACGGCTGAAGGCTGGTATTTTCAGGATGGGGAGCTCCACGTTATGGGGAGCCCCCCAGCCTAACAATATCAGCCAACAGCCGCCCAGAATTGCCGCATACATTATATGCGACAGTTCTGGGTCTGTACCCGGCTCTTCCCGATTTGCCCTGGTGCGTTGGCAAATCGGGGTAATAAGGAGTTATTGGCAGCCCATAGCTGCCACTAAATCCTAGATTAAACATGTCAGGCGTCTATGAGACACCTTTCATGATTAATCTGTAAATTACAGTAAATAAACACACACACCCGAAAAAAATCCTTTATTAGAAATAAAAAACACAAACATATACCCTGGTTAACCACTTTAATCAGCCCAAAAAAGCCCTCCATGTCCGCCGGAATCCAGGATGGTCCAGCATCGCTTCCAGCGCTGCTGCATGGAGGTGACCGGAGCTGCAGAAGACACATCCGCTCCTGTCACCTCCACACAGCAACTGAAGACAGCCGCGCAATCAGCTGAGCTGTCACTGAGGTTAATCGCGGCCACCGCTGGATCCAGTGACAACGGGTAACCTCAGTGACAGCTCAGCTGATCGCACGGCTGTCTTCAGTTGCTGTGTGGAGGTGACAGGAGCGGCGGTGTGTGCTGCAGCTCCGGTCACCTCCATGCAGCAGCGCTGGAAGCGACGCTGGATCATCCTGGACATGGAGGGCTTTTTTGGGCTGATTAAAGTGGTTAACCAGGGTATATGTTTGTGTTTTTTATTTCTAATAAAGGATTTTTTCGGGTGTGTGTGTTTATTTACTGTAATTTACAGATTAATCATGGAAGGTGTCTCATAGACGCCTGACATGATTAATCTAGGATTTAGTGGCAGCTATGGGCTGCCAATAACTCCTTATTACCCCGATTTGCCAACGCACCAGGGCAAATCGGGAAGAGCCGGGTACAGTCCCAGAACTGTCGCATCTAATGTATGCGGCAATTCTGGGCGGCTGTTGGCTGATATTGTTAGGCTGGGGGGCTCCCCATAACGTGGAGCTCCCCATCCTGAGAATACCAGCCTTCAGCCGTATGGCTTTATCTGGCTGGTTTTAAAATTGGGGGGGACCGCACGCCGTTTTTTTAAATTATTTAATTATTTATTTCACTACACAGTATAGACACGCCCACCGGCTGCTGTGATTGGGTGCAGTGTGACACCTGTCACTCAGCGTGGGGGCGTGTCTCACTGTAACCAATCATACGCGCCGGTGGGCGGGGAAAGCAGGGAATACGAGATTGTTTAATGGGCGGCCGGCTTTTTCAAAATAGTAAAAGCCGCCGGAGCAGTGTGAACGCCGTGCAGCGCCGCGCCACGCCGGAGATCGGGGATCGGTGAGTATATGAGAGAGGGCTGCTCAATTCAGTTACTCAGGAGTTTAGCGGTCACTGGTGAGTCCTTCACAGGTGACCGCTAATCAGGACGCGACACAGACAGAGCCGCAGCATGACAATGAAGTCGGGGGAAGTTCACCCGAGTTCATTCTGACAGTGCGGGTCTGTCTGTGTCTGCTGTCATCTGCCATTCAGCTCTGCTACATGGCTGTCTGTGTCTGCTATTCGCGGCCATGTAGCAGAGCTGAATGGCAGGTGACATAGTAAAAACGCATCCCTACACATTACACACGCTTGTCAAGTCAATAAATAAAAAAAAAAAAATGGTGCCCAATGCATACGTCACAGAACACATGATCTAAAGGATCACACACAAAATTGATCAATTTAACATAGACTACTAACGCTCGTGTGACAGCAAATGAGCGACCTACGTGCAGTCTCATAAGATCCCGTATGCAACCTGGGCGTGTCACATCGCAAATGCGATTGTACAACTAATTGCAACGTGTAAAGCAGGCTTAAGGGGTACTTCTCACATAGCGAGATCGCTAGTGAGATCGCTGCTGAGTCACGTTTTTTGTGACGCACCAGTGACCTCATTAGCGATCTCGCTGTGTGTGACACTGAGCAGCGATCTGGCCCCTGCTGTGAGATCGCTGCTCGTTACACACAGTGCTGGTTCATTTTTTGGACGTTGCTCCCTCGCTGTGAAGCACTCATCGCTGTGTTTGACAGCGAGAGAGCAACGATCTGAATGTGCGGTTTGCTTATTAACCCGATGTGTACTCTGGCTAGGAGTGCAGGGAGCCAGCACTAAGTGGTGTGCGCTGGTAACCAAGGTAAATATCGGGTAACCAAGCACTTGGTTACCCGATATTTACCTTAGTTACCAAGTGCAGCATCGCTTCCAAGCGTCGCTGCTGGTTGGGGGCTGGTCACTGGTCGCTGGTGAGATCTGCCTGATTGACAGCTCACCAGCGACCATGTAGCGACGCACCAGCGATCCTGACCAGGTCAGATTGCTGGTGGGATCGCTGGAGCGTTGCTAAAATGTGACGGTACTCTTAGACACTTCTTTTTAAGTAGATAAAAAAGTCTAAGCTACCAAGCTATTGTGACCACCTTAAAAGGATAGACAAGAGCGGAGATCAAAGACTAAAGTAAACCCACCTGCATCATTGTACTATATGGATTTGTCTTAAAGGGGGCTGACTAGCCAAGGGAACTAACGCCTTTGCAACTAGTCCCTGCGCTCATTAGCATATCATAAAGGATCTTTAGAAACACTTGTTCTAAAGATCTCTTTATCTATGCTAGTGTATACAGGGACAGTTAGGCAGGGATTAGCAATATATACCCAGAACTGCTCCTAGTTCTGGGTGCATACAGACTTGACAGGTTCCCTTTAATCTGGTCATTAATCAGATGCCTCTGAGCCTTCACCAGCCTTTATTTGTCATTGGCTGTGTTGCTATTTTCTCTAGGCTGTGTCTAGATCAACTCATGATTTCCTAAAATATTCCTCAGATGGACGCCTCCCACATAAGCCACTACACAAATATAATATGGAAAAAGAAAAATCGCAGTATGCATGATTTTCCTTTCTAAATCTTAAATCTTATATATGTGTCCTTGCTATGTTCTGTGTAATGTAGATAGGGTATGCACACTCACTGTGTTTTATGGGTGCTTAGAAGAAAATAATGCTAATTTTGTGCAGTTATCTTCAGCACTCATAAGGGCTAGGTTTGTATCTTCCCAATAGGTAAATATTACGTGCATAAGAATTGCTCAAGTCCACCATATGAAAATTTCAAAGTCATTTATTAATTTTACTTGTTTATATTCTCTTGAAAAGGCAACAAATATATAGAGAATTTCCTCTTGAAAAAATATATGCAATATGATAGGGATCAAATTGTAGCGGGAAAAACCTTTATGAGGAACTCTACACTTAAAAAAGGAAATGTCAAGTTACAGAGCTTGAGAATCAGCACAGATCCTGATTAATATAAGACAATTATTTGCACCATCTGTTTGTCTACAGGTTTTGGGTTATACACCGTGTGCAGAATTATTAGGCAAATGAGTATTTTAATCACATGTTACTTTTTATACATGTTGTCCTACTCCAAGCTGTATAGACTTGAGAGCCAACTACCAATGAAGAAATCAGGTGGTGTGCATCTCTGTAATAAGAAGGGGTGTGTGGTGTAATGACATCAACACCCTATAAAAGATGTGCTTAATTATTAGGCAAACTTCCTTTCCTTTGGCAAAATGGGTCAGAAGAGAGTTTTGACGGGCTCTGAAAAGGCCAAAATTGTGAGATGTCTTGCAGAGGGATGCAGCAGTCTTGAAATTGCCAAACTTTTAAAGCATGATCACCGAACAATCAAGTGTTTCAGGTCAAATAGCCAACAGGGTCGCAAAAAGCGTGTTGAGCAAAAAAGACGCAAAATAACTGCCCACGAATTGAGGAAAATCAAGCGTGAAGCTGCCAAGATGCCATTTGCCACCAGCTTGGCCATATTTCAGAGTTGCAACGTTACTGGAGTATCAAAAAGTATAAAGTGTGCCATACTCAGGGGCATGGCCAAGGTAAGGAAGGCTGAAAAACGACCACCTTTGAACAAGAAACGTAAGATAAAACGTCAAGACTGGGCCAAGAAATATCTTAAGATTGATTTTTCAAAGGTTTTATGGACTGATGAAATGAGAGTGACTCTTGATGGGCCAGATGGATGGGCCAGAGGCTGGTTCAGTAAAGGGCAGAGAGCTCCACTCCGACTCAGACGCCAGAAAGGTGGAAGTGGGGTACTGGAATGGGCTGGTATCATCAAACATGAACTTGTGGGACCTTTTAGAGGATGGAGTGAAGCTCAACTCCCAGACCTACTGCCAGTTTCTAGAAGACAATTTCTTCAAGCAGTGGTACAGGAAGAAGTCGGTATCGTTCAAGAAAAACATTATTCTCATGCAGGACAATGCTCCATCACATGCATCCAAGGTCTAAAAGATGAAAAAATAATGACATAGCCCCCTTGTTCACCTGATGTGAACCCCATAGAGAACCTGTGGTCCCTCATAAAATGTGAGATCTACAGGGACGGAAAACAGTACACCTCTCGGAACAGTGTCTGGGAGGCTGTGGTGGCTGCTGATCGTAAAAAGATCAAGCAACTGACAGAATCTATGGATGGTAGGCTGCTGAGTGTCATCATAAAGAAAGGTGGCTATATTGGTCACAAATTTTTTTGGGTTTTGTTTTTGCATGTCAGAAATGTTTATTTCTAAATTTTGTGCAGTTATATTGGTTTACCTGGTGAAAATAAACAAATGAGATGGGAATATATTTGGTGTTTATTAAGTTGTCTAATAATTCTGCACAGTAATAGTTACCTGCAAAAACAGATATCCTCCTGAGATAGCCAAATCTAAAAAAAACCACTCCAACTTCCAAAAATATTAAGCTTTGATATTTATGAGTCTTTTGGGTTGATTGAGAACATAGTTCTTGATTAATAATAATAATAATAATAATAATAATAAAAAAAATAAAAAATCTCTAAAATACAACTTACCTAATAATTCTGCACCTGGTGTATTCCAGGACTTTGTTAATGAAATATCATTACATCCGGATTACACAGAAGCCTTTAATGTTATTTCATCTACATAACAGCAGATTATTTATCCAAGAATTATAAGATGCAATAATATTTATCCTGATTATTCCTCTGTGTTTCTGGTACAGACCATATACAGAACAGAGAAAACAACTCGACCTCAACAAACAGTAAGTTAATTATATATCATACATTGACTGCATCTTCATCTCTCGTTGAAGTAATTCATAGAAATGTACTTTCACACATATGAACAATATATTAATTAGACTTGGCACTCTACTCTTCAAAAAAACAAAGAATTCATAGGTCAGAACTAGTGATGGGCGGACCTGGACTGTAAAAGTTCGGATCCGCGTGGTTTTATAGGTACCTGGGTGTTAATCCAGATCTGGCACTGGGGAAATTAAAAAAAAGAAAAAAAGGAAAAATAAAGAAAATAAGAATGAAGCAAGAGCTTCATACTTAAAGAGGATCGGGTGCGGCTCTACATTGCTCCCGCAGCCTCTCCTTCACTTCCTGGGCCGCTCATTATTGCTCATCTATATGCACTGCTTTTCCCATCCATCGGCCGTCCTGGCATCTGTGATTGGTTGCAATCAGAGGTATCTCCCAGCTTGTGTGACAGTGTCTGACTGCAACCAATCACAGAACCTGTCTGCAGGTCCCCCTGTAATTTCATACCCAGCACAGATAAAGCATATGGCTACTGCAGCCCCCTGCCATGCGCTTATCTTGGCTGTGTATCAAAATAAGAGGAACCGCATGCAACTTTTTTTTACATTATTTAAATAAATAATTTATAAAATAATTTATAAAAATGTGCAGTTCTCCCCATTGTTGATACCCAGCTATAAAAAATCCCGACAGCTGGGGGCTAGTATTCTCAGGCTGGGGAGACCCATGCTTATTGGACCACCCCGAGCCTAAAAATAGCAGTATTCAGCTGCCCAGGATTGTCGCATCCATTACATGTGACAATTCTGGCAGTCTGCTCGACTCTTCCAAATTGTCCTGGTGCGGTGTCAATTGGAGTAGTAAGTCATTAATAACAGCTCACAGCTGCCACTAAGCCTTAGATTAGTGATGGGAAGGGTCTATAAGACCCCCCCATTTCTAATCAGTAAGTGAAAGTAAATAAACGCAAACACCAAAAAAATCCTTTATTTGAAATAAAATACAAAAAAACACCATCTTTCACCAATTTATTAACCCCCAAAACATCCCTGCAGGGTCGACGTAATCCACACGAGGCCCCACGACGATTCCAGCTCTGCTACATATCTGAAGTCACAGGATTTTTTCGCTATTTGTGTCTATCTACTTTCACTGATGCAGTGAGCAGGAGGAAAAAAAGTGCAATCTGGGGTTTTTATCCGAAAAAGATGATGGAAATGCTTCCCTTGGCAGTTTGTGTGAGTCACGAACAACTGGAAAAGACCAAAATGACAGCTGCAGCAGCCCCAGAAATGTAACAGCAAACACCAGGAGACGAAGAATGGTTATGATTGCCATGCTGTTGTAGTCAGAGAAACATCCAAGAGTAGGTCAATAGTGATTTATTTCTACACGTTTCAGAAAGAACCCTCTCCTTCCTCAGGATTTTGCCTTCTCCACAAGCTGCTTGCCTATTGTCCTGTAGCCCATCACAGCCTTGTGCAGGTCTGCAATTGTGTCCCTGGTGTCCTTAAACAGCTCTTTGGTCTTAGCCATGGTGAGAGGTTGCAGTGTGATTGAGTACGAGGACAGGTGTCCTTTATACATGTAACTACCGGAAATTCAAACAGGTGCAGTTAATATAGGTAATGAGTGCAGAGTAGGAGGGCGTCTTAATTAAAAATAACAGGTCTGTGAGAGCCAGAATTCTTGCTGGTTGGTAGGTGAGCAAATACTTATTTCATGCAATAAATTGCAAATTAATTATTTAAAAATCATACAATGTGATTTTCTGGATATTTTTATTCTGTCTGTCATAGCTGAAGTGTACCTACGATAAAAATTACAGACCTCTCTATTCTTTGTAGGTGGGAAACTTGGAAAATACTTATTTTCTCCACTGTATGTTGCTGTTCTGAACTATTGTGTTAAAGGGCTTATCCAGGACCACTTTATTTTTAGCTTGTGGGCCTTTAGAGTTTACAGGCAGGTAATTGCTAACTATCTGCCTGTTGTGCTCAGCTCCAGCTCAGTGCCATTATAGACAGCTCCTGACAGTGATTCTGCTGCTCATCAACAGAACAGCTCTCCCTCTTCTGGGCTGCACTGTTGATAGGGCGTGATTCATGGGCGTACCCAGCGAGGGGCAGGGGGGGGGAGCTGCCCCCCCCTAGAAGCAGGGGCACGGTGTAGTGGGCCGGTGCCTGTAGCGGGCCGCTGTATCTGCAGCCACCGGTGCGCTCCTCAGCAGTGTGTACATGCCAGGCACACTAGCTACAGCAGGAGGCAGCGCGCTGTGCCGGCCCTGCTGTGTGCTGTGTGCCCGGCATGCACACCGTGCAGAGGAGCGCGCCGGTGGCTGCAGCTTCCTCCTTCTTCCTATTCAAATGTATTTGCGTCTTTCAGACGTAAATACATTTGAACTGCGCGCCAGGTTGGGGCCCCGCCCCCGACGTGCAGCAACGTGATGAGATCAGCACATTGCTGACGTCATCACAGGGCTGCGGGCACCACACTGGATTCATCAGGCAGCGGTAAGCGCTCCATGGAGGAGCCGAAGAGACAGGTGTAATTAATGGAGATGTGTGGGGAGGGGCTGAGGACACATAACGGGGAACATTTGTGAAGGAGACACAGCTTTGTGACAGGCAGAGGAGGAGCACTGTATTCCGAGAGAGGGGGAGAGGCAGGTGTGTGTAGTGATGGGGTAGTGTAATTTGTATCTGCAGGGGGTGATGGGGGGTGCAATGTATTATGTCTGGGGAGGGGGTAATGGCGGGTGCATTGTATTGTGTGTGGGGGGAGGGGTAATGGAGGGTGCACTGTATTGTGTGTGTGTGTGTGTGGGGAGGGGTAATGGGGGGTACATTGTAGTGTGTGTGTGTGTGTGTGTAGGGGGTGATGGGGGGTGCATTGTGTGTGTGTGTGTGTGTAGGGGATGATGGGGGGTGCATTGTGTGTGTGTGTGTGTGTGTGTGTAGGGAGTAATGGGGGTGCACTGTGTGTGTGTGTGTGTGTGTGTAGGGGGTGATGGAGGGGTGCATTGTGTGTGTGTGTGTGTGTGTAGGGAGAAATGGGGGTGCATTGTGTGTGTGTGTGTGTGTGTAGGGAGTAATGGGGGGTGCATTGTATTGTGGGTGTGTGTAGGGGTGATGGGGGGTGCATTGTATTTGTGTGTGTGTGTAGTGAGTGATGGGGGGATGTACTGTGTGTGTGGGGGAGGTAATGGAGTGTGCATTGTATTGTGTGTGTGTGTGAGGGTAATGGGGGTGCACTGTGTGTGTGTAGGGTGTGATGGGGGTGCATTGTATTGTGTGTGTGTGTGTGTGTAGGGGGTGATGGGGGGTGCATTGGGTGTGTGTGTCTAGGGGGTGATGGGGGGTGCATTGTGTGTGTGTGTAGGGGGTGATGGGGGGGTGCATTGTGTGTGTGTAGAGGGTGATGGGGGGTGCATTGTGTGTGTGTGTGTGTGTGTGTGTGTGTGTGGAGTAATGGGGGTGCATTGTGTGTGTGTGTGTGTGTGTGTGTGTAGGGAGTAATGGGGGGTGCATTGTATTGTGGGGGTGTGTGTAGTGGTGATGGGGGATGCATTGTATTTGTGTGTGTCTAGTGGCTGATGGGGGGATGTATTGTGTGTGTGTGGGGGTAATGGAGCATGCATTGTATTGTGTGTGTGTGTGTGTGTGTGTGTGAGGGTAATGGGGGTGCATTATAGTGTGTGTGTGTGTGTGTGTGGAGGGGGGCGTGGAGTCATTAATCGAGCTATAATTACATTTAATTCTCTTAAAATTTTCGTTTCATTCACCTTTTCCATTCTAATATTTTACAACCTGAACGACCATGGTTTGCCCCCCCCGACCAGTTTTGATCTGGGGGGGGTATGCCCATGGCGTGATTGACAACGCCATGCTGACTGACAGACAGCTCCCCGCAGTTATGCGGTAGGAAGCCGGCTATCTATCAAGCATGACATCGGCTGTCACGATTGTCAACAGAGCAGAAGATAAGACATTACCAGAAGCTTCAGAGTCACGGTTCTGTGACTACTCTGAGCCGTCAGAGATCGGCAGCAGTCAGAACTGGCAGCTAGTCAGCCTGCCTGTAACTTCTAAATACCTATAAAAAAAATAAAATAGTTTTGGATAACCACCTTAACGCAGATGTAGATAATGGAGCCTGCCTAACTGTTTTCTGCTCTGCTTTTACACAGCTTATCCATGGGATAAAAGAAACCTCAAGTCTCTAGAGTTAGACCTAAGTGTTTTTGAGAAATTGGACATCCATTCCACAAAGGTAAAACAATGGGTTCTTCCTAAGGTTGAGCTCACATGTCCAGTCATGAAATGGATCTAGGAAACAAAAATAAAAAAATTAATCTGCTTCAATCGGAAGAAAATTGGATGGCTATTTACGGTACTAGATCCATTTTCAACACTACAAGAAAAGGATACAGTTGCTATTTATTTAGGTTAGACAGGGATTAGCAATATGCATCCAGAACTACTCTTGGTTCTGAGTCCATATTGAGCCTGACAGGTTCACTTTAAAGCCTATTAGGAAAAACATGATAACATACCATACCTAAAGCATGCTGTATTTGTAAGAAAACACCAATAACTGTAAAAACAGGCAAACACAACAACAACAACAAAAAGTGCCGGAAAAATAAGACTGTTTGTAAAGTTTTTCATATTTCCCTGTCAAGTTGATGGTAAAAATAAATTATGCCAAAAAGTGCCAGAAGCAGCAAAGAAAAAGGGGGCATTTTAAAAAATGTGCACTGTATTTTTCAGACTATAAAACGCATTTTATTCCCTCCAAATTTTGGAGGAAAGTGGGAGGTGCATTTTCTAGTCTGAATATATGATTATATTGGGCTTGCTGGCTTGAGAGGCCACGGCACAGCACTGGACTGGATTTTACAATGACAGGAGAGGGTCTCCACTGAAGAATCCCCCGCTGGAGCAACCACGTGAGCAGGCTAATTAACCTTATCAATACGCACTGCTTCCCCAAGCCCACCTCTAACCACTAAAGCCAGCGTGCGCTCAGAGAGGACATGGGGGAGCAGACACTTCGTTACGTAGTCCCTGTAATAGACAGCACATGTGGTCTTTCCGCAGCCGCTGGCTTCGCCTGCTTACACAAATCCGGTTTTTGCCATCAGGCACAATCCGGCAAAATGCGGATAAAACGGATCCGGCGCCGGATCCGTTTTATTCCCCATTGACTTGTATTAGCGTCGGATAGCCTTGCATTGCATGCGGCGTCCGCCAGATCCGGCGAAGTTTCATCGTCCGGCTGCCGGAAAGGACGCAGCATGCAACGTTTTTTGTCTCCGGCAAAAAAACTGATCACGCCGGATTCGGCGCCATCCAGCATGTTGTATACAGTAATGGAAGCCTATGGGCGCCGGATCCATCGTCATCCGGCATATCACGGAATCCAACAACAGATACGTTTTTTTGAACTGAGCATGCTCAGTATCACAACGGATCCATCAAAAAATGGAAGGAATGCATGGAAAAAACTGATGAGTTTTTTCGCTGGATCCGTCGCATCAGTTTTTTCGCCAGATCGTGCCTGATGGCAAAAACCGGATGTGTGAAAGCAGCCTTTCTGCAGCTGCTGGGGAGATCGTCTACTTGCTATTACAGAGCAGGAGCAGGGTGCCGGCGGGAGCAAGAGCAGCGTGCTGGCGGTGGCTACTGTATTAGCACCACTGAAATAACTGTCGCCGCCACCACATGTTAACCTGCGCTCAGTACAGTTACTGCGGCATGTCAGCCTGGCCCGGCCACACGCTGGGGACCATGAAGTGGACAGTCTCCCCATCCAGATGAAGTGCTGCTGTAAATGAAAAGCCAGGGCACAGGACAGCACAGCCCTCCCTCCCCCGCCACTGGCCCTGCCTGTTCATTACATCACTGTAATACCGTACTTCCTGGTTTCTAACGCGGCGGCAGGGCCAGGCTTACGTACATCGTTACCATAGCTGGAGTCTACCCCGGTAAGAAGTAAAAGTAAAAAGTTACAGTACAATAAACTATAAGTTCCCCCCTCCCCCATAATAAAGTAAAGTACCGTACCTTAGAGGAAAAATCACATTACTGTGCTGAACTAGAACTCCAAGCATGCCATACAGGACATACTTGGACTTATAGTATAGGTTTCTCAGTGCCATGGCACATGGTGGCCACCTCTTATAACACACACACTAAACAGGTGCACAAGAAAATGTGAGACTACATGCGGGCACAGAAACAGGCCAGCAGCAACAATTAAAATAAGGAGTATGATGAGAGTTACTCTGTTCCTACAGGCTTTATGTAAGTTAGATGATGACCCTCTTACAGGTGACTGGTGTGACATTGGAACAGTTAGTAAAAGAACTTACATCCGGTGCTAATGCAGACGTGGAGAAGACACGAGCGATCTGGATGTGGATATGTCACCATGTCGGTAAGTGTGTAGTCTAAGGGGTACTTTACACGTTGCGACATCGCATCCGAAATATCGTCAGGGTCACGTCGTTAGTGACGCACATCCGGCGCCGGTAACGACATCGCAACGTGTAAATCCTTTGTGCGACGATAAACGATCGCAAATGCGTCGAAAATCGGTGATCTGTGTAGCGTCGGTCATTTACATAATGTCGGGTTGACCGCAGGTACAATGTTGTTTGTCGTTCCTTCAGGTCCATATATCGCTGTGTGTAAACCCGCAGAAGCGACAAACATCTCCTTACCTGCGTCCCGACGGCAGTGCGGAACGGAGAAGGTTGGCGGGATGTTATGTCCCGCTCATCTCCACCCCTCTGCTTCTATAGACCGGCTAATTAGGGATGTCACGGTGACATCGGTGTGACGCCAAACGCACTTCCCCCTTGAAGGAGGGATATTTTGGCAGTCACAGCGACGTCGTCGACCAGGTATGTGCGTGTGAAGCTGCCGTAGTGATAATGTTTGCTACGGCAGCAATCACCACATATCGCATGTGCGACGGGGGCGGGTACTATCGCGCTCGGCATCGCTAACCAATGCTAGCGATGTCACAACGTGTAAAGTACCCCTTAGAGTTAGTACACTGTTTTCAGAGAATACAAAATGCTGGATTCAATCCAGAAAGAGTTCCAATAGTAGTACAGTAAATTACCTTCTATGTTACTTCTGCATGTGGTAGATATACCAGTGTTAGGCTTTGTACCCATGTACTGTAATCATTCCGTTTTGGATTCATTTGGAAAATGTAAAAATGGATCTCTTAACGTATTGCACAAACAGATCACTTTTATAACCAATCCGTTAATAGATCAGTTATAATTATAGTCAATGGTTCCATTAACTGATCCATTATTGTCTTATATAGCTAGCTAGATAAATAAAATATTTATACCTAGATAGATAATAGATACTTAGATAAATTAATAGACAGATAGAACAGATAGAATAGATTGATAGAGAGAGATAGCTAAACAGCTTGAACAGCTGTTTAGCTAAGTTAAAAATTAATTTTAGAAAAAAAACTTACGTGGGTTCCCCCCAATTTTCATATTCAGCGCAGGTACAGCAGCAGCTGTGGGCTGCAACCCTCAGTTGTCAGCTGTACCTTGGATGGTTATCCAGAATAGAGAGAATACTACATTTGTTTTTTTTTAAATATTTGAATAAATAATTTAAAAAAAATGGTATGAGGCCCCCTCATTTTTCCAATACCAGCCAAGGGACAGCAGACAACTGGGGGCTGATATTATTATGGTGGCAAGGGCCATGGTTATTTGGCCCTTCCCAACCTAACAATGGCAGCTCGCAGCCGCCCCAGAAGTGTCAAATCCATCAGATGCGCCAATTCTGGCACTGTACTCGGTTCTCCCTGTAACCCCCTGGTGTGGTGGCAAACAGGGGAATATATGGGGTTGAAGCCAGCTGTAATTTGCCAGCTGGCATCAAGCCCTGGTATTAATAATGTATACAGCCCCAATACTAATTCTAGTTGTAGTTAAAACAAAAAGAATTAATTGGACTAAACTCACCCTGACTCATTCACCAATTTATTACAAAAAAATCCCAAAAAACATCCAAAGTAATCCATAGCGACGTCACATGACAATCCCCAAAATCGAACCTGAAAGACATAAAGAGAGAAAATTAGTAAAGAAATAAAGACAAGAGACACCCTCTTTCACCAATTTGTTTCCCTGTCAAATCCCTAATCCACATCCAATGTAATCCAATAAGGGGGTTCCACGACGATCCTATACTCACTGTCACAGTCAATGAATAACAGAACGTTCCCCATTGACTGTGAGAGCACTCACTGCAGACTGACAAATTGCTGTTTGACATCCACTGGAGTGACCTGACATAACCTCAGAAGGTCACCCCAGGTCCTAGCAGCGGCTCACACAGCAGTGTGTGAGCGGCAGTGATGTCAGGAATTCAGATGAGTTCATTATCCTATCCTATTCAATCCTATATTATTCTATTCTATTCTATCAATCTAGCATTTATGGGCAACGGATCCGTTATAGCATAATGGGAGTCTATGTGCAATGGATCTGTTAACTGATGGGTGAATGGATGCTTTATTAACGGATCCGTTGCCCATAGACTCCCATTATGCTTTAACAGATTTTTTAGGCATCCACATTTGGATCCGTTGGAGAAAAGTCCTGCAAGCAGAACTTTTTGTCCGTCTTTAAAAACGAATGGCTGGCGGATTGGACCTAACGGATGACACATTTTGTCACATCCGTTAACAGATCCATCACCATTAAAGTCAATGGAGAGCCAATGGATCCGTTAACGGATCCGTTTTTGCATTTTCCAAACAGATCCAAAAGCTGAAATGATTATAGGACATGTGAACATAGCGTTACTGTATTTTGTATTTGATATGCAGAGGCATAGGCTTGCTAATTACAAGAATGAAGGTTCTGCAATGTGGGAAAAAGGTCCTCAGGGCTATTTCATGCACCAGAAATAGGCTGTGACTCCTACATTTGATCCCCATATAATTACAACTTTGTTGCTATGTTATTTGTAGTAGGTGATTGGACTCTTAAGGGTGCTTTACACACTGCGACATCACTAGCGTTTGCTAGTGATGTCGAGCGCGATAGCACCCGTCCCCGTCGTACGTGCGATATGTGGTGATCGCTGCCGTAGCGAACATTATCGCTACGGCAGCGTCACACCCCCATACCTGTTCAGCGATGTCGCTGTGACCGCCGAACAATCCCTCCCTCAAGGGGGAGGTGCGTTCAGCGTCATAGCGATGTCACTGTGGCGTCACTAAGCGGACACCCAATAGCAGAGGAGGGGCGGAGATGTGCAGGACGTAACATCCTGCCCACCTCCTTCCTTCCGCATTGCCGGTGGACGCAGGTAAGGAGATGTTTGTCTTTCCTGCGGCGTCACACATAGCGATGTGTGCTACCACAGGAACGACGAACAACATCGCTAGTGCCCAAACGATATTTGGTTTTAGAACGACCTCTCCAAAATCAACGATTTTTACCACTTTTGGGATTGTTGAAGGTCGCCCGTACGTGTCACACGCTGCGATGTCGCTAACGGCGCCGGATGTGCGTCACAAACACCGTGACCCCAACGATATATTGTTAGCGATGTCGCAGCGTGTAAAGCACCCCTTACTTTTTCAGTCTTGGACTGTATCTCCCAAAAACTAGAGAAAATGTTAATCTAAACCCTTCATTTGGAGAACCAATGCGTGTCCATTTGCATAGTATTTTCTTTTGCTACCTGATACAATATATCATCAGTAATGGCTAATAGGTTATCAGAGGGAACCCTACCCAAAAAATCATGCACTTCATCAATGAGCAATTTATTACAATCAGGGTCTGTTGCCCAAAAATAGGCCTAATGACCTTGCTGCAAGTTGCCATATTTTAGAATCCTTTATTTCTTATTGGCCAGTAAAACTCTTAAAAACTATGGAAAGATTTTTGTTAAATATAACTTAAATGTATAACAGAAGTAAATATTAATAATGGAATGTACTGGCTGTACTTTACAGGACTCCTTAACAAGACTTTACAAGGTACTTTACTAGAGTATTTTCTCTGTCTCGATATCTCAGAGTATGACACAGCAGCGTTAAAGAATAAAGACTTGGCATCCTCTGACCCAGAAGACGTCTTTCGTACCAAGAAAGGAGTTTGTACAGGATACAGCTCACTGTTTCATCGCATGTGCAGGTGAGGTTCTTCATGGCCATAAATTAATCTTCTTTTAGCCAAATCAATATCTATATAGCACAAGTTGCAGGTAGAGGATCTTATAGGTTAAGAATTTTTTAAGGAGAAATAGTCCATGTTCACAGCTTCTAGGCAGATCTATTTGTCCCAATGATTACAAACTAGAAACATGCCCTGTGTGGTCAGATTTTGGTCAGATGATAATTGTAGCATGGCAATTTCCCACAAGTGCCAATGTACCGCCCCGGGGCTCGGCCGGCTGCTGAGCCGCTCGGATCCGTGCTCGTCGGTGGGTGGCTCAAGCTCCTCATGGACCCGGGGGTCACGTCGCTCTGAAAGGGGGTTGGCGCTACACGTAGGGACTTCGGTGGGGAGGTCCACGGCCGGAGCCGCGGTTGTTTGTAGGGGATTTGAGTTTGTGACGCCACCCACGGGTTGTGGTGAATGGATCGACACCACCGCTGCCGTTGACTAGGCTCCTGGGGACGGTGTTGCGAAGCTTGGTGTTGACTCCTCCGTGGGTAGGGTGATGATGGTCCCGGGGGCCCGAGGGAGGTGCTGAAGCGGGGGAATGGATGATACCGGCGTGTTGGTGCGGTGCAGCACGGTGCGCGGCCCGAGGGCACTGTTGTACTCACTATTACAAACACGCTGGAGTCTCTGGTAAACCATATAAAAAAGCAAAAAAGAAAATATCATTACTTACAGCAAGATGGAATTGCAGCTGTATATTGCTCAGGCCAAAAGACTACTACTTCTCCAGCAGGATACAGCTAAACCCCCACTAGGTGGAGGCAACACAGGTGCAGGTGGAGCCATTCACACTCACTTCCAAATATGGAGGAGGTGTCTCTGGTAAACCAAACAAGATGGTGAACGGTGCCCGCAACCGGCTGCGCTTTTACCCTTTTCAGGTTGGTGGTCTCCCCCTTTCTCCTGCACCTCACTTGTGTAGAAATGCCTGAGTAACGGTAGTCCGATCCCCAGCCTGGTGTGTGCCGGGAGAGCCCTTTTTGCCTGCAGACGCTGACCCGTTGGGTCTCTATGTCTAGGCGGTGGCTTTACCCTAATGGTTGGGCTGTTGTCTTCAGTCGGGTCTTAGGTGGGAAAGGGCCTAAAGTCCAGTCCTCAATCAGATGATTTGACTCAGCCCAGTTGTTTCTGGGTCTCGTACTGGGTCTGAGTACCCCTCCTGGTGCTTCAGTTTCCAATCGGTTCCCCGGTTTGGTACCGGCGGGCCACCGTCCGTCCCCGGTCCCTACGGTTCCACCAGCTGTAATCCCAGCTCCTGCAGGCGGCCACCACCGTCTGCCTCCTTGCCAGAGGTGACTGGGCTCCAACCCAGACACCTGTTGTAGACAATGGCAGACCTGGACGCAGGTCTGCCCTTGAACTTCACTCCACTCCACTTCACAGTCAAGACTAGACTACTCCTCTCTGCTCCCCAAGGGAAACTGCTCTGTTCAACCTGGCTAGTCCAGGGCGTCACACCAACACAGACCAATGTAATACATATAAAACTTTTTTTTGAGATTTACTTTTAGAGGCAAAGTTAGCGTCATAGTTACAATGCTAAATCTTAACAGTTAAAGCAGACAAGTATCACTGTTGGTTAAGGATGCGGATCTTAACTAAAGAACTGGAACATTGAACAGTTGTGTGTCCCTCAAACCTATCAAGTTCACTGTATATGAGCCACATCACATTGTATTAGATTACAAAAGCCTCAACAAGCAGCATCCTTCCCACAGAATTTAAGCCCCTTCTCCTTGCCAGTGCCTTATTCTACCAGCCAAGCTTGCCTTCTCACCTACTGCTATCTGCTTCTCCCAGTATTCCCATGTCACAATGTGGTGGTGAAGGAAGGTGCAATGGAGCCACTGTGTTCGGGTGGGACCCTGGGTGTAATGCACAACACTTACTGGTGCCTTTAGGCCGATGTCCATCACCCTGCTAGTATTCATTGTCGTAAACAGTCAGTAACACACGCTACATCGGAGCTCAATTAGCCAACCAGAAAGTTCACTTTATTCTTCACACCATTATGACAGACATGGCCTTCCTTTGCTTCCTTCCTATCAACGTGGGGTACTAACCCTCGACCTGTCCCCCACCCTTTTTTAAATCTTTTCCTTAAGCTCTGGGGTCTGTGTCTCCTTCCCCCTTATTCCGTTCACCTTCGTCCTTTTCTGGGCCCCGGCGCTCTCTAGCCGGATGACTCTCTAAGCCCTCCAGGGTGAGCCATAAGCTCCGATCTTCTGGACCTTTCAAGGTTCCTTGACTGGTCCTAGCACTGAGGCCACACTTTCTCACCCTTGATCCCTATTCTAGATTGGCTCCTCTCGAGACCTCCCAACCATCCTCTTTCCCACATCTGTCACTTCCCCTTTAACCCTGTTTTTTCCTTCTGCTGCTATCTCAGCCCGATGACTAGATGGCAGCTTTGGTGACTGTCCCGCTCTACTGTATCTGGAACCTGCACCCAGCTAGCAGGACAATATATTAACATATGCAATCAGTACATAATATAATACACAGAGTACATGACATAACAGGTACAGGGCAAGTCCACCTTCTACATTGGTGCAGCATATCAACATTCTTCATGCTCTCTGCTTACTTCAAGGCCCTGTTTTAGTATCTGCATCTCCATAGACAGCTGACAGCCAAGAAGACTGTCATTCCCATGGTGAGCTATAGTCTCCGCGTGCGGCAGCATCGCAGAATTTCACTACTTGCTTTTTTGGGTGATCTATAACAAAATAGCGTTATGTTCGTATGACTACAGGAACAGGTTTTTTTCTACATAAGTGTTGTATACAGAAAACTGCAGACAATATTTCATACTATCTGCAATTTTTTCTTGCATTTTTTTAGATTAATTGCAATAATACTAAATGCACATATACTTGACACTCGTGTCTGCTGAGGCTGTCCTCCTGGATTAATCTCCTGGGTTATTAAGGCCTCAATTAGATGTCCGTGCTTCACAAATATCACTGATACACAAGAACTCTGTAGGAATTGGGACCAGCATCGTGTTAAGGCTGTTTACACCTCCTACAGTTCTCTTATGCATTATTGCTTCATCCCTTTTCCTACCCTAGTTTAATCCCTATGTATGAAGAAGATCTGGGTTGTAAGTCTTAAACTTTGAACTATTTTTGAATTCCAAAAATGAAACTATTCGTTCATTGTCATCTCTTGGAGCTCCTACTTGTTTCCTACAAATTGTATCACATAGAGAAACCCTACTTGAGCATCCTAAAACCTATGAGTGATATGTATTTTACCTTTATTACTATTTTCAATAGGGCATTTCCTACACTATAGTTCTACCTCTTTTTGGATCCTTACATGTACATTATTTTTACGTAAAATATTATTAATGAAGTAAACTTATCGTCCAACAGACTTGTTGGTGTTCAGAGCCGATCAGTTAATGGCTACTGTAAGGGAGCATCGTTCAAGCCTGGACAGACAATATCTGGGGAATCAGATCACACGTGGAACATGGTATATTTGGAGGGACGTTGGCACCTGCTGGACTGCACAATGGGAGCAGGACAAGTTGATGAGCATATCGGCAAATTTGTTTTCCAGTGAGTACTGTGTTTTTTATTTGGATGTTCCAAGTTAAAAGATTTAAGCATTTAATGACAAGAACATAGAGCTCAAGAGACTCCTTGACTATTCTCAGTTCTAGAGCTCCTACTCAAGGCAGAAACATACAGTATAGACAAACATTTTATAGAAGCGCAGAAAGTCACACCCAGGCACCCAGTATGCCTTTATAGCAGGGGTAAACGTTTAATTTTCCAAGGGGGCCACATGAGAAACCATGACTGTTGAGGATGGTCAAACCAAAAGGGCTAACTTACTGTATTTCTGATTATTTTAATTATTAACTCTTAATATTGAGCAGAGCCAAGTATCTTGACTCGCTGCTGCTAATATAAGGTATGATACGGCTAATTATACAATGTTATAATTTCCTGTAGCAGGGATTCAAAGCAATATAATTTACTGGTTTTTTATAAAATCTACAAGTAAAATATATCTTTGTACCGTGTTAGCCAGTAGAGAACTGTTGTGTATAAATATGTGACTCTTCAGATTTTGTGTTATACTGAGCCTGATGAAGAGACCTGAGTAGTCTCGAAAGCTTGCAATTATTACCATCTTTTCAGTTAGCCATTAAAAGGTATCAACCACTGAGGACTTCAGTTCTTTTAAACAATTTGTTTTATAAAATGTATTCATTATACCATTCTTGTTATTCAGTCTTGAGTATATACATATAATAACTATAGATGTAGCTTGATCAACAGCTCCCTCCATATAGTATAATCCCCCTCACAGACAGTATGATTATCACAAAGCTCCCCACCCAGTATAATATCCCAATAGCCCCCATACAGTATGATGTCCACAAACCGCCTCCGCACACATACAGTATGATGACCCATATCCCCCACACACATATGATATCTCCTACAAGCCCCCACACATTATAATGCACCCATGAACCTCACACACTGTATGAAGTCCCATAGTTCCCCCCTACACACACAGTGAATTGGTCTCACAGCTACCCTCACATAGTATGATGGCCTCTTCAGCCTCTGACACAGTATAATTGTGATGCTAGACACTACGGGCAGTATGATTGGAAGGGTAGTCAGACAAGCCAAGCCAGGATAAAAAGCCAGGAGGTAATGTATAAGATTCATGGAGCAGCCAGAAACATAGTCAGGAAGACGTGCAAGGTCAAAAGCCGGGAGGTAACGTAGAAGGTTCAGGGAGCAGACAGAGACATAGTCAGGAACAGGTACAAGGTCAGAAGCCAGGTGGTAACGTATAAAGTACAGGGAGCTGACAGAGACATGGTCAGGAAGAGGTCCGAGGTCAGAAGCCAATATCAGAACACTTATACGAGACAGGAATCAAGCGCACACTGAGCGTGGATGTGTGTTCCACCGCAGGTTCTTGATGCATTCCACTGCATGTCCTCCCGTTCGGCATCTGGTGAGTATGATTGCAGGGTCTTCTGTCTTTTTCCTTCTCTCTTTTGGGGGTTTCTGCTTTCTATAATAATATGTCCTGCACTATTCTTTAACTTTTTCAGCTGCACTTCATTATTGAACATCGACTAGGGCTTATTTTCAGTGTAGTGTTTATATTTAATATCTTAAAAAGACTGACCCGCACATCCAAAAGGTGTGAACAGGTGCGAGTTGAAAACAGAATACAACTACAAAATACATACAGCTGCACCCTAGAATACTAACAATGAATAAGGGAACTCTGGTATTGCATTACAGCTATAGGAATATTTGAAAAAGAGAGATACTTAGCTTATGTGTTGGCCAATGCATGTGTGCCTGGTCACCACGGCAAGGTAATCTCTGTATACCGGGAACCTAACCTGAAATGCCACTATCTAGATTGAAAACCTACACGTCTGGGCAAAAAGGATCAGGCTATAATGGAAGACGGACACAGCCTTGTTATAGGGTCAAAAAGAGTGTAGTGCATTTCTTTCTGACTTAATACTCCGCCCTATAACCAGGCTGTATCCGTATAATTAATACTGTTACCATACTTCATTCAGCTATATCACAGAAGTGGAAGAGGTTTCCAACAATGTTTTGTTTTGGGGTTTTTTAACCAATTATTTTTTATTGATTTTCCTTGAAACATGAATGTATTCAGCATACATCTTGAAAACACTTTGCTTACTGTTTGTGCAATAATACATCAGTCAGTATGGATGGTAACATGAAAATTAAACAACAACAAAAATAAAATACTCGAGGTTAGTGCAATTAGCTTGGACATGTCAATCAAACAGGGATCAAATTCAATGGCGAGTTTATCCACACTTGCCACTCTTTCCTAAACCTCTGGAAATTATTATTTTTATGGGCTAACATTTTTTCAAAAGCGCAAGTTTTATTCATAGTAAAAATTATATCTGCATTAGAGGGGAGACCTGAGGTTTTCCAGTACCTTGTAATGGCTATTCTGGTGGCCAGTAAAATGTGTGCAGACACCACTCTACCTCGGGCCGGGATCTTCTGTAAGTTAAGCATGAGTAATGACAGTTCTGGGGAGGGATGAATTGCTGTGTTGACCACTGAGGAGATTAATTGGAAGGTGTGGGATCACACAGATGAGATTTTGGGGCATTCCCACAGGATGTGGATAAGAGAGCCTTTTGAGCTACAGTTGCGCCAACAGAGTGGAGGGGTCTGGGGGAACATATAGCTAAGTCTAACTGGGGTATAATACCACCTTAGGACCGTTGTCATGTGAGATTCAAAATATGATGCGCAGCTGAACGTTTGAGTAGCAAAGGATAATGATTGTTTCCACTCCTATTCAGTTCTCTCTCCCAGGACAAAAATGGTGCGGTTTTGACAAACCTATTTTTGGATCCTAGTAGCGAGTAAATCGGCTTCAGGCCTGCAGAGTGTTAGAACTGGATAGAATGTGAATTAATTCATTATTTATTTTAATAGGGGCCCTGAAAACAGATTGTATTGTGTGTCTGACTCGAAGGTAGTTGTAAAATTCCTTAGGGAGGAGTTTCATTTTTTCCTGTACTTGTTCGAACGTCAGCATGACATTCCCATTCATGATATCATAAATCGAAGTGGCACCTTTTCTTGTCCAGTCCTGTAGGTTAAGATCTTTGGACAGGACTTCCAGCATTTCTAGAGGTGCCTTCGATATTAACCAGGGAGAAGAGGACGGACTTTTTTTGTGAAAAGAAGTCCAGTTGGCAACTGAATAGGCTGTTAAAGGAGTCATTTGCTAGATACTTATTTTGAGCGTGGACTTGCTTTCTATAAATTTTATTACGTTTATAACAATGTTGCAAGTAAAGCACTAACGTATATTTGCAGTGTGGTGAAAGACAGACCTATGCAATATACAGATATTATTCAAATGTGGCGCCCCTGACCTGGTCAGGCAACACTGAGTACTGCACCCATGCTGGGTGAGTACAAATAGGTAATCCCAAAACCTGAGTAGGGTGTGGACACACAGGCACACTTTAACCAGGGCTCACACACACCTTAGAGGGGACCCCTGGGCAGACCCAGGAGGGGGCATGGCCTCCACATCTCAGCTAGTGGTGCGGTGGAGAAGCTGGAAGGAGTTGAGCAGTGGTAGTGAGTCAGAGAGAAGCAGTGAAGGAGGACTCACAAACCGAGTCTGAAGCGGAGAGTGGGCACACAGACACGCTAGTCAGACCCTGCAAGTGTACTGGCTGTTTGCGGGGGAGTTCGGTTGCCACACAGTCAGACTGAAAGACACCTCAGGAAGAAGCAGGGTGATTGAGTACGGGGACTCCTGGCAGACAAGGCACGCAGGGGAAACAGGTTCCCGAAGTAGGCTCAAGTTTAACTACCTACTAAACCTGCCAGTGGGGTGGACAACAAGTCCCACACCAAACAACACAGAGTCCAAAACATCAGCAGCAACGAGGGGGCCCATAAGTGTGATAGGGCGAGAAGCCATCTTTACTTGGTCCACGCTGCCAGCAAACGGGACAGAAAGGGGAGAAAAGGCAGATGCGACTTCCATGGATGAATCCCATATACTTCAAGTCGGGGGTTGTCCGAAACAAGAAGTGCTGGGAAGGCGAGCTTACAGTCACCTTTACTTCAGCCTGAAGGATACCTGGTTCTCCCTGCAGTTTGTCTCAGCATCGCCCGGGTTACCTCACAGTGAACAACTGAACGTGAGTAAAAACCGTGAAAGACATTCTGGACTGTGTGTGAGTTCTTCTGCGACCTGTGGTTCCACACATACTTACCCGAGCCCCTGGGGCCAGCCTCACTCTCGGGAGGCTACACCATCTAACTGCAATTACCATCAGCCCCAGACGCTCGCTAAACTGCAGTGGCAGTCACCCCTCGCCCTGACCGCAAAACCGAGAGTGGGGTCATGACTCCTATGAAAGTGAACCTGACATACCTGTGGCCAGAAGGGTCCCTACCGAGAAGTCCCCGCAGTGTCCCGCTGCAGCGCTGTGGTGGGCAACTCACAAACACTCTGGAATTAATGAATACATAAATTCCACTATTGCTACACACCTAAAAAACTTGAGTTAACCTTTTGATCAAAAGTCTAAAGGTCATCCACCAGCGATGGTATTTATAGTAGATACTTCATGTATAGAACATGGACAATATATATAATGTCAAACAAAAGTTATTCTAATTCAATACAATATCTGGCTCATGAAGGACTTGAGGGCGATATCTCATATAATTCTCCACAGATTTATCAGTGATACTTTTTCACTATGTCCCCTTTTCTTGGTTATTTTTTGCAGATACAATGAGTTTTTTTTTCTGACTCATCCCGCTCTCTTTATTGGTGATCACTTCCCGGAGAAAACAGAGTTTCAATTACTGGAGCCAGAAGTGTCTCAGAAGCAGTTTGTGCTAAGTGTTCACTGCAGAAGCCACTTCTACAGCTTAGGACTGATTTCCACACAGCCAGAAACAGCTGTTATTGAAACAGGTAAAATATTCTCACTAGATAATTGATGGCGTTGACCTTGTTTCCACATGAGCGCGTTTCACTCAGCAGAACAATAGGGAAAGAGGTTTCCCCACGTTGCATCTGTAGGTAGAAACAGGGTGTTGAAAAAAAAAACACAAATTTTTAACTTCATTTTTTAATTGTGTTTGAGCCAAGTACTTATGAAGTAAAATCGAGGACTGGAGAGGTCTGTAATTCTTATTGTAGGTACACTGTAATATGTATTAATATTTAATTGATATGATATCAACTGTAAGATTTTTAAATAATTAATTTGCTTTTTATTGCATGAAATAAGTATTTGATCACCTATCAACCAGCAAGAATTCTGGTTTTCACAGACCTGTTATTTTTTCTTTAACAAGCCTCCCTACTCTGCACTCATTACCTGTGGGAACCTGCTACCTGTATAAAAGACACCTGTCCACACGCTCAATCAATCCCACTCCAACCTCTGCACCATGGCCAAGACCAAAGAGCTGTCTAAGGACACCAGGGTCAAAATTGTAGACCTGCACAAGCTGGGATGGGCTACATGACAATAGGCAAGCAGCTTGGTGAGAAGGCAACAACTGTTGGCGCAAATAGAATATGGAAGAAACATTAGATGGCTGACAATCTTAGTTGGTCTGGGGCTCAATGCAAGATCCCGCCTCGTGGGGTTAGGATGATTATGTGAAAAGTCAGGAATCAGCCCAGAACTAAATGGGAGGACCTGGTCAATCACCTGAAGAGAGCTGGGACCACAGTATCAAAGATTATCATTAGTAACACACCACGCCGTCATGGATTAATATCCTGCAGGGCACACAAGGTTCCCCTGCTTATACCAGCAAATGTCCAGACCCATGTGAAGTGCACCAATGACCATCTGGATGATTCAGAGGAGGCATGGGAGAAGGTCATGTGGTCAGCTGAGACAAAAATAGAACTTTTTTGTATCAACTGCACTTGCCGTCTTTGGAGGAAGAAGAAGAATGATAAACACAACCCCAAGAATAACTGTGAAGCATGGGGGTGGAAACATCATATTTTGGGAGTGTTTTTCTGCAAAGAGAACAGGATGACTGCACCATATTGAAGGGAGGATGGTTGGGGTCATGTGTTGCAAAACCGTGGCCAACAACCCCTTTTCCTCAGTAAGAGCATTGAAGATAAGTTGTGGGTGGGTATTCCAGCATGACAATGACCCGAAACGCACAGCTAGGGCAAATAAGGAGCGGCTCCTTAAGAAGCATTTCAAGGTCCTTGAGTGGCCCAGCCAGTCTCCAGACCTGGAAATCTTTGGAGGGAGCTGAAACTCAATTTTTCCCAGTGACAGCCCCGAAATCTGAAAGATCTGATGGAGATCTGTATCGTGGAGTGGGCCAAAATCCTTGCTGCAGTGTGTGCAAACTTGGTCAAGATCTACAGGAAATATCTGACCTCTGTAAAACAAAGGTTTCTACAAAATATTAAGTTCTGTTTTTCCATTGTATCAATTTTTTATTTCATGCAATAAAATACAAATTAATTATTTAAAAATCATACAATGTGATTTTTTGGATTTTGTTTAATTCTGTCTGTCACAGCTGAAGTGTACCGTACCTATGATAAATATTACAGACCTCTCCATTCTTTGTAGGTGGGAAAACATGCAATATCGGCAGTGTATAAAATACTTATTTTCCCCACTGTATCTGTGTGTCAAATAATTTCCTGGTTCTCACAAAATACATTTAGTTATGACATGACGCAGATCAATATTATTCTAGTAACTATGCATGGTTTTGTTTTTTAGAAAAAGGGAAAGTATCTATAACAATAGAGAGCCAGCAGAACCTGCTTTTCCTCTTCACTCTACAAGAAACAGAAGATCCAGGTCTACTAAGAGTCATTGATAGTGAAGCCAAGTTTGATATTTATCCTCAAAAGAGTGGTCAACAGATTTTACAAATTTATGCAAAGAGACAAGATACAAGAGGTGTTTACCAGATGGTTTTGGATTACAGAATAGATTGCAAAGTTGTTGACACTCAGATGAAGATTCCCAAATGCCTCAGCAGCCCAGTTGGTCCAAGCTTGTTGTCAGCGCAAACAGGTCTTCACTCCCCTTCACATGAAGATCCAGTCATTTATACAAACGATGGGTGCTGTACTATTAGTTTTACTATGGAGAAAAAGCTAAAACTTACAGCCTGTCTGAAGTCCAGTGAAGGAAAGAACATTCTTAATCATGTCATGCAGGCCGTACAAGAGCGAAAAGTGAAGTTTAGTGTTCATCTTCCGCAATCTGGTCATTATGTTCTCCAAATATTTGATACTGATGTGGGATATGTCTGTAACTATCTCATAATATGCTCAAATCCCAGTGTCACATGTCTGCCTTTCCCTGCATTGATACGTAACCCAGCTGGCCCCAATCCAGACACAGAGAAGGCCGGTCTTCTTCAACCTTCCCATTTGGACCCAATTATTCGTACAGATGATGGATGTTGTACTATCAGTTTCAAGCTCAACAACTATCTAAAACTTAGCAGTAGCTTAAAGTCTGATAAGATACAGACTATACTACACCACGTGATACAAAGGGCAGAAAAACATAAAGTGGAGTTTAATATCCGTCTTCCCAACTTTGGTTTTTATGTTTTCCAGATATTTGACAGTAATAATGGATTTATCTGCAATTACTTATTGCATTGCTCAAATCCTAAAGTCAAATGGCCACCCTTTCCAAGTATACTCCATAATCCAGTTGGTCCTAGTCAAGACACAGAAATGGCTGGACTGCTGCAACCCTCACATCCAGACCCAATTGTGCACACGGAAGATGGATGCTTCACCCTCAGCTTTTCTACTAATCGAATATTAAATGTAACCGTCAGTCTCAAGTCTGAAGAAGTAAATATGGAACCCGAGGCTAAGCATGTCATACAGAGCACACAGAAACATAAGTTAGAGCTTAATGTTCGCCTCCCGCGCTCTGGATCTTACGTTCTCCAGATATTTGATGGCTTTGCAGGCTACATCTGTAATTATCTAGTAACATGTTCAAACCCCAAGGTGAAGTGGCCATCTTTTCCTTCTAGCCTCCATAATCCAGTTGGACCAGGTACAGATACAGAGAAGGCTGGTCTCATTCAGCCTTCACACCCTGATCCTATAATTTATTCAGAAGATGGTCGATTTACTATCAGTTTTGCATTGTTGAGGGAATTAAGTATTTTTCCTACTTTACACTCTGATGAAATACAAATGACTCCAGAGATGACCCAAAGACATGTCTTCCAAACTCTAACAGAGGGCAATGTGCAAATAAAGGTCCACCTTCCAAAGCCTGGAACATATGTGCTGCATGTGAATGTGAAACCAAAAAATAGTAACGTGTACAAACACCAATGTAACTACCTCATTATATGCAAAAACCCCACAGTGAAATGGCCAATATTTCCATTAGCATACACAGACTGGGCTGAGCAATATGAAGTTATCACGCCACTGGAAGGTGTCTTACCCCAAAATAGCAATGTTTCCTTCAAGCTTCGGATTCCTGATGTTGCTGAAGTGAGTATAAAAGGAAAAGATTTCATCCCTTTGATCCTCGGTAAGGACGGTTACTGGGAAGGGACTTGCATTACACAGGATTGCAAATACTTGTATGTCGCTATCAGTTCTAAAGATGATCCAACAACTAGGAAGTTGGTTTTACAGTACCAAGTAGGAGACAAAAGCCTACAGAGTGCATCGAACAAAAGGACATCCCTGAAATGAATCTATTTGTAGTATTTATTATTATTTTTATTTGACAGTGTTGTTTTACTTGAAACTTTTATATTAAAAAATTGTCTTAATTTAATGATAGTGATGTACATATTCTTTCCTATGACCAAGTGCAACACAAACACATTATATTTTTTGTACAATTTAATAACAATATATTGACCTAGGTACCGTATATTCCTGACCTGTTTTTACACCACTCGCACAAATATTGTACTTTTTTTTAATCTAGAAATAAATGGTAGTGCTTTACTACATCTGCCCAGTTGTATAAACTTGTTAACATAACTATATCTGCTGGAAAAAAAAGCTTATAGTATCACTGTTTAAAGGAACACTTAAAAATATGCTTTATTCCAACAGAAGGGGCCATTGAGGTAAAAAAAGGCCTTCCTCCTCAGGTCTGAGGTCCTTTACTAAGGATAATACAGTGATGGAGGTTTTATAATACTGTACTTAGATGCTGTCTGAACAGTCCATGAGCCTCCCTGAGTGCCCCAGATTTATCAATAAGGGAATGGACCTGGTCCTAAAGGGGTTATCCAGGACTAAGGTATTGATGACGTTGGAGACAGAATGCTCTACACTTTATACAGTGGTTATTATCAAGTATTGCAGCTCAGTTCGTATTCTGTTCAGGAGTCAAGCAGTAGGACCTGAGAAAGGCCACTATGGTTTTTCCAATCGATTCACTATATTTACCCCCTTACGGTTGTCAGGCCATCATCGATCTTATAGTTTTGATACAGGTCATCATTATTTTTTTTTCTTTTATACTTTAAAAAACACAAAAACTTCTTAGATATGAATAGAATAAAAGTAGTAACTGATTATGAGGCACTAAGTAAACAAAAACATAAAAAGTTAGTGACCTTATAACCACTCCAATCCATGCCAATCGTAAAGAGGATAAGAAAGTAAAAGCCTATCTGAGCCGCTTTCACCCATATATATTGTTATAGTCAACATTTATATTATGTAAAGGAGAAAAATATACTTATAACTGCTGTAAAATAGGACCCTGCACCTCTCAAACAATGAGACTTTAACATTTGACTTTTTTATAACATTGGGTTCTTTGAAGTTTTTCCAACCAGGTTCCACCCATAGCTTTATTTCTGATAACCTGGTAATCAACAATCTTCCAAGAAATAGGACTCCTAAGAATGACCACCTCTCTTTCTCATTTGTAAACGTGCCCGTGGAGGTAGCCATGGGTAAGTGCTGTGTTTTCTGCACCCTGACTTGCTCGCTACAGAAAATAGTGTTGAGTGATGGAAGTGTGGAGTTGTGGTGTTGGTACCTTTGAGTCTGGGGCCTTCATCTGCTCTAAGATTGGACAGTGTGTGTTACCTTCTGTCTTCATAACCTTAATAAAGAAAACAGTCCAAGACTTAAGAACAATGTGGCTTTTATATTTGAGTAAACTCACCCACATGGAATAATAAATTATACATTTTCCATTTTGCTTTTTACAATGAATCGGCTCTGCAGGGTGAGTTAAAAATGTCATCTTATTCTTTTTAACAGACGCCACAGAAGAGTAGGGGGAAGGCTGGATTATCTGCATCCTATAGATATAATGTTACAAGTAGGTTTTTGCAAGCATCGCCGACTGTCATGGCCACGTCAGGATCTGAGGACACTTCAGAATCCTGCCCTCTGTCTGCTAACTTCCTAGATTTCTGTGATCAGCGCAGGATAACTCGAGCGTCGACTCACACACCTGTGATTCATGGGCAGACTAGGAAGAGTTAATGTCTGCTAAACTGCTTGTTAGTCTCCTTGGTTTTATGCTATGGGAGAGCCAGTCACGTTCGTTCTCATCCTATATATGCTGGCTGCACCGTTCTTGTGGTGCCAACTATAGCTTGACTATACCTGGCCATAGAGGTAGATTTATCCAGGCTTACTGGTGGGTATGAAATCTTTGTTGTGTACAGTTGTGGTGTTAATCCTTGGTTTGTTGTCAGTTTGCTGCTGCATTACATCTCTTGCTTTTCCCTTTAGTATCTTACTGTTCATTCCTGTGAGTTTGCAGTGTGACTGAGTTTCTATTATCCCTGTCTTTCTAATCTGTGTTTCCATAACACTCTTGCCTCTCCTACCATGGAGGCATGCGAAACAGATTAGCTTTATTCAGAAGTATAGTAAGGTAGGGGACACTGGTGTGACGCCCTGGCAAAACCAGGTAGTCACAAAAGTGTCCACCCTCCTTGTTACCACCAAAAACCCACACCCAGATACAACACACAGCCATTAAAGCCTAGCCACCCCTTTGTGACAATAATGACACACCAGTGGGCGGGATCAGGCGGATGAGAATGCCCACCTAGGGGTCCTGAGGTGTCAGGGGCGGGAACACAGTAGATGAAGTTTGGAGTTTGAACAGTCTTGACAAGAGTACTGACAGTTGAGGCTGACAGTTGTAGTGGAGTTTGGTAGTGGAGCTGACAGAGAAGTGTAGTCAGGGGTAGGGGCCCTTGGACTACCCGGCTAGGTGCAGACAGTGAACAGGGCCACAGGCGACGGAGATCCAGTCGCGGGAAACCTTAAGTGGACCGGGGCAGGGTCGTAGCTGGTGCCGACAGTGGGAATCCTGTCCGGAGGCCGTGCACAGACGGGGTGCCTGGACCCTAGGACGAGGAAGGTCGCATGCCCCCTTGTTAATTAACCGGCAGAGGATGAGGTTTCAGGCCTTGTTCTCCCAAAGCCCAGAGAGCGAAACAGAAGCCCAACGCGGGGGATAGGGTGTCCGTCAGAACCCACAGAGATCCCAAGGGTCAGATTTCGCGGGCCACAGCTCCCAAATACACACAGAACTGGAAGTGGACTTCCATGCGAACTCGTCCAACAGGAGAGAAAAACACAGCATGCAGGAGGAAGGGACACCTGTTCACTAACTCGGGTGTGGGACCCGAATACACCCTCCAACGGCAGCCGGTCACTGGCAACTTGGTTTACCACTGGACTTGTTGAAATTACTGAACTGTGAGTACACCATTGACCCCCGGTCCAACCTGACGCGCCACCTCCAGCAGCCATCACTCCCGTGTTCAGACTGCAGGCCCCGGGACTACACCTCCACTACCCGTGGAGGGGATCCCATCTTGCTGCCCCTCTCCATCAGTCCCGGGCGCCCCATCACCAGGCAGCGGCGGTGTCACCATCCCTCACCGCAACCCACGGGTGGCGTCACCGACACAACAAATCCCCTGTAAATATCCCCCTTTATGACGGTTGTGAGGACGGATGGCCGTGCGAGCCCGCGTACGGTCACCACTTGAGCCGCAGCAGGGAACCCCGGATCCGAGCGGGCCCAGAGAAGCGGCAGCGACCCCCGCCCGCAATACCGGCATCTCCACCATGATGATTAATCTGGAGGTAAGGGCTAGCCTAGGGTTCCCTAGTGTGAGGGACAGTATAGGAACTCCCTGTCCTTCGCTATCCTATAGTCACATTGTCACATATAAAGCCACATAGGTTCAAGTGTGTTGCTGTTGTTGCTATACCTCTGGCACTGAACTTTTACCTATCAAGGGCCACTTGTAGAGCTGCTACTCTGTGGCAATCTCCTTTTCACAAGGAGGTTTTTTGCAAGCATCACCAACTGTCATGGCAGTGTCAGGATCTGTGAAAACTCCAGATTCTTGCTGTCAGGACACCAGCAGAGGGAGCTGGAGTCCTGATGGATAGAAACAGTACTGTGCAAAATCAGCCAGGCAGCTGAAGCAGTGTGTGCTGATGCAATACCTTACAGCACCAGCAGGGGGAGCAGATGCCATGAGGTGTGTGGAGGATGGTCAGACAGGCTGGGTCGAATACAGGAGAAGCAGAAAAAGACCAGAGGGACACGCAGGAGAAAGGTCGGGGTCAGGCCGAGGTCATTACCAGAGGAAGCAACCGAGGAGGGGAGGTAGGAAGGGGAGAGGACAAAAAGCGGGCAGGAAAGGAATGAAGGTATGTCAGGGGAGACAGACGGAGATCAAGAGAATGAGACACAGACAGAGGACGGGAGCACATGGGAGACGAATCACGATCAAAAACAGGGACCAGCAGTCACAACAGAGAAAGGCTTAGCTTATAGCCGGCGTCGGTTCACCAGAGATGATGCCATTTAAAGGGTCCAGGCACCGGAAATGAGGCTCAGGGAAAGGCTCCACCCCCTAGCCATGTAACAGGGGAGACAAAACCATGACACTTGTACTCTGCGTTCTAACTTCTCTGATTTCTCTGATCAGTGCAGGGAGACTCAGGCATCAACTCACAGATTTGTAGTTCCTAGGCAGGCTAGCAAGAGTTAATCTCGGCTGGTCTGGTTGTTAATCTCCTTTTGTCACATGGTGTGGGAGAATCAGTCATATTCACTTTTCTCCTATATATGCTGGCTGGACTGATCTTATAGAGCCAGCTATAGTTTGTCTATTCTGGCCTGCAAAGGTGGATTTACCCAGGCTTCCTGGTAGTTGTATGTTATATTGTTGTGAGCAGTTTTGGTGTTAACCTATTTGTCTTTTTGTTGCTGTCTTGGTTCACTTGCTTTATGCTTTAGTTTCTAATTGTTAAGTCCTGAGAGTGTGCAGAGTGACACTCAGTTTCAGTTATTCCTATCTGTCTAAATCTGTATTCTCGCACACTCCTGCTCTTTCCTTCCCTGGGGAGTAGGGGAACAGTTTAGCTTTATTTAATAATATAGCAAGGCATGAGACTTGGGCGGGCTTTACACGCTACAATATATCTAACGATGTGTCGGCGGCGCCATGTCGTAAGTGACGCACATCCGGCATCGTTAGTGGCATTGTAGTGTGTGAAACCTACGTGCGATTGAACGAATAAACGTTGATCGCATACACGTCGTTCAAAACCTAAAAATTGAACGTCGGGTTGTTCAGTGTTCCCGAGGCAGCACACATCGCAGTGTGTGACACCCCGGGAATGATGAACTGCAGCTTACCTGCGTCCCGCGGCTCCCGCCGGCTATGCGGAAGGAAGGAGGTGGGCGGGATGTTTACGTCCTGCTCATCTCCGCCCCTCCGCTTCTATTGACCGGCTGCCATGTGACGTCGCTGTGACGCCGAATGTCCCTCCCACTCCAGGAAGTGGATGTTCGCCGCCCACATCGAGGTCGTATGGTAGGTAAGTACGTGTGACGGCAATTAATCGTTTGTGCGACACAGTCAACAAATTGAACGTGCCGCACAAATGATGGGGGCGTGTCACATCGCATACGATATCGTATGCTTAATTGTAAGGTGTAAAGCAGGCTTAAGGTATCTCCACCACCAAGGGAAATCCTGAGGACATTGATAGCCCAGAGTCCCCTAGCATGAGAGATAGCATAGGAACCCCTTGTCCCTTGCTATCCTACAGTCAAATTGTGACAGTCCTTCAGTCGGTCGTTATTTCTTCACTAAGATCCCCTTTCCACTAGCCAACACTATCTCCGCACTTTTTAGAAGATTGCATCATAGGTGTCCCTTCTACTGCTAAAGATTTTTCAGGCTCTGAGAGCTAATGCTGCATCCTGAGTCTGGTCTACTCACGCCTTCTTTTCATGTCCTTTCTATTCTGCTTCTAGTCCCCAAGTACCTTCTAAAACAGGAACTTCCTCTCCTCCTGAGGCCTGTTTCACACGTCAGTGATTCTGGGACGTTTGTGCTTTTTTTTCTACGCACCGGAATCACTGACATACGCAGACCCATTATAATCAATGGGTATACTCACACATCAGTGATTTTTCACTGACCTTGTCTCCATGCAATGTACCCGCGTATCCGTGATTGCCACATGGAGACATGTCCGTTTTTTTCTGGCATCACTGATGTCCCACGGACCACGCAGTGGTGTGATCCGTGAAACACGTGCCAGAAAAAAACGTGCATATAAAATAAAAATCATTTTTACTCACCCATCTCCAGCCACGCTCTCTGCAGCCTGTTCTGCCTGCTGCTTCTGAGCCAGCTCATTACTGTCGTGCATATTCATAAATGCACGACACAGCTGAAGCAGCTGCTGCGGAGGTCAGCGCCGGCCGTATGCTGCACCGCGGGAGTGTTCAGCACCATGGAGAGCGGGATCGGGCACAGGTGAGTTAATCTCTATGTGCAATCACGGACCACGGAGAACGGAGCCTGGATTGCACTTAGACAACCCACGTGTGCCGTGAATCACGGCACACGGAGGGACTTGTGCATGTTTTACACGTCAGTGAAGAACGTCTGTGTTTTTCACTGACGTGTGAAACGGGTCTAACTGATACGCCGCCTTTTCCCTATCAAACCATCTAAACACAGTATCCTGCAGCTCACAGGGAAATCTAAACATATCAGGAAGAAACCAATGACCTTATGTGGCTAGTTTTAGTACTGCGGCCAAGAGGAATAATACATGGCGTAATCACTCAGAAGCATTTTAAAATAAAAAAAAACAAATAAAACATTAACCAATGTATGCATTAAAACAACTGATGTCTTCAGGGGGTGCATAACCATACGTCTACCCTCTTACACATTGAGCAGTCATGAAGAAGATTTTCTAAGAAAAGAGAAACAGCATCATTCTGTTCATTGATAGTGGACTCTCGGACAAGAAAATTGGCAAATTTCATTATGTGAGCACCATGAAGAATACGAAATGAAGTCTTTCCATCCTTTCAAAAGCCAAGACATGACAATATCAATCTAGAAAAATGGGAATAATAACGCTGTAATGTGATACTTTAAAGGCGTGTGCTGTGTAAAGTGGCAAGTTAAACTTTGCTGCAGTATGGTGTCTGAGTCGCTCGGGTCCGGACCTTCAGTGGGTGGCTCGAGGGTCTCCGGACCCAGGGGTCCTGCGGTCACGTCAATCAAAAAGGGGTTTGCGGTTTAGGGACGGACGTAGGTGTACAGCCGGAGCCGTGTTAAGTTCGTGACGCCACCCACGGGATGTGGTGAAGGTGCACACCACCGCTGCAGTTATGGGGCACCCGGGGGAGATATTGTGCAGCAAGTTGTTAACCCCTCCGTGGGCAGGGATGGTGGCTCCGGGACCCGTTGGGGGAGTTTGGCGGTGCAGGGAGATGGGCGGCCGGAGGGCACTGATGTACTCACTATTAGTAAACACACGAGTCTCTGGTAAACCAAGGTGATGGTGGTCGGTGCCCGCAGCCGGCTGCAGTCTGGTCCCCCACCTGGTTGGTGGTCTCTAACTTTCTCCTGCACCTGTTTTTGATGGTGGACTACCTGCGCTTGCAACTTCAGGAGTCTGCTCCCGGCTTTTGGTTGCCTGAGGAGCCCTTTGCCCGCAGACGCTGGCCCGTGGGATCTCTGAGCCGTGGCGGTGGCTTTCTATCCCCCTCGTTGGGCTGTTGCCTTCAGTCGGGACTTTGGGTGGGACAGGACCTCTAGTCCTGGCCGCAATTAGTGAATTAGCTAGCCCCCAGTAGCTTCTGGACCTAGCATCAGGGTCTGAGTACCCCCCTTTGTGCTCCGCCGGTTTCCGAGTCGGTTCCCCGGGTCGTTACCGGCAGGCCACTACCCTTTTCCGGTCCACCACGGTTTCACCGAGCTGTCTTCCCGGCTACTGCAGACGGAGACTGTCGTCTGCCTCCTAGCCAGCAGTGCTAGGGCTCCTACCCTTGCACCGGTTCAGATTGGGTCCTTCCTCTGCTGGAGCTGCACACAGCTCCAGCCCACACACCTCTCCACTTGACCTCTAGACTTGAACTGTAGAACAGAACTAAACTTTCCCGCCCCAGGCTGTCTGAGACTCCTAGGTGGGTGTCTTCCAACTGCTTGGTTCCGCCCCCTGGTGTGTCCATCAAGCACTGAGGGAGGTGACTAGGGTTTTATGTGTTTGGCTACTGTCACCTGTTAGGGAACGGTGTAGTGCGGGGCCCTATCTGTGACTAACTGGCCTGGCCAGGGCGTCACACTCCCCCTTGGTTAACCACAGACCGTCCGCGGGCTGTCCGACCACCACCGGTTTATTTTTGCTTTAACTGGAAAAGATAAGAACATATGTACAATTATAATAACTTTGATACAATCAAGCATATTTGTGGATTTCTTCCCTTACCGGAGGCAGGTTACTTAAACGTTGCAATATAAAACACTTTTATTAACTGGGAACGGGACGGGACCGGGTCCTTTCCATTTTGCCCACCCAAGCAAACCTAACCCTGGTGCTGCCTCTAAAAACCAGGTCAGCACCCCTTTTCCCCAGTCCAGGAAACGGGTTCGGGTCCGGGTGTTGCCCACATGGGCCGGGTAATTAGTTCCTTACCCGGCAGTCTCTTTCAGAGGCCCCACGTCCAGGGGACCCCTGACCCGGAGGGTAGTCACCAGTCTGCATCGTGACGGGACCTCGGCCTACAATTTCCCGCAGGCCCTTCCTCCAACCAGCCTCTCCGGAGACTGTAGGACAATGAAAAGGGTGGTCAGGGACTATTTACAAGGCCCAATAGTTTTTGGGGTGGCCTGCCAGTTCTCGGCCTTGTCTTTTTGTATAAATGGGGGTAAAACAATGGGAAGTCAACAGGGTCCCAACGGGGACGGGCAGGATGGTAGCCGGGAACCGCTACCTATTCAGCAGTCTTTTTCATCATCAATGGGACTGTATGGCAGGGGAGGGGAATGGGTGGGCCTCCGGGCACTGTGGCTCACCCTCCTCTTAACGTCGAGGGCGAACCATCCCCTCTCCCCGCAATGCCGGGTGTAAGTAACCAACTCACCGGGTTCCAGGTCTGGGTGGCCCATTGGAAGGTGGGGATAGACGTCCCTCCGGGACACAAAGATCTCTGTGTCCAGGTCCGGTTCGAAGATGAACCCCCATCCGTGCCGGGGGTCGAAGTACTGGACCTGGCCTTTGTGCGTCGGGCCTCGCACCCGGAAGGTGGCGTCCCTCAGATTATCTTTTTTTTGGATGGTCCGAGCCAGCACCTCAACTTTTCTCTTCTCGTGGGCTGCTATCTCCCGGCCCAGCTGGCGCTGCTGCCGCTCCCAGTACGGAGCGTCTGCCTGCTCCGGCTCACTCTGCACAGGGGTCGGGCCCAGCCGGAGCTCCCCCGTGTTGGCTACGACCGACACCCTTCTTGGGGAACCCCACAGTTACATAGTTACATAGTTACTAAGGTTGAAAAAAGACCTAGGTCCATCTAGTTCAACCTTCCTCCACCAGTTCTACATTTGGTCACTAAGTCATTTATAACCAACAATGTTGTGTGTACTGAGGAAACCATCCAGCCCTTTTTTGAAAGCTGTTATAGTATCTGCCATTACTACCTCTTGTGGTAGGGTATTCCACAGTCTGACTGCTCTAACTGTAAAGAACCCTTTCCTATTTAGCTGCCGGAATCGCTTTTCTTCCAATCGCAGTGAGTGCCCCCTGGTCTTTAGTATTGTCTTCGGAAGAAATAAGTCATGTGCCAGTCCTTTATATTGACCACACACATATTTATACATATAAATGAGATCTCCTCTGAGACGTCTTTTTTCTAAGCTAAACATACCTAACTTTTTCAACCTGTCATCATATGGGAGGCCTTCCATTCCTTGTAGTAGTCTAGTTGCCTGCCTTTGAACTGACTCTAACTTCAGAATGTCCTTTTTAAAATGTGGAGTCCAAAACTGGACCCCATATTCCAGATGTGGCCTTACAAGTGATTTATAGAGGGGTAATAATACGTTGGGATCGCGGGATCTAATCTCTCTTTTTATACACCCTAGAATCTTGTTTGCTTTTGCAGCTGCTGCTTGACATTGAGTGCTGCTGCTCAGCTTATTTGTAATGAGAATACCCAAGTCCTTCTCCTGTTCTGTAGTCCCGAGTTTACTTCCATTTAATGTATACGCAGTTATAGGATTACTCCGTCCTAGGTGCATTACTTTACATTTATCAACATTAAATCTCATTTGCCAAGTATCTGCCCATTCTGACATCTTATCTAGATCTTTTTGTAATATTATACTATCAAGGTCAGTTTTTAATATCCTACATAGTTTGGTGTCATCAGCAAAGACTGACACTTTACTATCAATCCCATCCACAAGGTCATTAATAAAGAGATTAAAAAGAATTGCTCCTAGCACAGATCCATGCGGCACCCCACTGCTGACTATGGCCCATTTAGAGAATGTTCCATTTATGACTACTCTTTGTTTCCTATATTTTAGCCAATTCCTTACCCAGGTGCATATAGTTTCCCCCAGTCCTTGCTTCTGGAGCTTTGTATAAGGCTATTATGTGGTACAGTATCAAATGCCTTTGCAAAGTCCAAATAAATCACATCAGCTGCATTACCACTATCCAGGTTTGCACTTACCCCCTCATAGAACCCCAACAGGTTGGTTAGACACAGTGTTGCGGCCGGCTCTGCTGCTCGGCAGTGGCAACCCCGCGGTGTCTCAGCCGAGGCTTGGGTTCTGGGAGCAGCCAGCTTTGCCCGCTGGACCGACTTCCGGTCGGCAGCTACCTCCATCTTGGCCGGGCGAACTGCCGGGGCGTTGGTCAACTGGGGGGCGCGGCTTATTCTGGGACCGGTGGGTCCACACCGGGGCAGGGCACCCTCCGGAAGCTGATCTCCCTCGGGGCCGGTGTTGGTGCCAGGGTGGCAACGGGCTGACCGCCGGCGGCTCCTGCAGGCAGGTCCTCGTGGGTTGGTAGTATGGACTCCGCTGCCGGTGTTGGTGGCAGCGAACTGAGTGGGGGAGCAGCGGCAAACGGTACGGGCGGCGAGGGAGGCAATATGGAGGGCAGGGGCAGACCGGGTCCCTCAGCCTGATCGGCCGGTCCCTCGGGGACATAGGGGCATGGGTCGCTTACCTGCTCCTCTAAAGTTGCCTCCACTTCGCGTGCTCGCACGGCCGCAGCCAGCTGCTCCATCTCGGCCATCCACAGCTCCATCAGGAAGCGCGCCTGGGCCTGTATGCAGCGACACATCTGCATTGTCCGGGCTTCCACCCATGCCGCTGTTCTGGGCGCGGGCTCCGGTGCTCCGGGCTTGCCGGACGGGTCAGCCATGTCGCTCTCTCGGGGTCCAGGAACCAGAAGGGTGGCAGGATCCTGGAGTCCCTGCCCTTTATCTGCTCGGTCACATGTCGGAGAATCTTCACCCGCCCCCCCCATGTCTTTTCGCGGCACTCCTCTCGCCGGCTGGTAAGTTTCATTTTACGACTTCCGGCTTTTCTTTGTGGCCGAGTTCCCAGGGGGGCCTCAGTTTTCACGCTCTTTTTGCGGGGAAGAAGACTCTGGCAGGAACCTTCGTGCCAAACAATGGCGGCAAGATGGCGGATTTTGCAACGGACCACTGCTGACTTCACTTCAAGGCGCACTTCCACAAGGTAAGTGGATGGGTAAGTATCCTGTTCGTAACGCCAGAAATTGAAGTGTACCGCCCCGTACTCAGCAGCCGAGCCGCTCGGGTCCGGACCTTCAGTGGGTGGCTCGAGGGTCTCCGGACCCAGGGGTCCTGTGGTCACGTCAATCAAAAAGGGGTTTGCGGTTTGGGGACGTAGGTGTACGGCCGGAGCCGTGTTAAGTTCGTGACGCCACCCACGGGATGTGGTGAAGGTGCACACCACCGCTGCAGTTACGGGGCACCCGGGGGAGATGTTGCGAAGCAAGTTGTTAACACCTCCGTGGGCAGGGATGGTGGCCCCGGGACTCGTTGGGGGAATTTAGCGGTGCAGGGAGATGGGCGGCCGGAGGGCACTGATGTACTCACTATTAGTAAACACACGAGTCTCTGGTAAACCAAGGCGATGGTGGTCGGTGCCCGCAGCCGGCTGCAGTCTGGTCCCCGACCCGGTTGGTGGGCTCTAACTTTCTCCTGCACCTGTTTTTGATGGTGGACTACCTGCGCTTGCAACTTCAGGAGTCTGCTCCCGGCTTTTGGTTGCCTGAGGAACCCTTTGCCCGCAGACGCTGGCCCGTGGGATCTCTGAGCCGTGGCGGTGGCTTTCTATCCCCCTCGTTGGGCTGTTGCCTTCAGTCGGGATTTTGGGTGGGACAGGACCTCTAGTCCTGGCCGTAATCAGTGAATTAGTTAGCCCCCAGTAGCTTCTGGACCTAGCTTCAGGGTCTGAGTACCCCCCTTTGTGCTCTGGTTTCCGAGTCGGTTCCCCGGGTCGTTACCGGCGGGCCACTACCCTTTCCCGGTTCACCACGGTTCCACCGAGCCTTCTTCCAGGCTACTGCAGACGGAGACCGCCGTCTGCCTCCTAGCCTGCAGTACCAGGGCTCCTACCCTTGCACCAGTTCAGTTTGGGTCCTTCCTCTGCTGGAGCTGCACACAGCTCCAGCCCACACACCTCTCCACTTGACCTCTAGACTTGAACTCTAGAACAGAACTAAACTTTCCCGCCCCAGACTGGCTGAGACTCCTAGGTGGGCGTCTTCCAATTGCTTGGTTCCGCCCCCTGGTGTGTCCATCAAGGACTCAGGGAGGTGACTAGGGTTTTATGTGTTTGGCTGCTGTCACCTGTTAGGGAATGGTGTAGTGCGGGGCCCTATCTGTGACTACCTGGCCCGGCCAGGGCGTCACAAATGTAATAAGTGTCAAGGTAATATTTGTATATATTTATGGAAGGAGAGTTTTTCTATATTTGCCTCCAAACAAGATGTGACTACATCATCCTATATAAAATAGTTCATAGACTGAAGGAAGAGCAGACCCAAGATTTAAAATAATTATTGGTTGATAAACATCATAAGTGACTATTTGACTTCACACTGATAAAATATCCAATGGGTATTAGCATTATACAATTTGATTTGCAGCCTAAAGCCTGATTTACACCTTACAATTAAGTACACGATATCGTATGCGATGTGACATGCCCCCAGGGCCGGATTATAGGCGGGGCAGGCGGGGCTTCAGCCCCGGGGCCCCCACCATAAGAGCTTCCAAGGGGGCCCCCACCACCAGGGCCATACTTGCCACCCGTCAGCAATTTTTTTTTTTTCCTTCACACCCTCTCCCCCTCCGTAGAGACAGTCTAATAAATCAGCTGTGTTTTCGGGGGGGAGAGGTGCGCGCACCTACATTTATTTGTATCTGCGTCTCTAAGACGCAAAAACAAACTGCGGGCGCAGGACGCTGATTGACCCCGGAAGTAGTTTGTACTTCCGGGGTCAGAGGTATGCCTGCTCCCTGCTCTGCTGCGGGGTCCAATGCCGCGGCCGTCACAGCAGGACGCCACCGCCGCGGCCGTCACAGCAGGACGCCGCCGCGGCCGTCACAGCAGGACGCCGCCGCGGCCGTCACAGCAGGACGCCGCCGCGGCCGTCACAGCAGGACGCCGCCGCGGCCGCGGATGAGAAGACCGGCACCGTGGCAAGGAGAGGAGACTCACCGGAGCAGGAGGATTGCCACGGCACCGGAACAGCAGCAGGAGGACGGCGGCCTATACCGGAGCAGCAGGAGCATGGCATCAGAGCAGGTAAGGGCAGAGCTGAAGAAAGATGTGTGGTGTGTGAAGCAGAGCTGTGTGTGTGTGTGAGAGAGAAACAGAGCTGTGTGTGTGTGTGTGTGTGTGTGTGTGAAACAGAGCTGTGTGTGAGTGTGTGTGTGTGTGTGAAACAGAGCTGTGTGTGTGTGTGTGTGTGTGTGTGAAACAGAGCTGTGTGTGTGTGTGTGTGAGAAACAGAGCTGTGTGTGTGTGTGTGTGTGTGTGTGTGTGTGTGTGTGTGTGAAACAGAGCTGTGTGTGTGTGAGAAACAGAGCTGTGTGTGTGTGTGTGAAACAGAGCTGTGTGTGTGAGAAACAGAGAGGTGTGTGTGTGTGTGAAACAGAGCTGTGTGTGTGTGTGAAACAGAGCTGTGTGTGTGTGAAGCAGAGCTGAAGAAAGATGTGTGTGTGTGTGAAGCAGAGCTGTGTGTGTGTGTGAAGCAGAGCTGAAGAAAGATGTGTGTGTGTGAAGCAGAGCTGTGTGTGTGAGAAGCAGAGCTGTGTGTGTGAGAAGCAGAGCTGTGTGTGTGTGAAGCAGAGCTGTGTGTGTGTGAAGCAGAGCTGTGTGTGTGTGTGTGTGTGTGTGTGTGAAGCAGAGCTGTGTGTGTGTGTGTGAATCAGAGCTGTGTGTGTGTGTGAAGCAGAGCTGTGTGTGTGTGAAGCAGAGCTGTGTGTGTGAAGCAGAGCCGTGTGTGTGTGAGAAGCAGAGCTCTGTGTGAAGCAGAGCTGTGTGTGTGTGATGAGAAGCAAAGCTGTGTGTGAAGCAGAGCTGTGTGTGTGTGTGAAGCAGAGCTGTGTGTGTGTGAAGCAGAGCTGTGTGTGTGTGAAGCAGAGCTGTGTGTGTGTGTGAAGCAGAGCTGTGTGTGTGAAGCAGAGCTGTGTGTGTGTGAAGCAGAGCTGTGTGTGTGTGTGAAGCAGAGCTGTGTGTGTGTGCGAAGCAGAGCTGTGTGTGTGTGAGAAGCAGAGCTGTGTGTGTGAAGCAGAGCTGTGTGTGTGAAGCAGCTGTGTGTGTGTGTGTGTGTGTGAAGCAGAGCTGTGTGTGTGTGTGAAGCAGAGCTGTGTGTGTGTGAAACAGAGCTGTGTGTGTGTGTGAAGCAGAGCTGTGTGTGTGAAGCAGAGCTGTGTGTGTGTGAAGCAGCTGTGTGTGTGTGAAGCAGAGCTGTGTGTGTGTAGCAGAGCTGTGTGTGTGTGTGTGTGTGTGTGTGAAGCAGAGCTGTGTGTGTGTGTGAAGCAGAGCTGTGTGTGTGTATATATGAATCAGAGCAGTCTGTGCGGCACCCCAGAGCGCTAAGCCACCCATCCCAGTAATGTGTACGCCACCAGAGCTGTTTGCCACTCCAGCAACATCTATGCCCCCTGCCCCTCCTGTAATGTATATATTGTAGGCCCTAGCCCCTCCTGTGATGTATATACAGAAGTGCTGTGTCAGTGTGCATGGTGTGCAGTCATGTCTGTTAGTGATGGCAATCAAGCAACACAGCCATATGTCCTGGAGGAGCTGGAAACAAGCGGGGGAGGTGAGTGAGGCTGCTTGTGACTTCTCCATATTAACACCTGTAATGCGTCTGTGTCTGCATGTGTGTCAGTGTATATGACTGTGCATATATTTGTCTGTTTAAATGTATTTTTGTGAATTTGTCTTCAAATATTTATATGTACGTATGCCTGTATGTGTATGTGCGTGTCTGTGTGTGGATGGGGCCCACTGAGACTCAACCGGAGACCACAAAAACCTGGAGCCGGCCCTGGCTGCCTTAACATTGGGATGAATAAAAAAAATATGTGAGTAACTCTACTTTCTGTGTATAAGTGACTGCTGTGAGTGATCCTGGACTGTGTCTGTATTGTACTGTGTGTATAAGTGACTGCTGTGAGTGATCCTGGACTGTATCTGTATTGTACTGTGTATAAGTGACAGCTGTGAGTGATCCTGGACTGTGTCTGTATTGTACTGTGTGTATAAGTGACGGCTGTGAGTGATCCTGGACTGTATCTGTATTGTACTGTGTGTATAAGTGACGGCTGTGAGTGATCCTGCACTGTATCTGTATTGTACTGTGTGTATGGGTGACAGCTGTGAGTTATCCTGGACTGTATCTGTATTGTAGTCCTGTAAATCTGAATGTGGCAGAACAGGAGAAGATAAATGTTCATTAAATTTATATCTAAATGCTACAGTTCGCGCTCTACTGTTATGGCTAAAAATGTTAACGTTTATGGGGCCCCCACCAGATTTTCTGCCCAGGGGCCCCCACCAACCTTAATCCGGCCCTGCATACAGATATCAAGCACTGCTGCCACTCACAAGTGTCTCCTACACAGACAGGCTTTCTGTGTTCCCAGCTGGAGACCCTCCCCCAACTTCCCAGACTCCTTTTACATCAGTCCTTCACCTCCCATTAATCCATTAGTAGCCAGGTGATCCTGACCAGGCTAAGTCACATAGGACCGATACCGGGGTGAGATATACCTGCCCTCATCCACTAATCCCACATGAGTCTCACATATCCCCCCCTCTGCTCAGACCACCTCGGCTGAGCAATGGCACCCACAAAACAGTGCACACAAGACAGGGCATCAGCATTCCCCATCTGCACCCCAGGGCGGTGTTCCACTGTAAACCGGTAGGCCTGAAGTGCAAAGAACCACCAGGTCACTCGGCCATTCCGTTCCCTATTCAAGTGCATCCACTTGAGAGGGGCATGGTCAGTGATCAGCCGGAACTTCCTTCCAACCAAGTAATATTTGAGGGACTCCAGAGCCCACTTAATGGCTAAGCATTCCTTTTCCACGATTGCATATTTTCTTTCATGCTTATTCAGTTTCCGACTAAGATAAAGGACCAGGTGTTCCTCTCCATCCTTCAGTTGTGACAATACGGCCCCTATACCGGTGTCAGAAGCGTCCGTTTGGACCACGAACAGAACTCGCTGCGGAAGTCAGGAGTCACTAGCACAGGTTGAGAGCAAAGAGCTAGTTTCAAGTTATGGAAGGCTTCTTCAGCTGCCGCCGTCCATTTGATCATGACAGAGTCTTTCCCTTTGGTAAGATCCATCAGGGGAACAGCGGTGGCCGCAAAATTGGGAATGAACCGTCGGAAAAAGCCGGCTATTCCCAAAAAAGATCTCACCTGCCTCTTGTTGACTGGTTGTGGCCAGTTCTGAATGGCTTGTATATTGTCAATCTGGGGCTTAACGATTCCCCTCCCAATTACGTATCCCAAATACCGGGCTTCTTCCAGCCCGATATGACATTTCTTGGGGTTTGCTGTTAGACCCGCCTCCCGCAGGTCCTCAATCATGGCCTGTAGTTTCTGGAGGTGTGTCTCCCAGTCCAGGCTGTATATGACGATGTCATCCAAATACGCAGAAGCATACTGCCTATGGGACCTCAGGACTCGGTCCATCAACCTTTGAAAGGTTGCCGGTGCCCCTTGAAGTCCAAACGGCATATACACATACTGGTATAAACCGTCCGGTGTAGAAAATGCGTTTTTCTCTTTAGTGGCCTCCGTTAGCGGTATCTGCTAATAGCCCTTCATTAAGTCTAGGGTCATGATATACCGGGCTTTTCCAAGCCGATCTATTAATTCGTCGACCCACGGCATAGGGTAGGCATCAAATTTGGAGACTGCATATAGTTTCCTCAAGACATTGCAGAATCGAATGGAGCCGTCTGGTTTCGGTATTAACACAATTGGACTCGACCAGGCACTATGCGATTCCTTGATTACACCTAACTCTAACATGGTCTTCACTTCTCGGGAGACAGCTTCCCGCCGAGCTTCTGGTATTCTGTAGGGCTTTACCTGAACTGTTACCCCGGGCTCTGTTATGATATCATGTTTAATGAGAGTGGTCTGCCCGGGCTTCTCTGAGAAAAATTCATGATTGCTGATAACAAACTGCTTGACATCTGTCTTTTGCCACTCCGACAGCGTCTCCGCAATCTTGACCTCCGGTATGGTCTGCGTGCAGACCGGAAGGGCCAGACCTGCTGACAGAGCTGGACGGTCCTTCCAGGGTTTTATCAGATTCACGTGATAAATCTGTTCAGGCTTCCTTTTACCAGCCTGGTACACTTTGTAGTTTACCTCACCCACCCGTTCCATAATTTCAAAGGGGCCTTGCCACTTTGCCAGGAATTTGCTTTCCGCCGTGGGGAGCAGGATCAACACTCTATCTCTGGGTGCAAAACTACGGATCTTGGCCCCCCTATCATAAATCCTTTTCTGTGCTCCTTGAGCCTGTATCATATGCTCTTTAACGATGGGCATCACCGCGGCAATACGGTCCTGCATTTGGGTTACATGGTCTATTACGCTTTTGAACGGGGTGATCTGTCTTTCCCAGGTTTCCTTAGCGACATCCAACAGTCCACGGGGAGGTCGGGCGTACAGAAGCTCAAAAGGCGAGAACCCGATGGAAGACTGGGGCACCTCCCGGATGGCAAAAAGCAAATACGGAAGTAAGTAGTCTCAGTTCTTCCCGTCTTTGTCTATCACCTTTCGGAGCATCTGTTTCAAGATTTTGTTAAAGCGCTGTGTGTGTGAAGCAGAGCCGTGTGTGTGTGAGAAGCAGAGCTCTGTGTGAAGCAGAGCTGTGTGTGTGTGATGAGAAGCAAAGCTGTGTGTGAAGCAGAGCTGTGTGTGTGTGAAGCAGAGCTGTGTGTGTGTGAAGCAGAGCTGTGTGTGTGAAGCAGAGCTGTGTGTGAAGCAGAGCTGTGTGTGTGAAGCAGAGCTGTGTGTGTGAAGCAGCTGTGTGTGTGTGTGTGTGTGTGAAGCAGAGCTGTGTGTGTGTGTGAAGCAGAGCTGTGTGTGTGTGAAACAGAGCTGTGTGTGTGTGTGAAGCAGAGCTGTGTGTGTGAAGCAGAGCTGTGTGTGTGTGAAGCAGCTGTGTGTGTGTGAAGCAGAGCTGTGTGTGTGTAGCAGAGCTGTGTGTGTGTGTGTGTGTGAAGCAGAGCTGTGTGTGTGTGTGAAGCAGAGCTGTGTGTGTGTATATATGAATCAGAGCAGTCTGTGCGGCACCCCAGAGCGCTAAGCCACCCATCCCAGTAATGTGTACGCCACCAGAGCTGTTTGCCACTCCAGCAACATCTATGCCCCCTGCCCCTCCTGTAATGTATATATTGTAGGCCCTAGCCCCTCCTGTGATGTATATACAGAAGTGCTGTGTCAGTGTGCATGGTGTGCAGTCATGTCTGTTAGTGATGGCCATCAAGCAACACAGCCATATGTCCTGGAGGAGCTGGAAACAAGCGGGGGAGGTGAGTGAGGCTGCTTGTGACTTCTCCATATTAACACCTGTAATGCGTCTGTGTCTGCATGTGTGTCAGTGTATATGACTGTGCATATATTTGTCTGTTTAAATGTATTTTTGTGAATTTGTCTTCAAATATTTATATGTACGTATGCCTGTATGTGTATGTGCGTGTCTGTGTGTGGATGGGGCCCACTGAGACTCAACCGGAGACCACAAAAACCTGGAGCCGGCCCTGGCTGCCTTAACATTGGGATGAATAAAAAAAATATGTGAGTAACTCTACTTTCTGTGTATAAGTGACTGCTGTGAGTGATCCTGGACTGTGTCTGTATTGTACTGTGTGTATAAGTGACTGCTGTGAGTGATCCTGGACTGTATCTGTATTGTACTGTGTATAAGTGACAGCTGTGAGTGATCCTGGACTGTATCTGTATTGTACTGTGTGTATGGGTGACAGCTGTGAGTTATCCTGGACTGTATCTGTATTGTACTATGTGTGTATAAGTGACTGCTGTGAGTGATCCTGGACTGTATCTGTATTGTACTGTGTATAAGTGACGGCTGTGAGTGATTCTGGACTGTATCTGTATTGTAGTCCTGTAAATCTGAATGTGGCAGAACAGGAGAAGATAAATGTTCATTAAATTTATATCTAAATGCTACAGTTCGCGCTCTACTGTTATGGCTAAAAATGTTAACGTTTATGGGGCCCCCCACCAGATTTTCTGCCCAGGGGCCCCCACCAACCTTAATCCGGCCCTGCATGCCCCCATCATATGTGTGGCACGTTCAATTTGTTGACCGTGTCACACAAACGATTAATTGCCGTCACATGTACTTACCTACCATACTTCCTGGAGTAGGAGGGACGTTCGGCGTCACAGCGACGTCACACGGCAGCCGGCCAATAGAAGCGGAGGGGCGGAGATGAGCGGGACGTAAACATCCCGCCCACCTCCTTCCTTCCGCATAGCCGGTGGGAGCCGCGGGACGCAGGTAAGCTGCAGTTCATCGTTCCCGAGCTGTCACACACTGCGATGTGTGCTGCCTCGGGAACATTGAACAACCCGACGTTCAATTTTTAGGTTTTGAACGATGTGTATGCGATCAACGTTTATTCGTTCAATCGCAATCGCACATAGGTTTCACACACTACAATACCACTAACGATGCCGGATGTGCGTCACTTACGATGTGACCCCGCCGACACATCGTTAGATATATTGTAGCGTGTAAAGCCTGCTTTACACTCACAAATCAGATGAAATTCACAGCATTTCTTGCTTAATGATATGGAGATTTACTGCCATCATGTGGACAAAAAGCCACAGGTTTTGTTAAAAAAAAAATATGAAGCTCAATTCCTACTACTACAGATTATTTTTCTATAAGAGATGGTTTGTTAGGTTCACACCATGTTTACCAGTATTTTTAAAGTCCACAAAATCAATGTAATAAGATGCGCCCGCAGTGTCTTGGGACATTACTTGTCACGGGCCGGTTTTGGGTTGTCACAGTGGCCTGGTCCAGCTCAGTGATCCCACGGTGTCAATCAAAATGATGGGGGTGATGATGGTGGAAGTAGTTGTCTTTCGTGATGCCACCTGTGGTATGCGGCTCTGTTGGGGCGGATGGTAACGCAGCTCAGATGTTGCAGCTCTCCATAGGCAGAGCTAGGCCCCAGGGAGGATGTTGAGAGTGTTTGTCCACCCCAGTGTGGAAAGCCAACACAGCGGTTGCAGTTTAAGGTGTTTACTCACTGAGTTGCTCCTGTCGTTGGACTGCCAGACTCTGCTGTGATGGGCTTCAGACGATCCTGGATAGTTCGGGGGTCAGTACCGGAGGGATACTTTGTGAGTCCTTCCTCCCTGCGCTCTGTTGTGTGAGTCCCTGCAACTTGAAGCTACACAGAGACCCGAGTCCTGGGGGTGATTATGTTCACCGTCCCATATAGCAAGCAGTGCGAGTCCGTTAATGAGCCGCCCTATGGTCACGGCTCTTGGCTCTATATACTGCTTTGCCCGGGTGCTGTTGTGGGCCATAAGACTTGAAATCCCCTGCCAGGCGGATTCTACTGGCAGGCCGTGAAGTGCCCACCAGCCTAAGGCTCTGCACCCTGAGATGTGCGCCGTCCTGAGGGAGCTATTAGCTCTCCCCTCAGTGACCGTATTCTCCTGCGTCTCACTTGATTCCCGGTGGTTGTGGATGTTGTGAACCGGCACTGACCTCCTCCTTATGCGGGATGAGTACCGCACCTCTGATGAGATGCAGTACCCTGTGGCGACTGAAGCCTCAGGGGTGCCACATAATAGACCAGTGGATTGCAACCATTCTTACTGGGAGGGCCACATTCAACTCCGAGATGGTCTTGAGCCACATTCAGTGCTGTTTCACCCTACAGTAGGGACATCTGTGATGCCCTGGCAAAACCAGGTAGTCACAAATAGGCCCCCTACACAACACCTTCCCTCACCTAGGTAACACACAGCCGACCTGAAACCCTAGTCACCGCCCCTTAGGGCAAGACAGGCACACCAGTGGGCGGGACCAGGCGGTTAGGGAATGCCCACCTAGGGGTCTAGACAGCCCGGGGCAGGAAAACAAGCAGAATAAGTTTGTAGTTCAAGTTGAGAGGAGTGTGGGCTGGAGCTAGGTGTAGCTCCAGCAGAGGAAGTTCAAGTTGAACGGTGCCAGGGCCGGAGCCCTGGTATCTTGGCTAGGTGGCAGACGGTGGTCTCCGTCAGCAGGAGACGGGAAGACGGCTCGGCAGATCCGAGGAAGACCGGAGAAGGGTTGGAGCCCACCGGTACCGACACCGGAGACCCCGACCGGAAACCGTACACAGAGGGTGTACTCGGACCCTGAATCCAGGACCGAAACCAGCGGCCTAGCTAATTAACCGATTGAGGGCAGGATTATAGGTCCTGTCCCAACCAAAGTCCCGAAAGAAGACAACCACCCACAGATAGGGATAGGGCAGCCGCCAGGGCCCATAGATCCCACGGGTCAGCGTCTGCGGGAACGGGTCCTTAGACACACAGCAAGCCGGGAGCGGACTCCTGAGTTCCAAAAGAGGCAGCCCACAATACACAAAAACAGTGCAGAGGAAAGGACAGCGACCACCAACCCGGGTGGGGGATCAGAGTACAACCGGCCACGGCGGCCGGCCACCAGCACCTTGGTTTACCAAAACACTCGTGAGATTCATTCAATAGTGAGTAACCAACTATCCCCTGGTCTATCTGGACGTGCGGGCCCCTGCCGCCGCCATACCCTGCACAGAGACACTGGGCCCCGGGGCAACCAGCCCTACGCACGGAGGGGTTATCATCCGGCTGCCATTACATCTCCCCCGGGTATCTCACAGCAGCAGCGGTCGTGTCTCACCTCACCACACACCATGGGTGGCGTCACAGACATTCTACAATCAACCCCGTATAAATACGTCCCCCTTTTATTCACAGTGACCTCGAGACCCCTCGAGCCATACCGTAGGCCCCGGATCCGAGCAGCGCCGGCTGCTGGCACGGGGGCGGCACACATCCAGAACCTGGAATAAAGACAGCCAAAACGTCCCTACAAAAAGCCCATTGTGATCTTGTGCCATCTCCCTTATCAGAAGAATAAATCCATCAGGGGGTGCCCACTTACATATAGTATTCTTACCCCTATACCCCTCTGTAGTATTATTCAGAAGTCCGTTTTATGCGTATGAGTGCTTTCTGTGTTTTTCATGGGTAGCATATGTGCCTGTGATAGTCAATGGGGCCATTCAAATTTCCCTGATTTTTCGCGGACTGAGTGGTTTCTCGGAAAAACGCGAAGACGTCTTCTATTTTGATCCGAGGGTCGGATCAAAATCGACAATGCAAGTCTAAGAGTCCATGAAAAAATCGGATACCTTCTGGAAGACATCAGTCCATGGCACAATTTTCACAGACTGTCAGAAAGGAGAAGGTGGAGAAACGTTTTTTTTTCTCCACGTATGATAAAAACGGATGACACCAAGACCACACTCTGATTTAAGGCTGTTCTCAAAAATTGATCCTTTTTTTCATACATGGAAAAATCGGACATGTGAATAAGCCCTAACTGGGAGTATCATCCTATCATGCACTATGCACTGGCAGAATGCAATTAAAAGGATGCCCAGTCTAAAGTGACAAGTCTTAAGTCTCTCTAAGTGACTGCAGAGTTGTAAATCCTCACATCAGATGCACTGTGCACTGTGAGGATTCCTTGGTGTCAAATCCAGAATTGGTGGTTACATGACTGCATGTCTATGACTAGATGGGAGTATCCTGGCTCAATACATTGACGCCGTGCCCCTCTAGTTGGAATGTGACCGGGAGTATGGATATCGCGTAGTTGCAGCCACATGACCACTGGTCCTTGCTCAGACACCAGAGAATCCTCATGAATACATGAACTCTACTATTGCTTTAAAAGTAAAACTGTAAGGTACTTAGTTAACATACAGTATACCACAAAAGTCAGTATACCGATCATATTTTTGAAAATTATTATTATATCTTTTCATGTGACAACGCTATGAAGAGCCACTCCTTGGCTAGGTCCTTCCCGGAGGGATATCTGGCTATACTCTGTGTCGAGACTCCTAACAGAGGCTCCACGGACCCTTTTGATTTGCATATTTCCCAGGGGGCAATGCACCTAGGATTTCACTGTGTTGAGAGCCTTCGCTGGCTACCGGCAGTGTTTTCTCTGGCTGGTCTCCCCGAGATCAGTGATTGTTTTGTCTTTCTGGTTTACTAGGCATTGCTCCCACCTGGCCAGAATCCTACTCCACACTGATGAGGGGCAATACCCCAAAACAGCTGTCTGTGGATAGATACCTGGCCTTGGTATTTCCCTTGTCATATCTTTAAAGTCGTCAAGAGCTGGATATTGACTTAAAGGGCCACTTAATATGGTGGTTATGGTAGCCTCCTAAAAAGAGCCGCACCTTGGCCAGGTCCTTCCCGGAGGGATATCTGCCTATTTTCCGTGTCGAGACTCCTAACAAAGGCTCCACGAACCCTTTTGATTTGAACACTAGGAATATGACACGTTGATACAATGTACAGTAGTCAGTGTACAGCTTGTCTAACAATGTAAATTTGCTGTACCCTCTAAATAACGCAACACGCAGCAATTAATGTCAAAACTGCTGGCAACAAAGTGAGTACACCCCTAAGTGAAAATGGACAAATTGTGCTCAAGTAGCCATATTCTCTCCCTGGTGTTATGTGACTCATTAGTGTTACAAGGTCTCTGGTGTGAATGGTGAGCAGGTGTGTGAAATTTGGTGTTATCTCTCACACACTCTCTCATACTGGTCTCCGGAGGTTCAGCATGGCACCACAGTTCAAGGAATTCTCTGAGGATCTGAAAGAAAGAATTGCTGCACTACATAAAGATGGCCTAGGTTATAAGAAGATAGACAACATCCTGAAACTGGCAGAATGCAATCCAGCTTGGTGGCCAAGACCATACAGAGCTTTATCAAGACAAGTTCCATTCAGAGCAGGCCTTACCATGGTCGACCAAGAAAATTGAGTGCACATGCTCAACGTCATATTAAGAGGTTGTGTTTTCAAAATACAGGTATAAATTCTGCCAGCATTGCTGCAGAGGTTAAAGGTGTAGCAGGTCAGCCTCTCAATGCTCAGACCATGCGCTGCGCACTGCATTAAATTGGTCTGCATGGCTGTCATCCCAGAAGGAAGCTTCTTCTAAAAATGATATACACCACGTGGAAAGAACTGTGGAAAAACCAAGCGCAAATAGGGTTTTACCCCAATATGTACGGGGTAAGGAGGGGGGAGTCAGACTACTCACCGAATTTAGTTGTGAGAGTCACAACTACTATGAACGCATGTGATGTAGATCCCAGGCAGCAGCCACCAGCAGACAGCAGATCACAGAGAGTAAAGGAGAGAGGTGTTCATTTGCTGCGCCAAAGAGATCACTTCAGTGGATGTTCAGATTAATGCCACTTTATTAATCATATGGGTCAACGCGTTTCTGGAGCTTCATCAGGACCATCAAGAACAAGAAAACATCAAATCTGTCCCAATCGGACAGAGACATACATTATATAGTATACATGACGTCATCAAAGGAAAAAAAAAAACAGGCGGGAAGCACAGCCACGCTGTCAAGTGAAGTACGTCACGTTTGACAGCGTGGCTGTGCTTCCCGCCTGTTTTTTTTTCTGAACATCCACTGAAGTGATCTCTTTGGCGCAGCAAATGAACACCTCTCTCCTTTACTCTCTGTGAAAAATGATATACAAGAAAGCCCACTAACAGTTTGCTGAAAACAAGCATACTGGTTTACAGGGATTACTGGAACCATGTACTTAGTCTGATGAGACCAAAGCAAACTTATTTGGTTCAGATGGTGTCAAGTGGCTGTTGCGGAAACCAAGTGAGGAGGACAAAGACAAGTGTGTCTTGCCTACAGTCAAACATGGTGGTGGGAGTGTCATGGTTTGGGGCTGCATGAGAGCTGCCAGTTGTGGGGAGCTACAGATCATTGAGGAAACCATGAATACCAATATGTGTCTCATACTTTGCACTGATAAGGGGCAATACCCTGAAACACTGTGCCTGCAAATTGAGATTATGGTTTAGTTTATATCCTAAATCATATGGCAATGTTCGTTAAAGTACAGGTATTGTTTTATAGGATTGCTACTTCCAATAGGTAGCACTAGAGTTCATGTCATTTTCCTCTCTGAATAGGCAATTTGCATATTTAATTTCTCAGAGGAGAACGCAAGGCATTTAAGTCTCCTCATACTGGCATGCCGGAACTGGCATGTCACTCTCCACAAGTAGAAACCGTACTCCTTAGATCCTAGTGTGGTGCCCCTGAAGCTTCAGTCGCCAGAGGGCACTGCATCTCACCAGAGGTGTGGTATTCATCCTGGGTAAGGAGGAGGTCGGTGCTGGTTCACAACATCCACAACCACACATAAGCCAGTTGCCCTCTCACCGGGACAGAGTTAGGTTAGGATGATCACCATATTTGTCTGGAGCCTCCCACCCACTAGTTCTTGTGCTCGACTGGGCGGGGCGACTGATCAGGGGGGTAGGAGCCACACACACACACACACTGAGGAGTTGAGACACCACCGGGAACCAAGTGAGATGCAGGAGAACACGGTCGCTGAGGGGAGAGCTAATAGCGCCCTCAGGACCAGCGCACATCTCAGGGAGCGGAGCCCTAGGCTGGTGGGCACTTCACGGCCTCCCAGTAGAATCCGCCGGGCAGAAAATTTCAAGTCCTGTGGCCCACAACAGCTCTCGGGGCAAAGCAGCTTGTGGAGCCAGGAGCTGTGACCATAGGGCGGCCCATCAACGGACTCGCGCTGCCTGCTATACGGGACGAGGAACATAACCACCCCCAGGACTTGGGTCCCTGTGTAGCTTCAAGTTGCAGGGACTCACACAACAAGGGAGGAAAGACTCACGAAGTATCCCACTGGTACTTTCTCTCGAACTATCCGTGATCGTCTGGAGCCCATCACAGCGGAGTCTGGCAGTCCAACGGCAGGAGCAACTCAGTGAGTAAACACCTTAAACTGCAACCGCTGTGTCGTCTGATTCTTCACACGCCCCGCGCTTTCCACACTGGGGTGGACAACAACTCTCAACATCCTCTCTGGGGCCTATCTCTGCCTGTGGAGATCTGCAACATCTGAGCTGCGTTACCATCCGCCCCAGCAGAGAGACCTTGCGCAGCGGCGGCTCCCCTCCTGGCCTCATACTACAGATGATGTCACGAAAGACAAATACTCCCATCATCATCCCCCCTCATTTGATTGACACTGCGGGATCACAGAGCCGGGTCAGGCCATTGTGACAACCCAAACCCCCAAAGCGGCCCGGTGAAGAGTAAATCCCAAGACCCCGCGGGCGCGTCACTAGTTTTAGACTCTCACCTAGCCTAATCAGATCTCATATTTTGCACTGATAAGAGGTAATATCCTGAAACACCAGAGGAAGCTTACCCTTTAGATCCCAACATGTGCTATGACATACTGAAGCAGAGCATGAAGCTCAAGAGAGTTACCAAAGAGAGTTAAGGCGGTGCTTGAAAATAATGGTGGCCATACAAAGTATTGACACTTTGGGCAAAATGTGGCCATTTTCACTTAGGGGTGTACTCACTTTTGTTGCCAGTGGTTTAGACCTTAATGTGTTGATTTATTTAGAGGGCACCACATTTACACTATTACCGCCTTGCATGTGTTGTGGCTTTTAGACAGCTAATTAATATGTGGGGATTGCCTGAAAAACACGTAATGCCGATGCCATGTTGGCTGCTGACATTAGTATAATTGGCCTGCCGCATCGTGTCATTGGGTCTTATATACAGTAAGAGGGAGAGCTTAGATTAGAGCAGATATAAATGCAGTGTGATGAGGTTACTCACTCAGCATGGTCATTGAGGTATCACACAGCAAGGCAAGCTGGAATAAAACTCTGGTTTTTGATAGATTGAGCTACTAAATTACATTGCCTGCACACTGCTGTTTTTGACCGCTGCGCAAAGCTGAATGATGCACCTCAATAATTGATTTTGAATTATATGCACCTATCACTTTCCCTCACTCCTACAGCATCCTCTCCCTATTCTAGTCAAGGAAAAATGGCAGCGTGGCCAATAATTTGGCCTTTATACTGGTGCGTCGGCCATTCACAGCCATACCAATACTTGGCATGGCTGCGATGGCACCGGAAGTGTCCACAACCTAAATGCATGCTGATTGGCTGCTCTGCAACCTTTCAACAATCTTTATTCAGGTGATAAGCCCGAACAGGAACAGGACATATGATCAGATGTCTTTTGTTCGGACTTCAGCACAGGATTCAAGGTGTCCAGTACGAACCCTGAACTTTACAGTTCAGGTTCGCTCATCCCTATATGTAAAAAGTGTTTCAAGCAATATGTGATTTGTGCAATGCTCTGTTATGTCTCTATGCAAATTAAATTAGGTAAATTACGGTAGGTGGCTGTTACAATAAACTTGATAACTTCCTGGTAGGTTTTGATATCCTTAATCGTTCAAGAGGTGCCTAGCTACCAGTCACTAATAAACACTGAGTTAAGGCACAGCAGATGGCATAAGCACGTTCAGTTCTGACTGGCATGTACAATGATTGAAATTAATTGGTGCCCCTGCTTCGGTGACTACCTATGTGTCTGTTTTTTCGGTAAGTACTTATTGCCTCTCCTTTTAGTGTACAATATATATATGATTTATTATGTGAAGCAATCATCTTTCCTAGTCTGTTTTAAAAGTAAATCTCATAACTATTTATATTCTGTGTTCCCTCTTAATTACCTATGTAATGATATGTAGGTGCATTCTAATACTTACCAGTCGCTGTTTTCTATAATTTCCAGAGCCGTTCTGGCCCCATGTAATTGCTCCTCTCCTTTGCCTGCTCACACTGGGACTGTTGTGTTAGATAGTGCCTTGACTGCCCTACTGCAGAGGCATCCCAACCATCTTGTCTACCCCACTAATCCATTTATCTCTTGCTCCTTATCCACTTAATGAAAACATAACACCATTATTGGATAAATTGGCCAGATCGGCCCCTTTTATTAACAAACATTACAAAATTAAATAACTATTTATATGCAAGGGAGGTTCTTGGAGCCCCAAAACACCTGAGGACAACCAATTATTATTTATAAACCATCCAGCATTTTTGCCCCCAGCCGTGACCACAAGCTTGGGGGCACCTCTGTTGCCACAAAACCTTGTCCCTAACTGACTCTCAGGGGACCCAACCCTGGAGAGCCCCCAAGTCCACCAGGCAATTACCATTCCAGAATAAACAAGGGTGGGTGGTCCCTATCCATCCGATGAACCACCCCCCCACCACAACTTTTACCCCAACTCCAAGAACCCCCCTCGCCTCGCTTGCCAAAATAACCTGAACAAACAACATTAGAAGCCGTTACCCCAACTCCACCCCACAAAACATAGAACATAGGGTGGGAGGGCAGAACATTCTCTGCTGGTGCCTCGCGTCGATATGGTGCCCCCCCCCTTTCACCTGAACATATATATATATATATATATCTTCCCACCCCTTCTAGCCCCCCCTAGCTCTATTAACCCACCCCTTAAACTATTGACCCATAAAAAGCCCGCTCTGCACCCTTCAGTTAAAGTAACCCTTGGTTACCCTGCAAAGGAGAGTCATGGGTCACTACGCCCATGGCTCTGCTTTGGCTCAGGTCTGCCTTTTTCATAAATGTAAAGCTGGGTTCACACATAGCGACAGCGACAACGACATCGCTGTTACGTCACCATTTTCGGTGACGTAACAGCGACCTTGTAAGTTGCTGTTATGATCGCTGCTTAGCTGTCAAACACAGCGACGCAGCAGCGATCATAACGTCGCTACATGTGCAGAGAGCAGGGAGCCGCGCACACTGTTTAGCGCTGGCTCCTTGCTCTCCTAGCTACAGTACACATCGGGTTAATTAACCCGATGTGTACTGCAGCTACATGTCACAGTGCAGAGAGCAGGGAGCCGCACACACTGCTTAGCGCTGGCTCCTTGCTCTCCTAGCTACAGTACACATAGGGTTAATTACCCGATGCGTACTGCAGCTACATGTCCCAGTGCAGAGAGCAGGGAGCTGCACACACTGCTTAGCGCTGGCTCCTTGCTCTCCTAGCTACAGTACACATAGGGTTAATTACCCGATGCGTACTGCAGCTACATGTGCACAGAGCAGGAGCCGGCACTAGCAGCGAGAGCGGCGGAGGCTGGTAACGAAGGTAAATATCGGGTAACCAGGGAAAGGTCTTCCCTTGGTTACCCGATGTTTACGCTGGTTACAGCTTTCCGCAGCTGCCAGACGCCGGCTCCTGCTCCCTGCTCGCTTCATTTCGTCGCTCTCTCGCTGTCACACACAGCGATGTGTGCTTCACAGCGGGAGAGCGACGACGAAAAAATGAAGCTGGACATTCAGCAACGAGCAACGACCTCACAGCAGGGGCCAGCTCGTTGCTGGATGTCACACACAGCGACAGCGACGGGACGTCGCTGCAACGTCACAGAAAATGGTGACGTAGCAGCGACGTCAATGTCGTCGTCGCTGTGTGTGACACCACCTTAAGTCTATAGATCCTCAGAACAAGGCTCCATAGCCTTAAATTTAGAGGTCACAAGGTGATAAATTCTCTCATGCCCGATTAAGGAAATTACCCTCAGCTCAGACTTTGTGTCATTTACTGTGATCCTGTTCTTTCGCACTCGAGAATTGCATCACAGGTGAGGAGAATGAAAACATGATGTCTCCATCTTCTCCATTGTCTGTGTCGGCGTATATCGGACTGAACTTGGATGACATCGAGTGCAGTCCAATGTTTTGTACGCATCCATAGCCTTGTATGGGTGTGCCATACGATATATGCTGCCAGTCACAACATGCTGCGATTTATTTCTCATGCCGAATTGGCATTGGAAAGAAAAGCACTGGTCGGCACTGGCCTTTGGCATAACATTGGAGTGAGTGGTATCCAACAAGACATTGGAAAGCACTGGTCCAATGTAGACACTCGTGTGAGTTAGCTCTTATAAAGCGACTTGTGCTCCACACATAACCGTCTGTGTGATCTGGCTAGTCTGTCCTCAGGTCAAGTCAGGAAGACGGTAATTGGTAAGTATTTTAATGCACATATACATTATTACATATACAATTAGGAGGGATTACAAAATTAAAAAAAAGAGTTTTAATAAACTGGTTAGCAGCTGGTAACATTAAATATGTTGCCTATTTTTTTGTTTTACAAGAAATTTCACAAATAGCGTATTATTTTCTGGTAAAGGTTAATTTTCTGATAAAGGTAAATTTTATTTAACAGGTTTTCTAGTTTCATGTCAGGAAAGCTCATAAAGATATACGGCTTATTAAGTGCAAATAGGTTTCACTGACAGCAAGCAGAGATATTGAAATCAAAAGCTCTACTTATTCCTCTTCCAACCCAGGGTCCCATCTCCAGTCCTCCCAACATTTTTCTATGTCCCTGACTGGAACACTGACATCCTCATGCTCCACCTGTCTGCAGCAATCACTGGATTAATTGCTCTCAAACTGTGTATATGCTAAAACCATAAATTGGCCACAAGTCATATGTAATGATACTGGCAGGAGGACCAGAGAATTGAATTAGGAGCAATGAGATTTTATTGCAAATCCTACCAATCCAGACTATCTTATATCTTGGAAAACCTATGTGACATTAAAATTTTAAAGGGAACTTGCCATCAGGTTTTTCTGCCCCAAACTAATGGTATCTATGCAAAGCCGATGAGAAGGAGACTAAATTCATAACTTTTTTGTAGAACATTGATTTCCTGATCTTTAGGGATCTCTTGCACAATTATTATGCAAATAAGTCAAAAAGTGCACCTACAGCCCTCTTGATTCTCTTCCTCCCAGACACAACTACGTCTGGGTGTCCGCATGCAGAAAGCATATACGCCGAAAATGGTGCAAGGCAGAGGACATGGAGACTCCATCTGCACCATTATAGTCAGTGCCTCGTCAGCGCATGCGTCTGAAACCCATTTTGCGGGGGAGTTTGAACGAAAGCTCTGACGGCACCAGTGACCGTACGTTATAACGCAGTGTGAAAGTGGCCTTATCAGCTGTAGCACCACTCATGCAGTCTATGTAATGTCATGTGCACAATACAGTCTACAATATCTGCAATATAATAACCAATCCACAAAAGAGAACCAAAAACAAAGAGCAAAATAAATAATCTCTTTTGTGAAAATAATTAAAAATTGGGGTGTAATGACAGACAAACTGCACAAGATGGTGTACCAGAGCAGCAAAGAGAGGGAATGCTGGTTAGAGTAAACAGATATAATGCCAATAATGTAAAAAACCTAATCACAAGTTACAATGTGTAAACCAACTCAATGCAAGTGCATGAGAGCCCCTGTGATAAAGGAAGACAGATACAATGGCATAGAGTAAACAGTATCGACTAACCTTAAAGCACTTGCTCACTGCTGGAATTGTGCCAGGTCCCAACCAACACACGTTTCGGCGATAGCCTTCGTCAGGGGGGCATGGCGTTATACTGGCAGGGCAAGTCTTTAAATGCAAAGCACTGGACAATGAAAGATTGTATCAACAGCGCATGCACTGTGGAAACTAGCACAGCGCGGACAGGGAAGCGCGTCATCGTTACAGGGAAGCTAGAATCCGCCCCCCCATGAGTCACAGCCCCACGTGACAAAAAGTCACATGACACTGTGACGTAGGAGGGGAAGACTCCAGGAATCCCAGACGATACTGATATCTGCAATATGTAGGATACACAACATGTGCTCTGTGTCATCATATAAATGAACATATTTGGGACATTCCCTATATATCTAGTCATAAACCCTATAGCACTTCAAAACATTTTTCAGATGTTCATCATGGGGATATATCACTCATTTATTAGTATCCGCAATAGAAAAAGTATACAAACCACCCAGAGGTGACTGGCAATGCTTATTTGTCAATAGAGAATCACTCTGGATAATAATTTTAGATATACAGTATGTGTCCTTAATGGGCTCCACATGAATACTGACGACATGTACATAGTTTGATGGGTTTACTTACTCTGCTTGCTTCTTAGAGGTAGAACACAGGAACAGAATCAAAGGCCAATAGGTTTATCGAATCTAAAACCTATAAACTGTTCTTCATGACATGACACCGATTTCAGTCAGTTACCCTCTCAGTATGCCTGCACACGTTTGGATACACTTCTCAAGTATCTCAGTGGAGCTATGTCAGCCTCCACACACTGACCCAGGTCAGCCTACACCCCTCTCCAGAGGTACCTTTTATAAGTTTCACAAACTTCCATTCATCCATCATGAGATGCAGGTCTGTGAGCTCAGTGACCTCACCTGAGATGAGGTCACTCAGTTCAGTGAGGTCGCCTGAGGTCAGGTTACCTGCGATCACAGGTGGAGGACCATGGGAACTTCCAGCTGTGCCGCAAACAACCTGAGTGATGTCATTACTCATCACTGAAGCTCAGTCTCTGCCTGAAGTTCACAGCAGGCGGTCATGCCCTATGGCCACTCGCTGTGCTTTCAGATGTGGCAGAGCTGGAATCATTGTGTGACCTCATGTGGATTACATCGGACCTGGGTATTTTGGGGGTTAATAAATTGGTATTTTTTGGTATTTTATTCCAAATAAAGGTTTTTTGGGGTTTTGTGTTTCTTTAATTTCACTTACAGATTAGTAATGGGGGGGCTCATCATCACCTCCAATTACTAATCTAGGGCTTCGTGGCAGCTGTCTAATCCCTTATTACCCTGATTGCCACTGCAAAAGGGCAATTGGGAAAGTCGGGTAAAGGGCCGGGCTTCTCACATCTAATGGATGTGACATTTCTAGACAGCTGCAGGCTGGTATTTTTAGACTTGGGGACTCAATAAGCATAGGTCTCTCCAGCCATAGAATACATCCCCCAACTGTGTGCTTTATCATGGCTGAGTATCAAAATTGTGGGTGGGGACCGGATTCCGTATTTTAAAATTATTTATTTAATAATTAAAGAAAAAAAAAGCTGCATGTGGTTCCTCTTATTTTGCTACACAGCCAAAAGAACGTGCATGGCCGGGGGTTGCAGCCTGTAAAAGTATTGTTTATTTGTATGGGGGAAACCTACGCCATTTTTTTAATTTATATATTTATTACACCGCGATAGGGACACACTGCGCCTCTGATTGCTGCAGTCAGACAAGTTGATGGCGCGTCTGACTGTAACCAATCACAAACACCAGGACTGCCAGTGGGCAGGGGAAGCAGTCCATATGGATGAGTGATAATGCGCAGCCCTGGAAGTAGAATGAGCTGCCTGGAAGCAGTTAAAGCTGTGCTGAGACTCACTAAGTATAATGCGTTTGCTTTATTCTTAGGTTCTTTATTCTTCCTTATATTTTTTTTTTTGTTTCCCAAGTTGCCGGACCCAGATCATTACTCAGAGTTCTCTGAGAACTCCAGGCCCAGGTCCGGCACTCGTGTACTTTTGAAACCAAACGGATCTGGACTTTTACAGTCCGGGTACGCCCATCACTAAGAGTGAGCATTTACTGCTGCCATATTTCAAAAGATTCATAAAGGCTCTAATTTTCTGTTTGATGAATTCTTTAGGTCAGAAAACAGAAGGTAAATCTACTACCAGCAATATTGTTGAAGAGAGCCATAAGATTAAATACTTAATTAACCTCTTGACAAGGGATTGTGGGAAATGTCGATTTGCCTTACATAATTCAGGTTTCAGATCATAGACATGACAGAGATATAAAGGTGGCTGTCATTGCCTGTTTCTCCACACCTTGCCTGGAATGCAAGGAATGTCCAGATGAAAGAAGACCTCCATATAAGAGAAGACCAAACCAAAGATCAGATGACATTACAGACCAGACCATCCAGCATGGATCCACCAGATGGGAGGGACGTCATCACCATCACCATGGATCCATCCAATGATGTCATAGACCCGCCTACAATGACGCCTACCAATCAGCTCATGGACTAACACATTGTTCGACCCACTGACCAATGAACACATCCGGACATGCCCCTTTGCAAGGTTATATCAGAGCAAGCTCAGTTGTAATAAAGCAGAGCATGGGCTGACTTCTGTCGAGGAAAGATGAATATCCGACTGTGTCTGATCTCATTTTTCAAGCATGCACTCGACCCACACCAATTAGACCAGGCAGTAGGCAACTAGTGATCTCTGGTTAAGAGTTCACCTTAACATAATTGGCGCCCAACGTGGGGCCAGTATAGGAGAAACTCTACAATCTTGAGGACCGGCGATTGGAATGGCAGGACGTGCTGGATACCCTGATCCAAGAGTCTGATCAGCTCGTTACGAGAACATGGTAAGTCTGCTGATTTTTATAATCTGAAGTCTTACTCGTGTGTCTCAGGGTATGTGGCACTGATTGCCTGACCGTGTCCGGTTTTTGCGATCTCTGTGACGGCAGAAGAGTTTCTCCGCTGCTGGCCATATTAATCTCGGAAGAACCGTCACATATTCAGTTGCCTGCTGTCTGTTGTGTATTTGTGAAGAGAGCATGTGGGTTTATGAGTTCTGTTAGTTGTCGCCTGTGATATGGTTTGTGGTTCTAGTGGAGACTTAAGTAGTTAATACGGTTTGGTACAAGACCTAGAGATATAGCGCAGGTTTTAATTGGTCAGGTTAGGCACGTGTTTTTCACGGGCTCTCAAATTTGTTGATATGGTAAAGGATTTTGTCTGTGGTATAGTATACGGTTGTCGCCTGTGGTACAGTTTATGGCTCTGTAAGGAAATACGTGGGACTGCTGGTACGTGGTAATCTTGGGGCCTAGCGCAGTGTAGCGTGGAATGGCTGGTACGGATACCATTGGGGCATAGCGTTTAAGTTGCGTATTGTGGCTGGTACGTGGTAGTCTTGGGGCCTAACGCTGGACGTGAAATGGCTGGTACGGATACCATTGGGGCTTAGCGCAAGCTTGGGTGATATAATTGGTATGAGGTGTCTTGGGGTCTAGAAAAAGCGCTGGACGCGAATCGGCTGGTACGGGCACCTTGTAGCCAGGGGTGACACCATTGGTGTCTTTATGAATTATGGACCATGTAGAAACTGGGCAGGGACACCGTGACGAGGCGCCTGCTGCAGACTTAAAAACTTTACTTAGTGTTCAAGTTGTGTGTAGTTGTAAGTCCTCCAAGAGAGGCGAATCGGCCGGTATAGACACCTTGTAGTCAGGGGTGATACTAGGTATTTTTTTTGTATATTACGGAATGCAGAAATCAGACAGGGACCACGTGGCAGTATAAGGAAGGATTTGGAAGTGTATGCTGCCAACCCTAGGTTTTTTTTAGTGTTTCAGTTGTGAATCATCTCCCTATCTTTGTTTGTCTGTTGTTTTTATCTTGGTCTGCATAGAGAAAGATTGTTTGGTGTTGTTTATCTTGAGAGAAAGATGGAGAAATTGGTGAAGTTGTGTCTAGTTGTGCTGGAAAAATCCGGATGAGAGTGGATTTTGTTGGGATGGGGGGACTCTAGGCTGCAATCCTGTGATAAACCATGTGCTGGTCATGGAGGCAGACATTTTAGGTCAGATTTTAAAATGGTGGACGAAGCACATGGCTGAGGCATGCATGGTTTAAAATGGTGGATGAAGCACATGGTGGCCAAGGCATGCAGATTTTAAAATGGTGGATGAAGAACATGGTGGCCGAGGCATGCATGGTTTAAACAAAGAAAAGGCGGGGGTTTGTGTGAAGGAGACCATGTGCTCTGTAAATGTTTGAGCAATGGATTGGATGGAGTACTATATACTTAGTGAGGTCCTTTTTCCCTGCCACATGCCAAAATGGTGGATGAAGGCCACATGGTGGCCGAGGCATGTTTGAGACAAAGAAAGGAAGTTAGTGGGGGGGGAGTGTGAGAAAAGCCATGTGCTATTCTGGCAGTGGCCATTTTGTTAGTAAATCTGTGTAAAATTGACAAAACTGCTCCCACCAAATAACATATGAAGTGTTAGTAAATGTTTATAGCACTAAAAGATGGAACATTGAATGATTGGGTAGTTGTGGAAAACACTAAATATAGATCCAGTGTGCAGGTTGGATTGAGTCAGGACAGTCACAAGGAGCAATATCTTATTAATTACTAAGCAATAAAATAAGAAAAAACCCTTAAAATAACGTACCTTTGCGGCAGATATCATGATAAATAAATATTCCAATTATGAATGTGGCAAATAAATCCTGAGAGCTGCATGTTTTAGGTAAAAAAAAAAAAAAAAAAAAAAAAAAAAAAAAATCCAACAGAGGAGAGATGTGACTTGTGTCCTGTGAAAATAAATAGTGTACTTCCTGTTTTGGGGGAGGAACAACTTGTTTGTGTGTTTGTGGCTACAGGGGGTGGATGAAAATACAGGTTCTTCCACTAGAGTATCAAGTTACAAGGGGGGTTAGTTCTATCTATTTACGTTTACACCTTAATGAGCAGCCCAAGCAAGCAAAAAAAAAAAAAAAAAAAAAGAGGGCTTTCTACATTTAATTCATTGTAAAGTGTATCCGAAAACATTATTGAAACTAGTTTTTTATTTTACTAATTTTATCCCAAAGAAATAAAAGTTAACTGTGGATATGTTTAGAATCATTGATAGCTTTTCAAGCATAGAGGTCTGTTGGATAATTTTTCTATGGCAAATCAACATTTTGTTTTCCCACATGGCCAGTTTATTTGTTCTAGATTCTTTTATCTCTTCAAGTTATAGGACAGTATCACAGAGATGCTGATAATGTCCTCTGATTCAAAAATGAACACCCCTACATCCAATATCCAAAGGTTGTGCTACGTTATTATAGTTAATAATAATAATATAATAATAATTTATTAATATATTTATTAATAATTACAATAATTTGTTTTAAGGAATGTGGATTATTTATGGAATTCTGTGTTTTATATTTAATGTATTGAATAATCTGCTTTCTTTTTATAGAAAGAATGATTGCAATGCAGATTTCTGTGGTTCAAGCAAAGGTTATAAAAGCCATTGAAAGGGTTTTCCATTATTAAATTACAGATAAAAACAATATTTCGGGTGTTCCTGATTAGGTACAATCTATACAATGTGACTTTCATGCCTAAATGTAGAGCTCTGGGGCCACACAGTTTTTGAATCTAATTATGTTTTGGATAATAGATTCAAAAAGGGGGGGAAAGATGATGTGGAAAATCACACGTATTATTTAAGGTTTTAATTTGTTCATCGATTGGGTTTTTCTATTAAGTTGTCTTTATATTTTTATCTGTGAGGAGGATACAGCAGACATACATATATCTCATGATTGCTCTGATGTAACAAGAATTGTCAGGTTTTGAACATGTCTCAGAAGAGCCCATTGCTAATGCAGATTTTGAGTTTTTTCGTAGATGGATCCAGATACCAAGATGCTGGTTGATTCTGCACTGGATATGCTGAGGTTACGCAACATGAGGTATTAAAAATCAAACCACTCCTCTCTCATCAAAATAGGAGAATGAGATGAAGATTTGCGATCACTGTGGTTCGTAGAGCGGAAAGGGGTAAGATAGGAAAATGTGGAGTGTGACGTCATAAATCTATAAAGACCGTAGAGAGTGTATATGAGCCCAGGTGGAGGCGCTCTCCTGTTATCAAAAGAGCCGGTGACTGATGGAGCAGGCAACAAAGAAGCAGTGAATGGGCCTAGAGTTGAGAGTCCAATGCAGACCAGTACCTCGGTGGCTCCTGTCACGTCGTCCGTGACATTGGTCACTCCTTGTGTTCTTAAATCCTTACAGGAACAAGCGATTCAGCAAGGAACGGAGTGTGAGACGCAGGGAGCCAGTGACTGAGGAAGGTCTGTGGATAAAGGGCGGTAAGCTTTCTCTGCCGTGAGCGCTCTACTCAATAATGGCCCAGGTAACCCATGTGACAAAGGTGTTGTGATGGACAAGATCTGGGCGGCACCACTGCTCAGTACTCAGGTGGCCAGACACATCCAGTCTTGTAAGACGTGTGCCTATTAAGATAGAAAAACTGTAAAGACCTCGTAGAAACACCCCCCTCATCCGCTCTACTGCTCCGGTGATTGCAGATTAGTCATATACATCTACCATGAGTAGGTTTATATGAGTTTTGTGCGTGTTGTGTGAATTTCTTTTCAGGTCTGCTCTGAAACATATCCAGTGTGGAAAACGTTACTGCTGAAAAACTCATGGTGCTGGTGGTATGTAAAGATGGAGTTCCTAAAAAGTGGTAAAAGTACATATCCTATAGCAGAGGTCATTATAGAGGTCAGTACCTGGGGATGCCCCTGATGAACCCATCTGCCATTGTGAAGAGGGGAGAAATGCGTTGCGCTTCTTTCATGCTAAGTGTCTGATAAATATGCGTTTATTTTATTAGCCTGAGTGTGAATTGGACAGCGGAGGGTCTGTGATTGGACGAGATCTCCTCATGACTTTACCTGGCCTTATTATTATTATATTGATACAGTGGGTACATGTTATACATGTGAGATATTTAATTTATTTTAGGGTTTGGTCCTTGAATTTGCTGTATCATATTGATTTAAGCTACAAACAGCTATGTAAATACAGAGTGTGAATATTTAATCTTTGGGAATGGATTGGATATATATAATATTGACCCCTCTTTATCCCCTGTATCTCACGGTTTCTATATTCCCTCACTGACATTAGCAGCACGTATTAGCTTAGCAGTGTAGGGATAGAGAGGGTGAGCCGTCGGTGAGCGGGGGCGCCAATTCGCCTTATAGGGTGCCGACCTCCGCTGCGAGGTAGGGAGAGTTTAGGGCTATTGCCCCAATCCCTGCCCCCTCCTTTATTGGAATATTTAATTGTGTCTATACTCACATGGGTGTATGTTGTTTGGAATTTTAATGATTATAACATAAACATGTAACGATCCACAAGATAATGGCGAACGCTGCAAATCATGTAACAAATGTTCGTTTTCCTTCTTCTTAATAATAATTAGATCTTTATATAAGGTATTTTTGGTTTAGTACCTAGAACGTGATTATATTTCTCACAGATACTGCAGATACAGTGTGATATCCTGACCAGTGAGGTACGAGCCGTATACAACTGCCTATATAGTGTGTTAAACATGTGTATCCTCCAATTCCAGATCCTAAATCAGTGTTAGGAGCACGTGGTCTCCAGCCCGGAGACTGGGTGATCCTAAAAAGACAAGTCAGAATGAGCCATGAGTCAGAATCAGGTGGACCGATCCAGCTTATCCCAACCACAGCAACTTCCATGAAGCTTGAGGGAAAACCCATCTGGAGACAACAGCCGCTGTAAAGAGTCCATCGTACCAGCAGAATGAGGGTCGCAACACACATAGTGCTGGATTATCTCATATAGAACCTTATGGAGAATTTCTAGATTGGGGATGATACATGGGAAATAACCATAAGGGAACAATGGGTACAGGAACATCACACAAATAAGGGCTCATGGTGGGAAAAACATTATCTGACCTGAACCAATTAATTATTTTAAGGGTTTAAGTGACTTTTTAAGGATAACATACACTTGCAGGTAACTGGTATTGTTTTATTTGTTGGTATTTGAAGCCGTAAAAGTGCTACTCTGTGTTACTGAAGGTAATCGGATCCATGTGTAAGGGAAATCTTGTTAAAGGCCTCCTGGTGGTAGATTATAGACCCGAGACAATAAGAGATCCATTAGTGTTGTGATACAATCAGGTGTATTCGGGAAGAAAAGTCTCGAAAACGCGGACAGCACTCGGATATTGACTGAGAATCAGCCTTTCAGAAACAGTAATGCAAAAAGCTGCAGCATAACAGTAAGAAGCTTATTCTTACAATTGCCTTACTCTTTCTAATCGATTAATCTCAAATTCTGAGTAAGCTCTTCAGCATTAAATAGTCTGTTTTAGTTACCTATACCTCTGTGAACTGTGTGTGCGGGATGTGATCAACTCTCTGATCAGCAGTCTGTACCAGCGGGGGCAAAGGCTTAGTATTGCTTGTATAGCGGATAGCAAAACGAAAAAAGGTTGCAGTTAAAGCATTAGAGCTGATGTGTTAGAGGACCACGGTAGGGTCAGAAGGTTAATAAAGTATTTAGGGGGGACTGTTGAGGAGAGCCATAAGATTAAATACTTAATTAACCTCTTGACAAGGGATTGTGGGAAATGTCGATTTGCCTTACATAATTCAGGTTTCAGATCATAGACATGACAGAGATATAAAGGTGGCTGTCATTGCCTGTTTCTCCACACCTTGCCTGGAATGCAAGGAATGTCCAGATGAAAGAAGACCTCCATATAAGAGAAGACCAAACCAAAGATCAGATGACATTACAGACCAGACCATCCAGCATGGATCCACCAGATGGGAGGGACGTCATCACCATCACCATGGATCCATCCAATGATGTCATAGACCCGCCTACAATGACGCCTACCAATCAGCTCATGGACTAACACGTTGTTCGACCCACTGACCAATGAACACATCCGGACATGCCCCTTTGCAAGGTTATATCAGAGCAAGCTCAGTTGTAATAAAGCAGAGCATGGGCTGACTTCTGTCGAGGAAAGATGAATATCCGACTGTGTCTGATCTCATTTTTCAAGCATGCACTCGACCCACACCAATTAGACCAGGCAGTAGGCAACTAGTGATCTCTGGTTAAGAGTTCACCTTAACATAATCTCACGACTGTTCAACAACAAAGGTGAGAAATATTACTTAACTATTCTTTGGCAATGTTGCATAAAATACACCATGTGCAGAATTATTAGGCAAATGAGTATTTTGATCACATTATACTTTTTATACATGTTGTCCTACTCCAAGCTGTATAGGCTTGACAACCAACTACCAAATAAGTAAATCAGGTGATGTGCATCTCTGTAATGAGGAGGGGTGTGGTGTAATGACATCAACACCCTATATAAGGTGTGCTTAATTATTAGGCAACTTCCTTTCCTTTGGCAAAATGGGTCAGAAGAGAGATTTGACAGGCTCTGAAAAGTCCAAAATTGTGAGATGTCTTGCAGAGGGATGCAGCAGTCTTGAAATTGCCATTAAAGTGTGATCACCAAACAATCAAGCGTTTCATGACAAATAGCCAACAGGGTCCCAAGAAGCGTGTTGGGCAAAAAAGGCACAAAATAACTGGCCATGAATTGAGGAAAATCAAGCGTGAAGCTGCCAAAATGCCAAGGACATTGCCAAGGTAAGGAAGGCTGAAAAACGACCACCTTTGAACAAGAAACATAAGATAAAACATCAAGACTGGGCCAAGAAATATCTTAAGACTAGGGCTGAGCGGGCCCGGGCTGTAAATGTCCGGATCCGCGCGGTTTCAGCACTATTCCCGGGCCCGATCCGGGCCCGGGATTCCGTCACACTTTAGCGACGCAGCAGCGATCCCACCAGCGATCTGACCTGGTCAGGATCGCTGCTGTGTCGCTACATGGTCGCTGGTGAGCTGTCAAACAGGCAGATCTCACCAGCGATCAGCACCCAGCCCCCAGCCAGCAGCGACGTGCAAGCAATGCTGCGCTTGCACGAAGCCGGCGTCTGGAAGCTGCGGACACTGGTAACTAAGGTAATCATCGGGTATGGTTACCCGATGTTTACCTTAGTTACCAGCGCACACCGCTTAGCACTGGCTCCCTGCACTCGTAGCCACAGCACACATCGGGTCTCTCTCTCGTCCCGGATTTGTCTCCCCATTGATTTTCATGGCCGCAGATTCCGGATCGGATCCGGACTTTGGTGGCAACCCAATCCGGATCCGTCGGACCCGGATTACGGCCGATCCGCTCAACTCTACTTAAGACTGATTTTTCAAAGGTTTTATGGACTGATGAAATGATAGTGACTCTTGATTGGCTAGATGGATGGGCCAGAGGCTGGATCAGTAAAGGGCAGAGAGCTCCACTCCAACTCAGACGCCAGCAAGGTGGAGGTGGGGTACCGGTATGGGCTGGTATCATCAAAGATGAACTTGTGGGACTTTTTCGGGTTGAGGATGGAGTGAAGCTCAACTCCCAGACCTACTGCCAGTTTCTGGAAGACAACTTCTTCAAGCAATGGTACAGGAAGAAGTCGGTATCGTTCAAGAAAACCATGATTTTCATGCAGGACAATGCGCCATCACATGCATCCAACTACTCCACAGCGTGGCTGGCTAGTAAAGGTCTAAAAGATGAAAAAATAATGACATGGCCCCCTTGTTCACCTGATCTGAACCCCAGAGAGAACCTGTGGTCCCTCATAAAATGTGAGATCTACAGGGAGGGAAAACAGTAACCTCTCGTAACAGTGTCTGGGAGGCTGTGGTGGCCGCTGCACGCAATGTTGATCCTAAACAGATCAAGTAACTGACAGAATCTATGGATGGTCGGCTGCTGAGTGTCATCATAAAGAAAGGTGGCTATATTGGTCACTAATTTTTTTGGGTTTAGTTTTTGCATGTCAGAAATGTTTATTTCTAAATTTTGTGCAGTTATATTGGTTTACCTGGTGAAGATAAACAAGTGAGATGGAAATATGTTTCAATTAAGTTGCTTAATAGTTCTGCACAGTAATAGTTACCTGCACAAACAGAAATCGTCCTAAGATAGCCAAATCTAAAAAAAACCCACTCCAACTTCCAAAAATATTAAGCTTTGATATTTAAGAGTCTTTTGGGTTGATTGAGAACATAATTGTTGATCAATAATAATAATAAAAAAAATCCTCTAAAATACAACTTGCCTAATAATTCTGCACACGGTGTATATGTTTGTTCTACTCTGTTATGAGATATTTTTAATATAGTTGTATACCTATTGAACATACAAATTAGATTAAGGTTATAGCACAAGTATGGATTTGAGGAACACATATGATGCCTTGGTAGTAAAATCATTCATAATACAATCTATTATCTTTATACGGCCACTATCATAACTTTTTATCCTACTGATTCTTTCAACTCTTTTCTACTTTCAATTGTTTTTCTTGGACAATCCATTTTTTTCATATAAAAGTCCTTTTGACAATACAAATTGATTACAGGGTGCCTGACCCAAAACGTCAGTGATCAGTCTGTAACAGGAAGTGTTTAATTTCCATACAGTGCCATCAAATGGCATATACTGTACTGTAAAGCTATGATAATTCCCGCTATGATCAATGGAATGTTCATTTAATGCACAGACTCATTTGTGCCTTCATAGGAAGAGATGCTCTTTGCAGCTGAACTAAGCAGCCACTGAGTATTCTGAGCACATGATGCCCATTAAATAACATAGGTTTCTTTAAAGGAGATCTGTCAGAAAAATGTTACAAAACGAATGTTATGCACATGTTTCGTGGCCGGAGAGGGGTTTCTGGGGAACGCCGCTCGCCTGGGGAATCTCTGGCGCTCGGGTCCGGTGCTTCTGCTCCTCGGTGGCTTGAGCATGGGGCCGGACCCGGGGGCTTGAGCAGCGCCTCCTCGCCCACGAGTGAAAAGGGGGAGGTTTGGTGGTGGGATGTCGGTTGTGACGCCACCCACGGGGTTGTGGTGATGGTGGGCACCACCGCTGCTGGTGACGGGGGTTCCCGGGAGCGATGGTGGGGAGCAGCTGAGGTGTTGGCCCCTCCGTGGGTAGGGGCCGTTGGTCCCGGGGCCCCGGTTGGGGGGGTTTGGATGTTGGTGGGTAGGGGCTAGGTGCGGGAGCTGACGCGGGGAGGCAGCACAGATGCGGGGCAGCGGTGCTGCGCTGTGCCGGATGGCACTGGTGTACTCACTCAGATAGTCAATGACAGAGTCTCTGGTAAACCAAACGACTGGATGGACGGGGCCCACAGTCGGCTGCGGCTTCTTCACTCTCGCCGGTCGGGTTGGTGGTGGCTGTCTTTCCCTGCACCTGTATGTAAGTGACTCGCCCACCCCAGGGCTATGGGACACCCGGTGCCGGGCCGGACTAGTCCGGGGGTCGTCAGTGGTGGCTGGGCCCGACTCCGTGACCCTGGCGGGAGTCAATTAATATGGCTTCAGTGACTTGAGGGTGATTATAGTTTATATTATTCGTGGCGCCACCTGTGGTTTGCGGCTATTAAGCCGCCGCTGCTGTATGGGGCCTCCGGGGCTGATGTAATGGCAGCTTGGATGGTCCTGCTCCCCACAGGTGGAGCGGTGTCCCGGGGCAACTGTTGGTGCTTGTAAGTGTCAATGTAGTTGCGGTGTAGTGCAGGGCCGACAGGGCAGTGAAAGGACCGGACACAAACAACAGTCTCTTTACCTTCTCCTCTTTTACTGTGCAAACGGCTAGTCCTGGGAGACCGTTACAGGTGGTAGAGGGCTCCGGTCGGCCTGGAAGTAGCTGGGGTCAGCTCTTTGGCCAGTCGAGTATGAGGCCTACTCCCTGCTCTTTCTTTGCTGTTATAAGACCTTGCACTCTGGATTAGCAATGTCCCTCTTGCTGCTGGGACCGGTGGTTCGTCCCTCTCCCTGTGTGGTAGGCTGCGCAGGCCCTCTCTGGTGCTTCTCTGCTGGAGTCCACACTGGGCCCTGGTGATGCAGCTGTACCTTCAGGTTGCTTTGGGGGCCAGGAGACCTGCAGTTCTCCTGCCCTTTGGATTCGGCTGCCAGGGAAGGATTTTACACCCTGGCAACCACAGACTCCGATGTCTAATTCTCCTCTGTGCCTCTCTGCCAATCCTGCTTCACTGGGCCAAGCTATTCCAGCTCCAAGCCCCAGTTCCACAGAACAGCACTACCCTGCGTCTTCACTCTCTGGACTCTCTTCACAGACTGAACACTAACTCCTCCCTCAGGTCAGACTTGAGGAATGCTCCCTGGAACTCCAGGTTCAGAGCTCCCTCTGCTAGCCTGAGGGAGAAACTGCGTTGGATGGTGGTACCTACTGGCCAATGATTCCCCCAATTACCTCCAGGCTCAGCATTAACCCTTTGGAGGGGCAATGCTGTTGTGGCAACCAGATCCTGGGGTGCCACACTCCCCCTTAGTTAAAACCAGTATTCCCGGACTGAGGAAAAAAAACATAACAAGACATAACATGTTAGAACATTTCATCCCATGGTGGTAGGCACATTTTCTTAAACGTTACAACTTAAATAACACTATAAGAGTCTAGTGTGGCTCCCTGCCGGGTGTCCATTACACTGCTCCATGGGGGACCCGCCGCGATAAAACCCCCAACGTAGGCTCTGGGCGTGCATTAGAGCATCGATGACCCCTTTGTTTTTACAGGACCCTGCACTCTGGATGTAGCAACGTCCCTCTTCCTGTTCGTGACGCCAAAGTTGACTCGCCCACCCCAGGGCTATGGGACACCCGGTGCCGGGCCGGACTAGTCCCGGGGTCGTCAGTGGTGGCTGGGACTGACTCCGTGACCCTGGCGGGAGTCAATTAATATGGCTTCAGTGACTTGAGGGTGATTATAGTGCATATTATTTGTGACGCCACCTGTGGTTTGCGGCTATTAAGCTGCCGCTGCTGTATGGGGCCTCCGGGGCTGATGTAATGGCAGCTTGGATGGTCCTGCTCCCCACAGGTGGAGCGGTGTCCCGGGGCAACTGTTGGTGCTTGTAAGTGTCGATGTAGTTGCGGTGTAGTGCAGGGCCGACAGGGCGGTGAAAGGACCGGACACAAACAACAGTCTCTTTACCTTCTCCTCTTTTACTGTGCAAACGGTTAGTCCTGGGAGACCGTTACAGGTGGTAGAGGGCTCCGGTCGGCCTGGAAGTAGCTGGGGTCATCTCTTTGGCCAGTCGAGTATGAGGCCTACTCCCTGCTCTTTCTTTGCTGTTATAAGACCTTGCACTCTGGATTAGCAATGGCCCTCTTGCTGCTGGGACCGGTGGTTCGTCCCTCTCCCTGTGTGGTAGGCTGCACAGGCCCTCTCTGGTGCTTCTCTGCTGGAGTCCACACTGGGCCCTGGTGATGCAGCTGTACCTTCAGGTTGCTTTGGGGGCCAGGAGACCTGCAGTCCTCCTGCCCTTCGGATTCGGCTGCCAGGGAAGGGTTTTACACCCTGGCAACCACAGACTCCGATGTCTAATTCTCCTCTGTGCCTCTCTGCCAATCCTGCTTCACTGGGCCAAGCTATACCAGCTCCAAGCCCCAGTTCCACAGAACAGCACTACCCTGCGTCTTCACTCTCTGGACTCTCTTCACAGACTGAACACTAACTCCTCCCTCAGGTCAGACTTGAGGAATGCTCCCTGGAACTCCTCCAGGTTCAGAGCTCCCTCTGCTGGCCTGAGGGAGAAACTGCGTTGGATGGTGGTACCTACTGGCCAATGATTCCCCAAATTACCTCCAGGCTCAGCATTAACCCTTTGGAGGGGCAATGCTGTTGTGGCAACCAGATCCTGGGGCGCCACATAAGTGTTTGACCCCTATGGATTCCCACGGGTGGTCCGCTCCCCGGCTTGTTCGTGTCGGGAGAGCCCATTTTGCCCGCAGGCGCTGGCCCTTGGATCTCTGGCCATTGGCGGTGGCTCTTATCCGGAGGGGTTGGGCTGTTGCCTTCTGACGGGACTTGGGTGGGAATGAACCCCTGAGGTCCAGACCGCAATCAGAGAATTTGACCGTTACGGCGGCTTCCGAGCCTAGTCGGGGTCTGAGTACCCTGCCTTGGTGTTTAGCTTCAATCCGCTCCCCGGTTCGGTACCGGTGGGCCACCGCCCGACCCCGGTCCTACGGTTCCGCAGACGTCCACTAACTCCTGCAGATGGCCACCACCGTCTGCCGACCTTGCTGACGGTGCCTGTGCTCCGACCCAGACACTCACAGTTGCTCCACTTCAACCTCCAACTCCACTGCACTTGAACTCCAAACTCTAACTAACTGTCCTTCCCGCCTCCAGGCCTGTGAACTCCTCGGCGGGTGGGGCCAACCGCCTGGCTCCACCCCACCTGGTGTGGACATCAGACCCTGGAGGAGGCAAGAAGGGTTTTTGTTTGACGGATGTTTCCTACCAGGGGAGGGGGTGTGTATGTATGTGATGTTATTCTGCGACCCTGGGGGTCCAGGGCGTCACATATGTGATGCCCCTGCGGTAACCAGATGTCACAAAAATAAAGTAACAACAATGTAACAGCTCAGGTTCTACATGACTGTGCCAGTCATTACAGACACACACACACACACACACACATACACACACCAGCACACCAGGATATTTACAACCAGGGTGGGAGACCCCCTTTAGAGCCAGATGACAGGGCTGGGCACTGTGAGATAACAGGCAGCCAACTGGGAAGGGAGTGACCGGACCTGAGGGAGGAGAGAGTGACCTGGGAAGTGTTAGTGAGCAGTCTGAGAAAGAAAGTGAAAGAGGAAGGAGTGAGGAGAGGAGTTATAATAAAGGTGTCAAGACAGACCAGAGACTCTTGAGACACAGAGAAAGTGGAAGGAAACAGAAAGGAAAGTGAGGAGCCAGAAAGCCGCCGGAGTGGTAGTAAAGACACTGCAAAGACCTGAGGAGAAAGAACAGCCACTCAAAGGAGGAAAGTAGCTGAAGAGTGAGAGAGCAAGCTCAAAGGACAGAGGGATCCTGTGGGGTGGACATCCAGGGCTCACAGTACTTTGCACGCACGGGTTGCAGATCCCAGAATAGACCAGGACTTCAAGCCATCTGTTAACTCTGCCAGGCGGGTGGGTTTTCAAGACTTATCTGCCACCACTAACGTCCGAGGCATCAGCAGCAAAGGGAGGACCGAAACACATACCTTTAAATAGTCCAAGCTGCCTGCGGCAGGACCCAGACACCAGGAGGACCTCCAAGTGCTCCACACCAGGGAGGACCCACATACACCAGAGTGCACAGGTGAAGAGTGGTATCAGGTTGGCAGGCACAGCCATCAGGACACAGGCACACCTGGAATCCAGTACGTCTCCAGGGCGTAAATCCAATGAATAAAAACCATCAACTGCACTTTCTGTCTGGACTGCTTCTTTGCGCTGCGCCTCCACGTTAACCCTTCCTTCACCTACTGCTGGAGAAAGCCTTGCTCGCGGAGGGCTCCACCATCCATCATCCCCAGTAGAAACCCGCAGCAGTGGCCCTATCATCCCTGGCCGCAAACCGTGAGTGGCATAGTTGGATTTTTATTTTATTTGTCATTTAATACTGGTCGACGGTACCCCCGGATCTGGTACCCCTCGAGCCACGGACCGGCTGGATCCGAGCAGCCCGGCTGCCCTGGGGCGCGACACACACGTGGCTTTCCATGCAGGAAGAGAGGGCCTAACTCTTAACTACTGGATTTGCCAAACTGGGTCCTGTACAGATTATAATTTTAAATTGCACACACCCTCGTGGCACCTGAGTATACTGGAATAACCCTGACTGCAAAAGTAGAAGACCACAACTCGGACCTGACTTCCTAAAAAGCCATCAAGCGTTCCTCGTACCTCCTTAGGAACCAGTGGGAGATGCAGAGCACTAAAACTCAGAATAGAAAAGGTGTGCGGAGATAGAGGAGAAACAAAGATGATGAAACATAAAACATGATTACACAGTGGCAAAATTGAAGTTCATACTGCAAGCAAGAATAGCCTTCTTCTACCTACCTATTGGTAGGAGAAAGGAGTAGGAAAGATAGTTGTGTGTCACAAGCTAGGGGGCCTTATACTACCCCTATTCTCAGGGATACTCCTAATCATGGAGAGGCCTGAGTTTCCCTTCCTAGCCCTGCTCTTGACCAGTTCTGATCTAATTCTCCCTCCTCCTTCCCCAGGGAGGGACAGGAGTGTGTAGAAACCAAACAAAAAGACAGACAAGGGAAAAACTAATTAAGTAAGCATTGTTGACCTTAGGGAAAAACTAAAACTCTGTCACACAGTACACATACACTCAGGATAAGACAATAAGAGATTCAAGAGAAAAACAAGAGCAGGAAGAAAGTACAAGACAGCAGTGGTACACTCCAAAACCACACTAAGCAAAAAGCACCACTAAACACAACTTTCACCAGAGAAAGTCTGGGATACCACACCTCACAGAACAACACAGTAAAAACTATAGCTGGCATGTGTAGAAGGATTCTAACAGCATAAATAGGAGGAAATCAAATGTGAAAGGTCTCCCCACAACATGGGATTAAATAAGCAAGCTGACTAACAGAGATTAACTCTTGCTAGCCTGTCTATGAATCAGCATGTAAAGTGCCAGGGAGGGGCAGTCGTGGGCAATGTTTGTGGTCCTCAACCCACCCCGGCACAGTACAGACATAGGGGGCAGAGTGGGGTGTAGAGTGAGTGTGGAGATACACACAGCCGATCGCAGGCACACACAGCCGATCGCAGGCACACACAGCCGATCGCAGGCACACACAGCAGATCACACACAGCAGATAGTAGACACACACAGCCAATCACAGGCACACACAGCCGATCACAGATACACACAGCCGATCGCAGGCACACACAGCCGATCACAGATACACACAGCCGATCGCAGGCACACACAGCCGATCACAGATGCACACAGCCGATCGCAGGCACACACAGCCGATCACAGATACACACAGCTGAACGCAGACACACACAGCCGAACGCAGACACACACAGCCGATCGCAGAGAAGCACAGCCGATCGCAGACACACACACAGCCGATCCCAGACAGACACAGCAGATCACTGACACACAGCCGATTGCACACATCACATCCAGCGCTTATGGCCGCAGGGAATGATGAGAGCAAGTCACGTGTCCCACCACAGGTCCTGTTCGTTGCGCTGCACCGCACTGCCTCTCATGATTCTGCCGGCGAGAAGAGATCGGTGTCGCTGGATGAGGTGAGTGTGTATGTGATCCGACGTGTATGTTATGCAATGTTTGTGTGTGTGATTTGATGTTTGCGTGTGATCCGATGTTTGTGTGTGCGATCTGACTGTGTGTGCGATCCGATGTTTGTTTGTGAGATCTAGTGTGTGAGTGAGATCTGATTGTGTGTGTGTGTGTGCGGGTTTGTGATTGTACCGCCCCGGTGCTCGGCCGGCTGCCGAGCCACTCGGATCCGTGCTCGTCGGTGTGTGGCTCAAGCTCTTCACGGACCCGGGGGTCACGTCCTCTGAAAGGGGGTTGGCGCTACACATAGGGACTTCGGTGGGGAGGTCCACTGCCGGAGCCGCGGCTGTTTGTAGGGGATTAAAGTTCGTGACGCCACCCACGGGTTGTGCTGAATGGATGGACACCACCGCTGCCATTGACTAGGCTCCCGGGGACGGTGTTGCGCAGCTTGGTGTTGACCCCTCCGTGGGTAGGGGGGATGATGGTCCCAGGGGCACGAGGGAGGTGCTGAGGCGAGGGGATGGATGCGTGCTGGGGTGTCGGTGCGGTGCGGCGCGGTGCGCGGCCCGAAGGCGCTGTTGTACTCACTATGACAAACACGCTGGAGTCTCTGGTAAACCAAACAAGATGGTGAACGTTGCCCGCAGCCGGCTGCAGTTTTCCCCTTAACAGGTTGGTGGTTTCCGCCTTTCTCCTGCACCTCACTATTGTAGAAATCACGACTCCTATGCCTGAGCAACGGTAATCCGCTCCCCGATTTGATATGTCCCGGGAGAGCCCTTTTCGCCCGCAGACGCTGGCCCCTCGGGTCTCTATGCCTGGGCGGTGGCTTTACCCCTATGGTTGGGCTGTTGTCTTCAGTCGGGTCTTATGTGGGAAAGGTCCTAAAGTCCAGTCCTCAATCAGTTGATTTGACTCAGCCCAGTTGTTTCTGGGCCTCGTACTGGGTCTGAGTACCCCTCCTGGTGCTCCGGTTTCCAATCGGTTCCCCGATTCGGTACTGGCGGGCCACCGCCCGTCCCCAGTCCCTACGGTTCCACCGGCTGTAATCCCAGCTCCTGCAGGCGGCCACCGCCATCTGCCTCCTTGCCAGAGGTGACTGGGCTCCAACCCAGACACCTGTGTAGACTATGGCAGACCTAGGTACAGGTCTGCCCTTGAACTTCACTCCACTCCACTCCACTGTCAAGACTAGACTGCACTGTTTTTCCCGCCTCGGGCCCTGTGAACTCCTTGGTGGGCGGAGCCAACTGCCTGGCTCCGCCCCCCCTGGTGTGAACATCAAACCCGGAGGGTGGTGACAAGGGTTTCTGTAGTTTGGCTGCTGTCACCTTTCTAAGGGGGGGGGGGGTGTGCACGGGACTACCTGGGACGATCTGGCTAGTCCAGGGCGTCACATGATCACTGCAGGTCCTGCCGCTCAGCATCGGGTGAGTGTAATTGCCGGGTGCCGCTGTCTATAATGAAGTGTCCTGCAGTATTTGTAATTTGTAACGTTTTTTAGCTGCACAGATACTTCATTATTTTTTTTTTTACTATATACTGTATCTGCAATATTTGGTTGTTTCCATGCTTTCTATTTGAACTTCTATTATTACATACTTGTTGTCAGCCAATCTTAAATGTTTGAAAGGGTCCTGGAAAAAATATAGTAGATGAAAGAATTACATAAGATGTGATCTGGTCACTTTTCCCACAAAAAGTGCAAAGGTACAAACTAAGGATGAGTGGATCTGACAAAATTTGAAATTGACAAATGTTTCCAGGAAATTTGATTTGCAGTGAAGTGGTTTCCAGACCCAGAGCATAATTAACATTGCAAGTGAAACATAAATAAAAAACTAACCCCTCATGGCTCACCTTTCCCGCCCCCCCCCCCTTTTCCCATTCCCACTGTCAGCTTAAGGTCTCTTTTCAACGTTGAAGCGAATTCTAAGAAAATTGTTTTATGAAGAAATTAGATTTTTGTTAAGTTCGATAAAAGTTCAATTCCACCCAAATAAATTTGCCCATGTCTAGGACAAACCTAAAAATCCCACACGAACCTTTGCTAAGAATTGGGTTTCTTTGGATAGTGAAGCCCTACTGAGGCCTCCATTACACAGTAATCAAAAAATAGAGCCAACCACAGCTGATCCCTACTCTGACTGTGTCGTTTGCGCCAATAATACTCACCCATTGTAATTTTTCTTATTAAATTTGCACAAAACTCTTGAATGGTTCTCACCAGTATTCTGCTCATCCAAACTCAGTAAATATGTGCATCTGTTAAAACTGCATTGTTTAATTTGTCACTTACCAATCACAGTAATATCATCCTTCAATTGCAGCAGATTAATAAAGTGTATAAGCTCAAAAAGTCAGAGGCTGCAAGTTTGTATCATGGGTAATGAATAATACTCCAATATTTTATTCTCTTTAGTAGACAACTCCAATGGTGGACAAGAAATAAATAATGAACCTTCAACTTTCGGTGAGCAGATGAGTGTGTGCGCATGCATTATATATACTAGCTGTTCTCAGCCAGCTAATGCTCGGCTCTAGGGTATACAGCTCTCCTCCCCCCAAGGGTATACAGCTCACCTCCCCTGTATATAGCTCCCCCCCAAAGGTACACAGCTCTCCTCCCCCAAGGGTATACAGCTCACCTCCCTGGTATATAGCTCCCCCCAAAGGTATACAGCTGCCCCCCAAGGGTATACAGTTGTCATTCCCCCAAAGTGTATACAGCTTTCCTTCCAAGGGTAAACATACAGCTGTCCTCCCCATATTTATATATAATTAGCTGTAATACCCAGGCGTTGCCCGGGATAGTAACTGTCTCTCTGTCTCTCTCCCAGTCTCTGTCTGTCTGTCTCTCTCCTAGTCTCTGTCTGTCTGTCTCTGTCTGTCTCTCTCTGTGTCAAATCAAATCAAATAGGTTTTATTGGCAGGACCAAAATGCAATCGGTATAGCCAAAGCAAGAAACGAATGTGACAGGGGAGTGGGTTAGGGTTGTGGGGATGGGAAGTTGGGACCACCATTTGGGGAATGATTGTCCATTTGGGGGCCTTACGTTCCTCTCATGACATGTGGTGACATATTGGGCGGCAATCTCCACCATTGATTCTTCTTCCCCCAGTAGGATGAAGAGTTTCCTCTCCTCATCCATGAATGGAAAGTCCGGGGTATGAGCGGTAAGTTTCTGGAAGTGCGAGGCCATCACTGCTGAGTATTTGTTACAGTGTAGCAGGAAATGCGCCTCGTCTTCCAGAGCCCCCTGCTGGCAGTGCTGGCACAGTCTGTTCTCCTGCGGCTTGTATGTCTGACTTTGCCGCCCTGTTTCCACCTCTAGGCTGTGGGCACTCAGTCTGTACAGGCTCAGGCTTTGCCTGTCTTTTGGGGGTGGCATACCCTTTCCAAATATGGGGCCAGAGTGTAGTCCCTCTGCAGTGACCGGTAGATGGTGAGTTTCTGGGAGTTCTCTAATTCACTCTTCCAGTCCTCTATGTATTGCATCTTGCAGCTCTCTGAGATCTCTTTAATTTGCTCTTTTGTCAGGGTGTGTTGCTGACTTTGGCTGTACACTGTTGCTCTGGGCTCTGGCTCAGCAGGGCTTTATGATAGTAGGAGCTGGGGTTGCTGTTCTGTATGTGCGCCTGGTGTGATAGCGCCCTCTGGTGTATACTGAGCCATAAGGGAAATCGGCCCAGCTCTGCCCGACAGGCTATGTTTGAGGTGCTGCGATGGACTTGGAGGAGATATTTGCAGAACTCCAGATGGAAGACTTTGGTTGGGCTGGAATCCCACTTTTTCTGGTCTGGATAGGTCACTGGGTCCCATACCTCGTTGCTATATAGCAGTATAGGTGTGATGACGCTGTTGAATATCTTGAGCCACACTCTCACCGGTGGTTTGAGGTAGTACAGTTGTCTTTTGATAGCATAAAAGGTTCTGCATGCTTTCCCTTTCAGGGTCTCTGCTTCTTGCTTGAGGCTCCCGGTTTGGCTTAGCTCCAGACCGAGGTAGGTATAGCTGCTGGTCTTCTCCAGCGAAGCGCCATTTAGTGAGAGGGAAGGAGTAGAGGTTTCGTTATAATTCCTCTTCTGAAACACCATGACTTTGGTCTTCTTTTGGTTTATGGGCAAAGCCCATGTGGTGCTGAATGTTTCTAGCACAGCCAGGCTATCTTGGAGGCCTTTTTTGGATGGGGAAAGCAGCAGGAGGTCATCTGCGTACAGCAGGATCTTTACCTCTCGGTCATGCAGGCTGAGACCTGGGGCAGGGGAGGATTCCAGGGCTGTGGCCAGTTCATTTATGTAGCTATTGAATAGAGTTGGGCTCAGGCTGCAGCCCTGTCTTACCCCGCGGCTCTGCCGGAAGAAGGCCGTCCTCTTTCCGTTCACCTTCACGCTGCATCAGTTCTCAGTGTATGAGCTTTTGATCACGTCGCAGGTTCTGCCACCTATTCCACTCTCTAGGAGTTTAAGGAACAGGCCTGGATGCCACACTGAGTCAATGGCCTTCTTGAAATCCACAAAACATGCAAATATTTTCCCCTGTTTTTTGCCGTGGACGTGGGTCTTGATGAGGCTTTGCAGGGTGTAAATGTGGTCTGTGGTGCGATGGTTTGTCATGAACCCAGCTTGGCTTCTGCTGAGGGTGTCCCGCTGGGTGAGGAAGGTGATGATCCTTTTATTAATAATTCTGTTAAACAGTTTTCCCAGAATGCTCTTAACACAGATCCCTCTGTAGTTTGCTGGATCATATCGGTCTCCATTCTTGTAGATGGGCGTTATGAGACCTTGATTCCAGCTTTTTGGCACTCAGGACGTGGGTGAATAGTTTAGCCAGTGCTGCATGTATATCTGGGGAACTGTATTTGATCATCTCGGGCAGGATGCCGTCACTGCCTGCGGCCTTCCTGCATTTCATAAATTTGATTTTGTCTTTTATTTCCAGCACACTGATTGGTATGTCCAGAGGATTTTGGAAGTCTTTGACTGTCTCCTCCATGTCCCTGAATTTAGTGGTTAGGTGCTCCTGTGCTGGGGTTAGGTCTTCTTCTGGTATATTCTTATAGAGGCCTTTGAAGTAGCTGTGCCAGATATTGCCATTTTGGATGTGGAGGGTGCTATGCTTGGACTTTGTGCCGATATGACTCCAGGTTTTCCAGAATGAGTTATCCTGGAGGGAGTCCTCAAGCTTCTGTAGTTCTTGGGAGATGTGCCTCTTTTTTTTCTCCTTGAGAATGTGCTTGTATTGCCTCTGTAGAGTGTCATGGGCCGCTCTTAGGTCCCTGTTGTTGGGGTCTCTGTGTTTTTGGTTTGAGGCTACCCTTAGGGAGTTGCGTAGTGACTTGCATTCTTTGTCAAACCATTTTTGTCCTTCTTTATTTGTAGGTTTTTTGGGGCTGGTCTTTCTGATGCCTGCTAGCTCTGCCATGGTATGCAGGATGTTGTTAAAGTCATTCACTGCCCGGTTGACTCCTTGCTGGTTTGATGTATAGCGTCTTGAGTTTACAAGTAGCTCTTGGATCTCGGTTCTGTTGCTCATGTTGGTGTATTCAGTGGATAACTGTTTAGGCTATTTGTAGGATGGTGGCAGGTTGTGGAGACCGGTCAGGTGGGGCTTATCTGTGTGTTGCTTGTCCGTGGATCTCATGTACAGCAGTGTCTGGTTGTGGTCTGACAGGAGAGTTTCGGAGGTGACTATGAAGGCATTTATTTTTGCTGAGTCCATGTCTGTTATTCCATAATCCACCACACTGCTGCCCATGTGGGAGTTTAGTGTAAATCTCGTTAATGAGTCCCCCCATATGCACCCATTCACTATATACAACCCCAAGCTCCGGCACAGGTTCAACAGGGTTCTGCCGCTTTTACAGACAGTGTCTGTCTGTCTCTGTCTGTCTCTCTCTGTCTCTCCCAGTCTCTGTCTGACTGTCTGTATCTGTCTATGTGTGTCTCTGTCTCTATGTGTGTCTCTGTCTCTATCCATGTCTGTCTGTGTCTATCTCTGTCTCTCTATCTGTCTGTGTCTTTGTCTGTCTCTATCTCTGTGTCTGTCTGTCTCTCTATGTCTGTCTGTCTCTCTCTCTATGTCTGTCTGTCTCTCTCTCTATGTCTGTCTGTCACTCTGTATCTGTCTCTTTCTATCTCTGTGTCTGCCTGTCAGTCTCTTTCCCTGTCTGTCTCTTTCCCCGCCTGTCTCTTTCCCCATCTGTCTCTTTCCAGGTCTGTCTCTTTCCAGGTCTGTCTCTTTCCCTGTCTGTCTTTTTACAGGTCTGTGTCTTTCCCTGTCTCTCTCTGTCTGTGTCTCTCTGACTGTCTCTCTTTGTCTGTCTCTTCCCCTGTCTGTCTCTTCCCCGTCTGTCTCTTTGCCCGTCTGTCTCTTTCCCCGTCTGTCTCTTTCCCCGTCTGTCTCTTTCCAGGTCTTTCTCATTCCCTGTCTCTCTGTATTTCTTTGTCTGTCTCTGATTGTCTCTCTGTCTGTCTCTTCTCCTGTCTGTCTCTTTCCCTGTCTGTCTCTTTCCCTGCCTGTTTGCCTTTTTCCCCTGTCTGTTTGTCTCTGTCTATTTCCCTCCCTGCCTCTATCTGTCTCTTTCTCTGTTTGTCTGTCTATTTCTGTCTGTCTCTTTCCCTGTCTGCCTCTATCTGTCTGTCTGTCTCTGTCTCTTTCCCCATGTGTCTTTCTATCTGTCTTTCTGTTTGTTTGGCTTTTTTTTCCCTATCTGTCTCTGTCTGTCTCTGTCTCTTTCCCTGTCTATCTGTCTGTCTCTCATTCTATGTCTGTCTGTGTCTGTCTCCCCACTGACCTCACACATCAGCTTCTTATACTATCAATGTCCTTTGTTCCTATAGCAACCAACCAAAGCTGCTATTAATAACTTGCAGCTCCCACCTCCATTCAGTTTAATGGAGGCAGGTTTTTTGGAGAGTAACTGTAAAGCGTGGGGTTACATTTTCCTGTCGAAACATAGTCTACGACGTTCCCTGAGTCCCATTAGGTGTCTGAGCAAAATTTTGTGATTGTAAATGCAATGGTGCGGATTCCTTTAGTGGACATACACACACACACACACACACACACATACACACATTCGTACACTCAGCTTTATATATATTAGATTTAGTGTCGATTCTGAAATTTAAAAAAACAAAAATTAAAAATACAAAAAAAATAATTATATATACAGCTCTGTCAAAAATTAAGAGACCACTGCAACATTTTCAGTTTTTCTGATTTTTCTTATTATATTTATATTTTTGGGTAAAATGTAAATTGTATAAATATAGAATAAAACAACAATTTACATTTTACTCAAAAATATACAGTGCCTTGCGAAAGTATTCGGCCCCCTTGAATTTTTCAACCTTTTCCCACATTTCAGGCTTCAAACAAAGATAAAAATGTTAATGTTCTGGTGAAGAATCAACAGCAAGTGGGACACAATTTTGAAGGTGAACGAAATTTATTGCTTATTTTAAAATTGTGTAAAAAATAAATAACTGAAAATTGGGGCGTGCAATATTATTCGTCCCCTTTAAGTTAATACTTAATAGGGCGGCACGGTGGCTCAGTGGTTAGCACTGCAGTCTTGTGTTGGCTCAGTGGTTAGCACTGCAGTCTTGCAGCGCTTGGGTCCTGGGTTCAAATCCCACCAAGGACACTATCTGCAAGGAGTTTGTATGTTCTCCCCGTGTTTGCGTGGGTTTCCTCCGGGTACTCCGGTTTCCTCCCACACTCCAAATACATACTCATAGGGAACCTAGATTGTGAGCCCCAATAGGGATGGTGTTGCCAATGTATGTGAAGCGCTATGGAATTAATAGCGCTATATAAATGAATAAAATTATAATTAATTATTATTACTTTGTAGCGCCACCTTTTGCTGCGATTACAGCTCAGTCTCTTGGGGTATGTGTCTATCAGTTTTGCACATTGAGAGACTAAACTTTTTGCCCATTCTTCCTTTGCAAATAGCTCGAGCTGAGTGAGGTTGGATGGAGAGCATTTTTAAACAGCAGTTTTCAGCTCTTTCCACAGATTCTAGATTGGATTCAGGTCTGGACTTTGACTTGGCCATTCTAACACGTGGATACGTTTATTTGTGAACCATTCCATTGTAGATTTTGCTTTATGTTTGGGATCATTGTCTTGTTGGAAGACAAATCTCCGTCCCAGTCTCAGGTCTTTTGCAGACTCCAACAGGTTTTCTTCAAGAATGGTCCTGTATTTGGTCCATCAATTTTAACCATCTTCCCTGTCCCTGCTTAAGAAAAACAGGCCCAAACCATGATGCTGCCACCACCATGTTTGACAGTGGGGATGGTATGTTCAGGGTGATTAGCTGTGTTGCTTTTACGCCAAACATATCATTTGGCATTGTGCCCAAATAGTTTAATTTTGGTTTCATCTGACCAGAGCACCTTCTTCCATATGTTTGGTGTGTTTCCCAGGTGGCTTGTGGCAAACTTTAAACGACACTTTTTATGGATATCTTTGAGAAATGGCTTTCTTCTTGTCCCTCTTCCATAAAGGCCAGATTTGTGCAGTGTACGACTGATTGTTGTCCTATGGACAGAATCTCCCACCTCAGGTGTAGATCTCTGCAGTTCATCCAGAGTGATCACGGGTCTCTTAGCTGCATCTCTGATAAGTCTTCTCCTTGTTTGAGATAAAGGTTTTGATGGACGGCCGGGTCTTGGTAGATTTGCAGTGGTATGATACTCCTTCCATTTCAATATGATCGCTTGTACAGTACTTCTTGGGATGTTTAAAGTTGTGGAAATCTTTTTGTAACTAGATCCGGCTTTAAACTTCTCCACAACAGTATCACAGACCTGCCTGTTGTGTTCCTTGGTCTTCATGATGCTATCTACGCTTTAAACAGAACACTGAGACTATCACAGAGCAGGTGCATATATACGGAGACTTGATTACACACAGGTGGATTATATTTATCATCATCCGTCATTTAGGACAGCAATGGATCATTTAGAGATCCTCAATGAACTTCTGGAATGAGTTTGCTGCACTGAAAATAAAGGGGCCGAATAATATTGCACACCCCAATTTTCAGTTATTTATTTTTTAAAAAAGGTTAAAATAAGCAATAAATTTCGTTCAACTTCACAATTGTGTCCCACTTGTTGATTCTTCATCATAACATTAAAATGTTTATCTTTATCTTTGAAGCCTGAAATGTGGAAAAAGGTTGAAAAATTCAAGGGGGCCGAATACTTTTGCAAGGCACTGTACCTATAAAGAGAAAAATCAGAAAAATCAGGGAAACTGAACATTTTTTAGTGGTTACTTAATTGTTGCTAGAGCTGTCTATATATATATATATATATATATATATATATATATATATATATATATATATGTACACAATATATAGTTGTATAAAAATAAATAAATTCAAAATTTTCATTCTCAGCACAGATAAAGCAGACAGCTGTGTGCTGCCACCCCCATTTGCCTGGCTTTAACTTGGCTGGCAATCAAAATACAGGGAAGCCCATTCATTTTTTTTATTTGAAAAATAATAATAAAAAAAAAGCATGGGCTCTCGCTGTATTTTTATCACCAGTCAGGTAAAACCAGGCAGCTGGGGGCTGGGATTCTCCGCAGATGCCCTGGGAAATGGCGCGGTTTTTTAGCGCCATTTCCAGGTGCTTTATCTGGCTCTTCCAGCGGCCCTAATGGCGGTGGCACGCTGGGTAATAAAGGGGTTAATACCAGCTTTGTATTCTCAGATGGTACTAAGCCCAAATTTCATGGTGTCATGCCAAATTAGACATAGCCACCATGAATATCTAGTAAACAGTAAAAAAAACACAACAAAACGCCTATCCAGCGGCCATTAAATGTCACTGATATGCGCTGCATGGTGACGTCAGTGCTTGGTGCATAGCACTGACAATTGATTGCCCATGGGCCTGTTCTAATAACCATGGTCACTGGCGGCGGGCCACCTCTATATCAAGCACAGGGTGCCCGCCGAGGACCCGGAGCCCACACTTAGCCAGGCCAGTCAGACCCTGTTTATAATGAGCCCCCCTCCCCTTTGGGGGCCTGTGCGGCTGCACAGGCTGCACCGGCTATATGTCCGCCACTGACCATAGATAATGAATAATGCTCAAATATTTTATTCTCTTTAGTAGAAAACTCCGATGGCAGACAAGAAGTAAAGAATGAAGATTCAACTTTCGGTGAGCAGATAATGAGTGTGTGTGCATGCATTTTATATACAGTTTGATCCAAAAGTAGGTGGACAGTATGAGTAATAGGGTTATGAAGGGGGAGATTTATCAAACATGGTGTAAAGTGAAACTGACTCAGTTGCCCTTAGCAACCAATCAGATTCCACTTTTCATTCTTCTCAGACTCTTTGGAAAATAAAAGGTGGAATTTGATTGGTTGCTAAAAGCAACTGAGTCAGTTTCACAGATCCAGTTTTCACACATAAATCTCCCCCAAATCTGTTTTCTTTTCAGATAACCCAAAATGGCAAATAATTTAAATATAGATCAAAGAAAATTGATTTTAAAAGAGTTTTGGAAATCTCAAAATGCTGAAACCATTGGAGCAAATTGGGTTGAAACATTTGGTACTCAAGCCCCAAAGAGACAAACCATTTACCGCATTTGTGACAAATTCAATGCCACTGGCTCAATCCTTAATACTCCAAAAACTGGTCGACCCAAAACAGCCTGTACAGAAAATAATAAACAACTTGTTGCTGAAATATTTGTTCACAGTCCAAAAAAGTCCACCAGAAGAGTCTCTTTAGAATTGGGAATTTCACGAGCTTCTATCATGCGAATCCTGAAATCTATAGGGTGGAAAGCTTATCGTCCACATCTAATTCATGGTTTATTGGAGAATGATCCAGACAGGCGGCTGCAATTTAGTGAAATAATGCTTAACGAAATTGAAGAAAATCCTGTAATTTTAGAAAACATTATGTGGAGTGATGAAGCTTCTTTCAAATTATCCGGCCATATTAACAGACATAATTGTACTTACTGGTATAATGAGATCATGCATGTAACATTAGAGCAACAACTAAATGAACCTGGTGTCAATGTTTGGGGTGGTATTTCAAGTTTTGGTGTTTTAGGACAAATATTTTTTGATGGAACAGTCACAGGAGATAAGTATCTCAAACTTCTAATGAATCAAGTTGTTCTCCAGTTACAGCAACAGCCTAATTCAAATGACCCTTATTTCCAACAAGATGGGGCCCATTCACATTATTCAAGAGTAGTCCGCGAGTATCTTGATGAAACATTTACTAATAAATGGATTGGCAGAAGAGGCTCACTTGATTGGCCAGCATGTTCACCAGACTTGACCCAAATGGATTTTTTCTTTTGGGGAGTATTCAAGGACAAAGTTTATAGTCGAAAAGCAAAGAGTGTCAGTGATTTGACAAATTACATAAGAGATGCATTTTAAGAAATTAATACCCAAAGAGACTTGTGCAAAAATGTTTGTCGAAGCGTAAGAGGCAGACTTCAAAGCTGTGCAAATTGTAATGGAAAACAGTTTGAGCATCTGCATTGATAAAATTTAAGGGCTTTTGTATTATTGTTCAGAATAAAATTTTATGGTTAATGTTATGCTTGTGTTAGGAAATATAATTTCATATATAAATCAAAATAAATGTTGTTATTATCTATCCACCTACTTTTGGACCACCTTATATATAAATAAATATATATATATATATATATATATATATATATATATATATATATATATATATATATATATATATACACAGTAGAGACCAAAGGTTTGGACACAACTTCTCATTCAAAGAGTTTTCTTTATTTTCATGACTCTAAAAATTGTAGATTCACATTGAAGACATCAAAACTATGAATGAAAACATGTGGAATGAAATGCTTAAAAAAGTGTAAAACAACTGAAAATTTGTATTATATTCTAGGTTCTTCAAAGTAGCCACCTTTTGCTTTGATTATTGCTTTGCACACTCTTGGCATTCTCTTGATGAGCTTCAAGAGATAGTCACCGGAAATGGTTTTCCAACAGTCTTGAAGAAGTTCCCAGAAAAGCTTAGCACTTGTTGGCCCTTTTGCCTTCACTCTGCGGTCCAGCTCACCCCAAACCATCTCGATTGGGTTCAGGTCTGGTGACTGTGGAGGCCAGGTCATCTGGCGTAGCATCCCATTACTCTCATTCTCAGTCAAATAGCCCTTACACAGCCTGGAGGTGTGTTTGGGGTCATTGTCCTGTTGAAAAATAAATGATGGTCCAACTAAACGCAAACCGGATGGAATAGCATGTCGCTACAAGATGCTGTGGTAGCCATGCTGGTTTAGTATGCCTTCAATTTTGAATAAATCCACAACTGTGTCACCAGCAAAGCACCCCCACACCATCACACCTCCTCCTCCATGCTTCACGGTGGGAACCAGGCATGTAGAGTCCATCCGTTCACCTTTTCTACAAAGACACGGTGGTTGGATCCAAAGATCTCAAATGTGGACTCATCATACCAAAGCACAGATTTCCACTGGTCTAATGTCCATTCCTTGTGTTCTTTAGACCAAACAAGTCTCTTCTGCTTGTTGCCTGTTCTTAGCAGTGGTTTCCTAGCAGTTAATTTACCATTTTACCATGAAGGCCTGCTGCACAAAGTCTCCTCTTAACAGTTGTTCTAGAGATGAGAAGGTGTGTCCAAACTTTTGGGCTGTACTATATATATATATATATATATATATATATATATATATATATATAATATACAGTTAGGTCCAGAAATATTTGGACAGTGACACAATTTTCGCGAGTTGGGCTCTGCATGCCACCACATTGGATTTGAAATGAAACCTCTACAACAAAATTCAAGTGCAGATTGTAACGTTTAATTTGAAGGTTTGAACAAAAATATCTGATAGAAATTGTAGGAATTGTACACATTTTTTTACAAACACTCCACATTTTAGGAGGTCAAAAGTAATTGGACAAATAAACCAAACCCAAACAAAATATTTTTATTTTCAATATTTTGTTGCGAATCCTTTGGAGGCAATCACTGCCTTAAGTCTGGAACCCATGGACATCACCAAACGCTGGGTTTCCTCCTTCTTAATGCTTTGCCAGGCCTTTACAGCCGCAGCCTTCAGGTCTTGCTTGTTTGTGGGTCTTTCCGTCTTAAGTCTGGATTTGAGCAAGTGAAAAGCATGCTCAATTGGGTTAAGATCTGGTGATTGACTTGGCCATTGCAGAATGTTCCACTTTTTTGCACTCATGAACTCCTGGGTAGCTTTGGCTGTATGCTTGGGGTCATTGTCCATCTGTACTATGAAGCGCCGTCCGATCAACTTTGCGGCATTTGGCTGAATCTGGGCTGAAAGTATATCCCGGTACACTTCAGAATTCATCCGGCTACTCTTGTCTGCTGTTATGTCATGAATAAACACAAGTGACCCAGTGCCATTGAAAGCCATGCATGCCCATGCCATCACGTTGCCTCCACCATGTTTTACAGAGGATGTGGTGTGCCTTGGATCATGTGCCGTTCCCTTTCTTCTCCAAACTTTTTTCTTCCCATCATTCTGGTACAGGTTGATCTTTGTCTCATCTGTCCATAGAATACTTTTCCAGAACTGAGCTGGCTTCATGAGGTGTTTTTCAGCAAATTTAACTCTGGCCTGTCTATTTTTGGAATTGATGAATGGTTTGCATCTAGATAATAATAATAATAATCTTTATTTCTATAGCGCCAACATATTCCGTAGCGCTTTACAATTCAGGAGGATCATATACAAACAAGTAACAGTTATAGAAATACAATATTTAGAGGGGAAAAAAAAATACAACCCTGCTCGTGAGAGCTTACAATCTACAATGAGATGGGGGGAGAGGCAAGGTTCAAGTGCTTATTTACAATGACAATCCAACCATCTCACGGAAATGGGGCTGGATAATGGTTTCCTGGACCAGTGGGCCCGAGCCTTGAGATGCCTTTGGGTGCCATGGAGTTTGATGTGGAGCTATGTTGTGAGAGGTTGTAGAGGGACTATGTGAATCGAATCTGATTAGGGAGTGTGATAGGCCGCCCTAAAAAGATGCGTCTTTAGGGTGCGTCTGAAGCTGAGTAAGTTGTGATTTGTCCTAACTTCTTGGGGTAGAGCGTTCCAGAGGGTTGGTGCAGCTCGGAAGAAGTCTTGGATCCGGGAGTGGGAGGTTCGAATTAGTGTGGATGTTAGTCGAAAGTCGCTTGCAGAGCGTAGAGAACGGGTGGACTGATAGACAGAGAGGAGGGTGGAGATGTAGGGGGGTGCTGCACTGTGGAGAGCTTTGTGGGTGAGAACAAGCAGTTTGAATTGGATCCTATGATATATGGGCAGCCAGTGCAATGACTGGCACAGAGCAGAGGCATCCGAGTAGCGGTTAGCCAGATAGGTGACCCGGGCTGCTGCATTAAGGATTGACTGTAGAGGAGAGAGTCTAGTTAGGGGGAGACCAATTAATAGAGAGTTACAGTAGTCCAAGCGAGAGTGGATCAGGGCCACGGTGAGGGTTTTTGTCGTTTCCATTGTGAGAAAGGGGCGGATTCTAGAGATGTTCTTGAGGTGCAAGCGGCAGGTGCGGGCAAGAGATTGTATGTGGGAGGTGAAGGAAAGATCAGTGTCAAGTATAACCCCCAGGCAGCGGGCTTGCGGCCTAGGACTTATCGTTGTGCCACACACAGAGAGGGAGATGTCAGGTTGAGGAAAGTTGGAAGATGGAGGGAAAAGAAGAAGTTCAGTTTTGGAAAGGTTAAGTTTCAGATAGAGAGCAGACATGACATTGCAAACTGCAGTCAGGCAGTCACTGGTGTTCTGTAGTACAGCGGGGGTGAGCTCAGGGGAGGAGGTGTATAGCTGTGTGTCATCAGCATAAAGATGGTACTGAAAGCCAAATCTGCTGATGGTCTGACCAATTGGGGCAGTGTAGAGGGAGAAAAGAAGAGGGCCAAGGACTGAGCCTTGAGGGACCCCAACAGTGAGAGGAAGAGGAGAAGATGTGGAGCCAGCAAATGATACACTGAATGAGCGGCCAGAAAGATAGGAAGAGAACCAGGAAAGAACAGTGTCCTTTAGGCCGATAGAGTGGAGCATAGAGAGAAGGAGATGGTGGTCAACAGTGTCAAAGGCAGCAGAAAGGTCAAGAAGAATAAGCAGAGAGTGGTCACCGTTACGTTTTGCTGTCAATAGGTCATTGGTCACTTTGACAAGGGCAGTTTCTGTTGAGTGTAAAGGGCGGAAGCCAGACTGTAAAGGATCTAGAAGAGAGTGAGAGGAGAGGTAGCGGGTGAGGCGAGAGTAGACCAGGCGCTCCAAGAGTTTAGAGATGAAGGAGAGATTGGAGACTGGTCTGTAGTTGCTTGTGCAGGACGGATCAAGAGAAGGTTTTTTTAATAATGGAGTAATGATAGAGTGTTTGAGGGAGGAGGGGAAGATACCCGAAGAGAGAGAGAGATTGAAGATTTTAGTTAGGTGAGTGGCGACAACCGGAGAGAGGGACTGGAGTAGAGGTGTGGGGAAGGGATCAGTAGGGCCAGTTGTAGGACGAGAGGAGGATAGGAGCCTGGAGACTTCCTCCTCTGTGACTGGGTCAAATGTGGAAAGTGAGCTGGATGGAATATGGGGAGGGATGGGATTCACAGGGCTTGGTGGCTGGGAGCTGATCTCTTGGCGGATGTTTTCTATTTTCTCTGTGAAATACGAGGCCAGGTCATCAGCATGAAGGGCTGTGACAGGGGTCTGTACTTTGGGACTGAGGAGGGAGTGAAAGGTGTCAAAGAGTTTTTTTGGATTGTTGGCAAGTGAGGAAACAAGGTTGGTGAAGTAGGTCTGTTTGGCGAGGTGAAGGGAATAGTTATAGGTCCTTAACATGAACTTGTAGTGGATGAAGTTTTCTGGTGTGCGGGTTTTCCTCCATAGGCGTTCGGCGCTCCTGGAGCATCGCTGGAGAAATCGAGTTTGTGATGTGAGCCAGGGCTGTTTTACTCTGTGTTTGGTCTTTCTGAGGGTGAGGGGCGCTACTTGGTCTAGCGTAGTCCTGAGTGTGTCATTGTAGTGCTTTACAGCCAGATCAGGACAGGAAAGTGAGGATATAGGGGACAGTGATGTGTGTAAAGAGTCTGAAAGTGTCTGAGAATCGATGGCCTGTAGGTTTCTGAATGTGTGATTGGTGGGAGTGTGCTGGGGCGGACGAGGGTTTGTGAGCTTGAAGGAGAGGATGTTGTGGTCAGAGAGGGGAAGGGGTGAGTTGTCAAAGTGAGAGATTGAGCAGAGGCGGATAAAGACCAGGTCAAGGGTGTTACCATCTTCATGTGTCTCAGAGGATGAGAGCTGTGAGAGGCCAAGGGAGGTGGTGAGAGATAGAAGCTGGGATGCAGAAGGGGAGGAGGGGCTGTTCATGGGGATGTTAAAGTCTCCTAGGATCAGGGTTGGTAACTCTGAGGACATGAAGTGTGACAGCCAGGCTGAAAAGTGGTCAAGGAACTGGGTGGGTGAGCCTGGTGGACGGTATATGACAGCTACTCTGAGGGGAAGGGGATGGAAGAGCCTGATGGTGTGAACCTCAAAGGATGGGAATGAGAGTGATGGAGCTGGGGGGATGACCTGGAAGGTGCACTGTGGGGACAGGAGTAAGCCGACTCCACCACCATGTCTGTTTCCAGGTCTTGGTGAATGGGAAAAGTGTAAGCCACCATGAGAGATGGCAGCAGGGGAAGTAGTATCAGAATCCTGAATCCAGGTTTCAGTTAGGCCTAGTAAGTTAAGAGAGTTATTGAGAAAGAGGTTGTGGATGTAAGGAAGCTTGTTACATACGGACCGTGGATTCCATAGAGCACAATTAAAAGAGGGAAGCGAGGGTGTACAGGGAATGTTAATAATATTATCAGGGTTTCTATGGGAGGTGGGGGAGGGGGTAAAGTTAGCCTGGGGTGGACCGGGATTAGGAGAGATATCACCTGAAAGAAGTAGGAGTAGAAGGAGAAAGGTCAGATGGTTTTTGGACTTGTGGCATGGCTTTTTTTGGAAGTCCCTGGAGCTTGATTGAGTCAGATTATTAAGATAGGTGAAAAGAGCCTGGGAGCTGTACATAGGAGAGGGGAGGAGAGAGGGGCTGATGTGGATGAGTGGTGATGGAGGGGGGACAGGGCGGTGAAAGTGAACAGAAAAAGCATATAGGATGATAGAGAGTGAGATAATAGTTAAGGTTAAAACAGATGGCGTCAAAGAGTAATTTACCTGCAGACTCCTGCCCTGACTAACTGCCATTGAGGAAACTGCCCAGCACTTCGCAATGATGGCACTTAGCAAGAGATGGCATGCATGCAACACCCCGCATGCATGCACCCCTTAAGAAAGACACAAATATATAGGGCTGACTAGAGGGGTAGGTGAGGGGGATTATGGGAGCTCAGCTTGTTAAGGGAAATCAACAAATGCTGCTCACACCAGGGGATGATTAAGGAATCAAAGGGAACAGGACATTTGACACCCACCCGGACTTCCAGTCTACACAGATTTACACCATCCACCATCAGATAACATTTACAAAGAGGAATATACAGTCATACATCAGTGAGTATTACATAGATTATGAAAATGACAGAGCATACATCACAGGAAGCAGAGTTATATACCAGAACACATATTCAGCCAATGCAGTGGGGAACAGACAATTCACTTGACAGGAAGCAGAGTTATATACCAGAACACATATTCAGCCAATGCAGTGGGGAACAGACAATTCACTTGACAGGAAGCAGAGTTATATACCAGAACACATATTCAGCCAATGCAGTGGGGAACAGACAATTCACTTGACAGGAAGCAGAGTTATATACCAGAACACATATTCAGCCAATGCAGTGGGGAACAGACAATTCACTTGACAGGAAGCAGAGTTATATACCAGAACACATATTCAGCCAATGCAGTGGGGAACAGACAATTCACTTGACAGGAAGCAGAGTTATATACCAGAACACATATTCAGCCAATGCAGTGGGGAACAGACAATTCACTTGACAGGAAGCAGAGTTATATACCAGAACACATATTCAGCCAATGCAGTGGGGAACAGACAATTCACTTGACAGGAAGCAGAGTTATATACCAGAACACATATTCAGCCAATGCAGTGGGGAACAGACAATTCACTTGACAGGAAGCAGAGTTATATACCAGAACACATATTCAGCCAATGCAGTGGGGAACAGACAATTCACTTGACAGGAAGCAGAGTTATATACCAGAACACATATTCAGCCAATGCAGTGGGGAACAGACAATTCACTTGACAGGAAGCAGAGTTATATACCAGAACACATATTCAGCCAATGCAGTGGGGAACAGACAATTCACTTGACAGGAAGCAGAGTTATATACCAGAACACATATTCAGCCAATGCAGTGGGGAACAGACAATTCACTTGACAGGAAGCAGAGTTATATACCAGAACACATATTCAGCCAATGCAGTGGGGAACAGACAATTCACTTGACAGGAAGCAGAGTTATATACCAGAACACATATTCAGCCAATGCAGTGGGGAACAGACAATTCACTTGACAGGAAGCAGAGTTATATACCAGAACACATATTCAGCCAATGCAGTGGGGAACAGACAATTCACTTGACAGGAAGCAGAGTTATATACCTGTGTGAAGAGAGAGAGAAGACGGAAGTCTAGATGTGAACCCTTTGAACCCTGTGAACCCTTTGTATTTACTTTCATGGAGTCTTCTCTTTACTGTTGACTTAGAGACAGATACACCTACTTCACTGAGAGTGTTCTGGACTTCAGTTGATGTTGTGAACGGGTTCTTCTTCACCAAAGAAAGTATGCGGCGATCATCCACCACTGTTGTCATCCGTGGATGCCCAGGCCTTTTTGAGTTCCCAAGCTCACCAGTCAATTCCTTTTTTCTCAGAATGTACCCGACTGTTGATTTTGCTACTCCAAGCATGTCTGCTATCTCTCTGATGGATTTTTTCTTTTTTTTCAGCCTCAGGATGTTCTGCTTCACCTCAATTGAGAGTTCCTTAGACCGCATGTTGTCTGGTCACAGCAACAGCTTCCAAATGCAAAACCACACACCTGTAATCAACCCCAGACCTTTTAACTACTTCATTGATTACAGGTTAACGAGGGAGACGCCTTCAGAGTTAATTGCAGACCTTAGAGTCCCTTGTCCAATTACTTTTGGTCCCTTGAAAAAGAGGAGGCTATGCATTACAGAGCTATGATTCCTAAATCCTTTCTCCGATTTGGATGTGAAAACTCTCATATTGCAGCTGGGAGTGTGCACTTTCAGCCCATATTATATATATAATTGTATTTCTGAACATGTTTTTGTAAACAGGTAAAATAACAAAACTTGTGTCACTGTCCAAATATTTCTGGACCTAACTGTACATATATATATATGATGTAGGTCATTTACCTGCTGTTTTGGTGTCAAACAATTTGTGAGACTTTGAGAATTTTATATATTTCTATGTAAATTTTACTATAACCTGCACCTGAGTTTCACACAAATTCTAAAACTAGATGAAGAGAACCAAATCAAGCAAGTGAGTAAAAAATATTAGGCTATGTCCGCACATCTGCGTTCTGGCTTGACAACTAAACTGCAGCGTTTTGACAATTGTAAACACTGCGTCTGGAAAAAAAAACAACGCATGCATTTTTTATGCGTTTTTGATGTGTTTTTGCTGCTTTTTAAACTGTGCGTTTTCAGTTTGAGAAGTCAATGGGTGGAAAATGCAACCAAAACTCAATGAAGGAAAGGATCAAATATTGTGTCTTTCAGTATCTGGTGTGACCCGCCTTGTGCAGTAATAAATACATCTAAACAGTTCCTGTAATTGATGATTGGTCCTGCACTTTTGTCTTGGAGAAATTTTACCTGTTTTCTCCCTAAAAAACAGGTTCACCTCTGTAATGTTTTCTGGGATTTTTTTCCCATGAACTGCTCATTTCAGGTCCTTCCACATTATCTTTCACCGCCAAGCCTGTTTTCAACTTCCTGACCACGCCAATTTTTTTCAATTTTGAACAGTGACAATGTATGAGGTAATAACTCTGGAATTCTTCAATATATTATTCCAGTGATTCTAAGATTTTTTTTTCATGATACATTATACTTCACATTAGTGGTACAGTTTGGTCAATATGATTTGCGTTTTATTTATGAAAATGTCAAAAATTTTGCAATTTCAAACTTTCAAGTTTTATACCCTTAAAGGGTAAAAAAGAGCATAAAAACACCTCTCTAAAATATGATACTTTATTATAAATTTGTTTAAAAATAGTCCAAACAAAAACACAAGTGCTGTGTAAAGTGCACACAATAGATACCTCTGAAATTTAAGGTAGTGAGAGCAATGCGTGCAGTGTGGCCTAAGAATTGGCCTGGGGAGATTGGAGGGAAGACTCACCCTACACTGTTCCCTACCTGACAGCGGAGGTTGACACCCTTAGGTTTTTGGTTCCCCCGCTCAACCTCAGCTATCCCTTAAATGCCCTTACCCATCGAAAATAAGGTATCCATCACAAAAAACTAACCCCCAAGAAAAAAAGTGCCTCTGAGACCCACTAATGATAAAGATAAGAGGCTTAAGCTAACATTGCAGGCAAACAAAAGCAGACTATGAGATAAAACAATAAGGGTTGAATGTTCTGCTTTAAGGCTATGTGCGCACGTGTGCGCTCTGCACCGCACCTAAAAGGTGCGCTTCAGAGCGCAGCTGAAAAGCTCCGTTCTGAAGCGCATGGTGCCGGCAGAGAACGTGCGCTCTGCATGCTGCCTCTCCCTATAGACAGCATGCAAACCACACAGAAGAAGTGACATGTCACTTCTTAGAACGCAGCGATTCGGGCAGCAGCCGAATCGCTGCGTTCTAATATGCCACGTGCGCATGGCTCCTGCACAATCTCCATAGACTGTGCAGGGGACTCAGGATGTATGCAGTTACGCTGCGCTGCAGATCACAGAGTAACTGCATGTAATACGCACACGTGCGCACATAGCCTAACTCTTCCAGCATGCTGTCTTCAGATTACATTGCAGAAACCTGCTGACAGAGTTCCTTTAAAACAGGGAATACCATACAAAATAGTTACCAAGCAATATTTCACACATGTTTACTTTGCATGTCTACTTTATAGTAGGTCTATTTTTGAATCAATTTGTTTTGCAATTTGGAAGGAAAAAATACAAATTTTAGTTTTTCCGACAAAATTATTCTTTTTGCCCTGAATTTTGCATTTTCACAAGGGTAACAAGAGCAAATGGACCATACATTTCATTGTGCAGTGTCTCCTGAGTATGACAATACCCTATATATGGTGAAAACCTACTGTTTGGGCACACAGTGGGGCTCAGAAGAGCAGGAGCTTCATTCAACTTTTGGAGTACAAAATTGGCTGAAATAAATAGCGGACGCTATGATGTGTTTGCAGAGCCCCGAAGTGCCTAAGCAGTGGAAATCACCTATACGTCACCCCAGTTTTGAAACTACACCTCTCACGGAATTTATCTAGAGATGTGTTGAGCACTTTGAACCTACATGTATTTTTATAACATTGATGACACTCTAAATAGGGAGAGCAGGGGTGCAGGGATCCAAGACTGAACCTGAATCTAAGGGAGCCCTAGCTAGACCTTATCTCAGAGTTATCTTTGAAGGTTAGGATGTCTGAACCACCAACCCAACCCTGCTCCTGACCAGTCCTGATCTTATATCCTCTCCCTCCCTACCCCTGGTGAGGGCTGGTACAGGAATGTGATAAAACCAACAGAGATAGGCAAACAGCAGAAACCAAAACTCTATCTCACAGCATGCTCACACAGAGGTATAAGAAGTAAGGAGGAAAATAGGAGCAGGGAGGAAACAACAAGATAACAAGAGATTCCACAACAACTCCAAGCGCCACGCAATATAATCACTAGCAGGACTGGGACACAACAGCACACAGACCAATGCAGTAAAGGTATAGTTGGCATGGGAAGACAGAGTCCACCATGTTACAAATCGGGGAGTGACTGTGATAGCTTTCCAACAATATGTGTTCCCAGAAGTAACCAGCAAGCTAGCAGAGTTTAACTCTTGCTAGCTTGACCATTAATGAGCACAAAGCTGGTCGACACTCAATTGGGTATCTCTGGATAGTGAAGCCCTACTGAAGCCTACATTACACAGAAGTCAAAGGACTAGAGCCAACAACATCCGGTCCCCCCCTCTGACTGTGTAGTTTGCGCCAATAATACTGACCCATTGTAATATTTTCTTATTAAATTTGCTCAAAACTGTTAAATGGTACTTGCCAGTATTCTGCTTATCCAAACTCAGTAAATATGTGCATCTGTTAAAACTGCATTGCTTAATTAATTTTCCATTGAATCCCTTTCATGCATAGAAAATCGTACGTGACTAACAAATCACAGGAATATCATCCTTCAATTGCAACATATTAATAAAGTCTATAAGCTCAAAAAGTCAGAGGCTGCAAGTTGGTATCATAGGTAATGAATAACACTCCAATATTTTATTCTCTTTAGTAGACAACGCCGATGGCGGACAAGAAGTACAGAATGAAGATTCAACTTTCGGTGAGCAGATAATGAGTGTGTGTGTGCATGCATTTTATATATATATATATATATATATATATATATATATATATACTGTATATATATATATATATATATATATATAAAACTATATTAGGGTATTGTGTGGGATGTAGGTCATTTACCTGTTGTTTTGTTGCCTAATAATTTATGAGCCTTTGAGAATTTTATATACTTCTACGTAAATTTTACTATAACCTGCACCAGATTTTCACACAAATTCTAAGAGTAGATAAAGAGAACCAAATCAAACATTTCCTGTATTTGTTGATTGGTCCTGCACTTTTGGCTTGGAGGAATTTTAGCCATTTCCTCACGGAAAAAACAGCTTCACCTCTGTTATGTTGGTGTTTTTTTTCCCATGAACTGCTCATTTCAGGCCCTTCCACAATATTTTTATAGGATGAATCCCTTCACCTCCAAACCTGTTTTAAATTTACTGACCAGGCCAGATTTTTGAATTCTGAGCAGTGACAATTTATGAGCTAATAACTCTGGAATTCTGCACTATATTGCAGTGATTCTATTATTGTTTTTTTTTCTTTTTTTTCTTCACATTAGTGGTAACGTTTGGTCAATATGATTTGCATTTATTCATGAAAATGTCGAAAATTTAGTAATTTTCAAACTTTAAGTTTTTATAACCTTAAAGGGAATCTGTCAGCAGGTTTTTGCTACCTCATCTAAGAGCAGCATGATGTAGGCAAAGAGATACTGAGTTCAACGATATATCACTTATATTACTGGGTGCAGCCATTCTGACACAGTGAAAGATTTTAGATTATGTATGTAGCAGAGCTTTGGGAGCTGCCCCCTCTCACACCAGGCTTTCAGTGGACATTTCCATAGACAGAAGTTGATAATCACGAGGGGGGGGGGAGTCAGACTACAGTTTATAGCCACTGAACCCACTAATGATAAAGATAAGAGGCTTAAGCTAACATTACAGGTTAATTTGAAACAGACTATAAGATAAGACAGGCATAGCTGAATGTTCTGTTTTAACTCTTACAGCATGCTGTCTTCAGATTACATTGCAGAAACCTGCTGACATAGTTCTTTTATACCAGGGTATACTGTACAAAATAGTTAATAAGCAATATTTGCCACATGTTTACTTTACATGTCTTCATTATATTATCTCCATTTTTTATACTATTTGTTTTGCAATGTGGAAGGAAAAAAAAATGTAAATTTTACTTTTTACCACAAAAATGTTCCTTTTGCCCCGAATTTTGTATTTTCACAAGGGTAACAAGAGAAAATGGACCATACAATTTTTTTTGCAATGTCTCTTGAGTATCACAATATGGTGAAAACCTACTGTTTGGGCACACAGTAGGGCTTGGAACAGAAGGAGCCCCATTCAACTTTTGGAGTACAAAATTGGCTGAAATAGATAGCAGACATCATGATGAGTTTGCAGAGCCCCAATGTGCCTAAACAGAGGAAACCACCTACAATTGACTCTATTTTTTGAAACTACACTCACAGAATTTATCTAGAGTTGTGGTGAGCACATTGAACCCACAGGTATTTTACAACATTGATGTCACGCTGAGTAGTGAGAGCAGGGGACCGAGGCTCCCAGACTGGCCCTCAGTGTAGGGGGGCCCTGGCTATCCTTTATCTCAGAGTTACCTCTGAAGGTGAGAATGTCTGAGCTAGCAACTTGACCCTGCCCCTGACCAACCCTGATCTTATACCCCCTAACTTCCTACCCCCGGGGGAAGCCCGGGACAGAAGTGTGATAAAACCAACAGAGATAGACAAACAGGTGAAACCAAAACTCTATCTTGCCGCACACTCACACCGAGGTATAAGACAATAAAAGGTAAGGAGGAAAATGGGAGCAGGGAGGAAACAACAAGACGACGAGAAGATTCCACAACAACTTCAAGCATCACGCAATATAATCACTAGCAGGACTGGGACACAACAGCACACAGACCAACACAGTAATATCATCCTTCAATTTCCGCATATTAATAAAGACTATAAGCTCAAAAAGTCAGAGGTTGCAAGTTAGTATTATAGGCAATGAATATTTCTGAAAATAGCACCGATTCAGAACCAGTAGGTATTAGAATGGAATTCCAACATGTACAACTTTCATAAATATAGCAACATGTGATATTAAAACTTAACCTTTAATTGGGTTATTAAAATAAATGTATACAACCTGTAATCCAAACACCAATTAAAACCTGAAAATGGTGGGGCCAATGGGTGGTGCGTGTATCTATGGCGCCATCATTTTCAAAAAATAAGGGAACAAGTATCGTTCACCTTTATAAACAACACAGGAAGGGTAGAGAGGGCTAGTGACCAGTGACCAAGCCACTACTCCCCCCGTGCCGGTATATGGATTAAGCAACACGGGAGAAGGACGATACCTCATTGGGACAAAAAGACTGGGTGAGATGGTTCCACTTTAAGTGGCCTTAACATTGCACTGTATTTGATATCTCATGTGTTTTTGACTTTAGACATAGTCGGTATACAGCATGGTATATATAAGGGGGTTATTGTCTCCTGGATACTGTATGTTACGGTGCATTTGTTTAGTTGTCCCCGGATAGAGTGTATCATACCAGCATAACTCTATAGTTGGGCAATTACACTATTTTAATACGGGCACCATTTTAATAATTACTCATTTGTGTTGCCTTTTTTCACGCCCCTCTATTCCGATTGGTGATCACTACAGCGGCACCTGATTGGGTGACCATGCCAAACAAAGAAAGACGCAGTAGTGCTTTCATTCATTCTATTTCATTTCATTCAGATCCACAAAGAACGACACACTAGCGACACCAGACAGAGAATCTACTATGTGGAACAAAAAATGGAACTTAAAGAATGAAATCACTGTAACGCCTTCGGCAAGGTACCCAATCGGAACGCTGTAGTAGCCACCAATCGGAGTCGTAGGGGCGCTGCAAAATGCACCGCAAAAACACGCCCTTGTCCTGCCTTCAGTCCTACGTCACTGCCTTCAGCATCGTCGCGACCGTCGCTTCTGCGGTGTCAAACACAAGGATGCTGAGCTTATCATCATGGCGCAGCGGGATAGCAGCGATCAAAAAATGACCTGGAACATTCAGGAGTGAGAAGCGATTTCGCAGCAGGGGTCTGATCATTGTTATGTGTCACACACAGCGACGTCACAGAAAATGGCGACTTAGCAGCGATGTCGTTGTCTGTGTGTGACACCACCTTTAAGGTCCAGTCACACTAAGCAACTTACCAGCGATCCCAACAACGATAGGGATCGCTGGTAAGTTGCTAGGAGGTTGCTGGTGAGATGTCACACTGCGACGCTCCAGCGATCCCACCAGCAACCTGACCTGGCAGGGATCGCTGGAGCGTGGCTACACGAGTTGCTGGTGAGCTCACCAGCAACCAGTGACCAGCCCCCAGCGCCGCGTGGAAGATGCTGCGCTTGGTAACTAAGGTAAATATCGGTAACCAACCCGATATTTACCTTGGTTACCACTGCACGGAGCTACACGTGCAGAGAGCAGGGAGCAGCGCACACTGAGCGCTGGCTCCCTGCTCTCCTAGCTACAGCACACATCGGGTTAATTACCTGATGTGTGCTGCAGCTAAATGTGCACAGAGCAGGGAGCAGCGCACACTGAGCGCTGGCTCCCTGCTCTCCTACTTACAGCACACATGGGGTTAATTACCCGATGTGTGCTGCAGCTACATGTGCACAGAGCAGGGAGCAGCGCACAATGCTTAGCGCTGGCTCCTTGCTCTCCTAGCTGCAGGACACATCAGGTTAATTAACCCGATGTGTCCTGCAGCTAGCTACATGTGCACAGAGCAGGAGCCGGCAGCACAGGCAGTGAGAGAGGCTGGTATCGAAGGTAAATATCGGGTAACCAAGGACAGGGCTTCTTGGTTACCCGATGTTTACATTGGTTACCAGCCTCTGCAGAAGCCGGCTCCTGCTGCCTGCACATTTAGTTGTTGCTCTATCGCTGTCACACACAGCGATCTGTGCTTCACAGCGGGACAGCAACAACTAAAAAATGGCCCAGGACATTCAGCAACAACCAACGACCTCACAGCAGGGGCCAGGTTGTTGCTGGATGTCACACACAGCAACATCGCTAGCAACGTAACAAAAGTTGTTCGTTAGCAGCGATGTTGCTAGCGATGTTGCTTAAGGCCCCGTCACACTAAGCAACATCGCTAGCAACATCGCTGCTAACGAACAACTTTTGTGACGTTGCTAGTGTGGCGCCCCTGACCTGGTCAGGCACCACTGAGTACTGCACCCATGCTGGGGACAGTACAATACAGGTAATCCAGAAGGCTGACCGGGGTGTGGAACACAGGCGCATAGTGATCAGGTCTCACACATGTACCTATGAGAGGACCCCTGGGGATCCCAGGAGGGGGTGAAGCAGGAGCATGGCCTCCATCTCCTCTCAAGGGGTGTGGTAAGAGAGTCTGGTTGCTAGGTGGCGTAGGCAAGAACAGGAGAGGAGGGGCAGTGAGTCAGTTAGAGCAGAACTCCATAGGGCTCAGTGAGGAGCAGACCTGTGGGGCTGTTGCTGTCTAACAGCGCCCGCGCAGTGGCTACTGACGGGGGAGAACGGTCAACTAGGAGTGCTACCCGAAATCCATCTTCAGCTAAAGAAAGGGCACGGAGTGGGAAGTAAGGAGACTGCTAGAGAGTACCAGGCCCAAACGGGCGGCAGATCCCGGAGCGGAGATAGATCCAGCTTTCTTTTGCTAAACCTGCCGGTGTGGGGCTCTCAAAGCCCACGCCACAACACCACAAAAGCCGCAGCCACGTAGCCACAGTTAGGGCCCATAGGTCACAGGAGGCAAGCAGCTGGAGTGGCCTGGTCCAGGCGACAAGCAAACGGCAAACGAAGGGGAGAGAGGCTGCAGCATCTTCCCTGGGTGACCCCCATAGGGACTCAAAGTCGGGGTTACCCCAAACCACCAAGGGCTAAGGAAGGCGAGTTAGTAGTCACCCTCACAAGTCAGCCTGAAGGACACCTGGTTCCCACTTGGTTCATCCCAGCTACGCCCGGGTCACTCACCCTGCCATCAACTGTGAGTAAAAACCCTGAAAGACATCCTGCTTGTGTGGAGTTATTCTGCGCCTTGTGGTTCTACACACCTATACAGGGCCCTGGGGCTTGCCTCACTCTCAGGAGGCTACTCCAACTGACTGCACCTATCATCAGCCCCAGGCACCCTTAATCTGCAGTGGCGGTCCCCACTGACCGCAATTCTGAGAGTGGCGTCACGACAAATAGAAGATTTCCTACCTGTGACCAGATCCAGCTGAGTGGAGTCCCTGAAGGTAATGCACCGACACATCACTGGTGGGGCTTCACATCTGGCGTCACGAACAGGATAAGGACTAGACCTGTTCAGACAGGTGACCATGTGCCTGGGCGGTCCGCTTGAAAAATTGGAAGCGCCGCCATATTGCCACCATGAAAAGCGCGCTGAAAAACAACAGCAGCCCGCGCTGGGAGAAGTTACCGCCCACGAAGAGGTGTGGCTACCCAGAGATCCCCTGCAGAGTCCTGACCTCGCTTGTGAAGAGAGCGGAAGCGTCCAGAGACGGCGGAGCAGAGAAGAAGCCAGTAGCGTGCTAGAAGAAATGGAGTCCAGACACGGATACCCAGAGCCAGGCTCTGCTGCCTGGTGGTGCCGGGAGCTTGCTATCTTCTGCGACCAGCTGGAGGCCAGGATTGTGCGACGGCTCAGAGAAGAACGCACGGAGCTTCTGGAGATGGCGGCGGCGGTTCGGACCTACGAGGAGGGAGCCGCGCGACGCATGCCAGACCGAGCGGCGACGACTCAGACCCCGATGGTGCCACCGATGGGTGAGTCCAGAGATGCCCCGGCCAGCGCAAGTGCCCCGACCCCTGCTGCCACGCCCGCGGTCCCAGAAGAGGCACCCGGCGCGGCGCCACCGAACCAGGCCGCAGCCACGCTAGATGCGGCCCGCCAAATCCAGGCCGCCGCAGCCATGCCCCGCCTGGCCCGCAAAGGTCCGACTACCACTGCGATACTGATCCGTGCCGCAGGTGTGACGCTGACCCAGGCTGCCACCCTGCTGAGCCCAGTCCGCCGAGACCCCACCGCAGCAGCGACGCTCGTCCGCGCCGCAAGTGAGATGCTGAACCAGGCCGCAGCCCCGCCAGGTGCGGCCCGTCAAGCCCCGATCACAGCAGCGACGCCCAGCTCAGCCTGCACAGAGCCCTCTGCAACAGCGACGCTGATCCAGGCCGCCGCCATGCCAGGCGCGGCCCGCCAAGACCAGGCCGCCGCAGCGATGCCCTGCCCGGCCCGCCAAGACCAGGCCGCCGCCATGACAGGCGCGGCCCGCCAAGAAAAGACTACCTCATCATTTTCCCCGGCCTGCAAGGCCAGAGCAGATACCGCTCCCCGGTCTGAGGAAGTCCCTACTAGGAAATCCCTGATAGGTGAAGACTCCGCATACTGGCAGCTGAAGGCTGACCTGGAGGCCAAGTTCCCACAGGAGATGGTGGACAGATACATGCTCCCTCCGCACACCCCTAAGGCAACCCCTGCAGCGACCACGCCGAAGAGTCCACCGCCTGGGCCAGCTGAGGAACACTCATCCCCAGCGCTGCCACAACCAGAGTGCAGCGAAGAACTAAGGGGGAGAGGAGGCCAGGAAGCTGAGGAGCTGACTCTGGAGCCACCAGCAGTGGATCCATACTCAGAGCCGGAGATGTTGCCCTATTCCCGTTGGGATGAGGAAGACCTGACACCGTCCGCTGACGAAGATCTGCCTAAAAGTCTCACCTGGGAGCTTGCAAGCTGTACCACGCAGAGTTCAGGCCGCAAGACAAGGCGTCGCAACAGAACAACGCTGTCCCCTGCACCGCCATCCCCAGAGCAGAGGGAAGTCACGGCCAGAGACCTACAAGAAAAAAGGTTCCTGAGAAGAGCCCAAGCACAGGTCAGAGGACCCCTTTGTAGAGGAGTTGTGGAAGACTTTAACTTGAAAAGCGGATACGGCTTTATTGTGGCACCGGGTATGAAAGAGGGCATTTTCGTTAATAGGAGGGATGTGAGAGCCCACTTGCCCAGAGGACACCCTGGCAGAAACTTAAAAATGGGAGACTCAGTACAGTTCACTATGCATCAGGGAGAAAGAGGCTGGTATGCCTTAGATGTAGCACCATGTCCCAAAGAAGAAAGAAAAGACAGAGATAAAGAAACAGATGCAGCAAAGGAAACAGATGAAGATCAAGAAAGAAAAGACAAGGAACCTACAGATGAGACTACCTCAGACGACGACAAAGAGCAAGAAAGCAGCAGGTGCCGCAGCCCAACAGGCCCAAGCCCTGGTATGGAGGAGTAAAGGAAAGTAAGAAGTTCAGCAGTTAGAAAGTTAAAGTTTTGAAAAGTTTGTTTTGCAACGTTTACGTTTAAGCATGTGCCCACAAAAACTATTGTGAGAAAACCATAAACCTTAAGGCTATGAACTGGCTATAGCCACAAACTCTCGCAGTGTAAATAGTTACACCAGTGGCACCACCACCAGGGCCAGCCTGTTTAGGGGCTTGGCTCGTCTGCAACCAGGCGGAGTCCGTCCGTATATAGGGCCTTGGCTCGCCTGCGACCAGAGAGCATGCCTGTTTATGGGGCCTGGCTCTCCACCACAAAGAGGGTACCTGGTCAGCACCAACTGTGGAGGCCGCCTCTGCATCCTGCCAGAAGAGGCTGAGGGCGCGGATCCACCAGGCCAGGTATACCCTGAAACCACCAGCCCATGAAAGCCGCCTCTACATCCTGCCAGAAGTGGCTGAAGCCGCGGCCAACGGGAGAGGAAGATTGGAGGAAAGGTCTGGGGAAGTGGATGGCCCAGACCTGGTTACCAAAAGAAACCGGTGACCTGCCTCCTGAGAGGGTTTTTGGGTGGGTTAACGGACTTGTGGGTGGAGGGTGGTGATGTATGATAGCTGGTGGTCTTAAAATGTTTTACCATGTTTTAATGTTTTATGCATTTTAAAATGTTGTCTTGCAGCCCGAGGACGTGCTGGTGATAACTAAGGGGGAATGTGGCGCCCCTGACCTGGTCAGGCACCACTGAGTACTGCACCCATGCTGGGGACAGTACAATACAGGTAATCCAGAAGGCTGACCGGGGTGTGGAACACAGGCGCATAGTGATCAGGTCTCACACATGTACCTATGAGAGGACCCCTGGGGATCCCAGGAGGGGGTGAAGCAGGAGCATGGCCTCCATCTCCTCTCAAGGGGTGTGGTAAGAGAGTCTGGTTGCTAGGTGGCGTAGGCAAGAACAGGAGAGGAGGGGCAGTGAGTCAGTTAGAGCAGAACTCCATAGGGCTCAGTGAGGAGCAGACCTGTGGGGCTGTTGCTGTCTAACAGCGCCCGCGCAGTGGCTACTGACGGGGGAGAACGGTCAACTAGGAGTGCTACCCGAAATCCATCTTCAGCTAAAGAAAGGGCACGGAGTGGGAAGTAAGGAGACTGCTAGAGAGTACCAGGCCCAAACGGGCGGCAGATCCCGGAGCGGAGATAGATCCAGCTTTCTTTTGCTAAACCTGCCGGTGTGGGGCTCTCAAAGCCCACGCCACAACACCACAAAAGCCGCAGCCACGTAGCCACAGTTAGGGCCCATAGGTCACAGGAGGCAAGCAGCTGGAGTGGCCTGGTCCAGGCGACAAGCAAACGGCAAACGAAGGGGAGAGAGGCTGCAGCATCTTCCCTGGGTGACCCCCATAGGGACTCAAAGTCGGGGTTACCCCAAACCACCAAGGGCTAAGGAAGGCGAGTTAGTAGTCACCCTCACAAGTCAGCCTGAAGGACACCTGGTTCCCACTTGGTTCATCCCAGCTACGCCCGGGTCACTCACCCTGCCATCAACTGTGAGTAAAAACCCTGAAAGACATCCTGCTTGTGTGGAGTTATTCTGCGCCTTGTGGTTCTACACACCTATACAGGGCCCTGGGGCTTGCCTCACTCTCAGGAGGCTACTCCAACTGACTGCACCTATCATCAGCCCCAGGCACCCTTAATCTGCAGTGGCGGTCCCCACTGACCGCAATTCTGAGAGTGGCGTCACGACAAATAGAAGATTTCCTACCTGTGACCAGATCCAGCTGAGTGGAGTCCCTGAAGGTAATGCACCGACACATCACTGGTGGGGCTTCACACTAGCGATGTTGCTGTGTGTGACATCCAGCAACAACCTGGCCCCTGCTGTGAGGTCGTTGGTTGTTGCTGAATGTCCTGGGACATTTTTTAGTTGTTGCTGTCCCGCTGTGAAGCACAGATCGCTGTGTGTGACAGCGAGACAGCAACAACTAAATGTGCAGGCAGCAGGAGCCGGCTTCTGCAGAGGCTGGTAACCACAGTAAACATCGGGTAACCAAGAAGCCCTGTCCTTGGTTACCCGATATTTACCTTTGATACCAGACTCAGCCGCTCTCACTGTCAGTGCCGGCTCCTGCTCTGTACACATGTAGCTGCAGGACACATCGGGTTAATTAACCCGATGTGTGCTGTAGCCAGGAGAGCAAGGAGCCAGCGCTAAGCAGTGTGCGCTGCTCCCTGCTCTGTGCACATTAGCTGCAGCACACATCAGGTAATTAACCCGATGTGTGCTGTAACTAGGAGAGCAAGGAGCCAGCGCTCAGTGTGCACTGCTCCCTGCTCTCTGCACGTGTGGCTGGACACTGGTTGCTGGTGAGCTCACCAGCAACTCGTGTAGCCACGCTCCAGCGATCCCTGCCAGGTCAGGTTGCTGGTGGGATCGCTGGAGCGTCGCAGTGTGACAGCTCACCAGCAACCTCCTAGCAACTTACCAGCGATCCCTATCGTTGTTGGGATCGCTGGTAAGTTGCTTAGTGTGACTGGACCTTTAGGCTATGTGCACACGCTGCGTTTTTTTGACGCTGCGTTTTTGTGCGTTTTTGGCCGCTAAAAACGCACAAAAACGCACCTGCGTCGAAAAAACGCGGCAAAAAACGCACGCGTTTTGCCGCGATTTGGTGCGTTTTTTGCTGCGTTTTGCTGCGTTTTTGCTCACTGCGTCCTTATGCGTTTTTTATCAGTGAACAAAAAAAAAAAGGTCTGATGTCATTTCCTTCTTCAATGTGTTCTTCATTCTCCACTAGTGTATGCAGAAGAGCAGACAGCTGCAGAACTACAAGGCTCAGCATCCTCGATCCAATAGTGTATGCAGGACAGCAGACAGCAGCTGTCGAACTACAAGGCTCAGCATCCTCCATCCAATAGTGTATGCAGGAGAGCAGACAGCAGCTGTCGAACTACAAGGCTCAGCATCCTCCTTCCAGGACTGTATGCAGGATTTCTCTGCCCCCCCAAAAAAAAAAAATGACGTGGGCTTCGCCATATTTTTGTATGCTAGCCGGGTACAGCAGGCAGGTACGGGCTGCCCCCAACCCCCAGCTGCCTATTTGTACCCGGCTGGGAACCAAAAATATAGGGAAGCCCTTTTTTTTTAAATTATTTCATGAATTTCATGAAATAATTTAAAAAAAAAAATGACGTGAGCTTCGCCCCATTTTTGAGTCCAGCCGGGTACAACTAGGCAGCTGGGGATTGGAATCCACAGTGCAGGGTGCCCATGCTTTCTGGGCACCCCCGCTGTGAATTGCAGTCCCGCAGCCACCCCAGAAAATGGCGCTTTCATAGAAGCGCCATCTTCTGGCGCTGTATCCAACTCTTCCGGCTGCCCTGATGCCGGGTGGCTAGCCAGGTAATAATGGAGTTAGGGCTAGCTGTATATTATCAGCTAGCCCTAAGCCCGAAATTCATGGTGTCACGCCAATATTAGACATGGCCACCATGAATTTCTAGTAAAGATAAAAAAAAACACAACACAGAAAAATATTTTTATTAGAAATAAAACACAACACAATTAGTGACTCCATCTTTATTGAAATAAACCCCCCTCCGCAGTAATCCTGGGTCAGGGTCCCGCGCCGTCCAATCAGGATCCAATATCATCTGATCGGTTTGCTGGAAGGCAAAGCGATCAGATGATGTGTCAGGATCAAGTGCCTGAATCCCATCACACATCAGCTGATTGTATAAAAGCCGGTTATACAATCAGCTGATGCATCAGTAGAAAAAAAAAAAAATAATACTCACTTATGTGCTGAATTACCGGCAGCTCCCGGAGCGATGGGGCGGGAGTCTGATCCCGTCCGATCGCTGCAGCAGCTGCCGGTAATCAGGGATGAAGTCTCCTGACGCATCCGCTGATACCGGCCGGGCGCCCGCGTCAGCCCGAGACTCGATCAGCTGATGCGTCAGGTGACTGCATCAGGTGATCCATCGCCAGGTCCTGCAAGCAAGGTCCTGCCCCGGGGAGACTGCACACAGCCGGAGCGGGGGTGGCGATACCGTGACAGGAGATGGGAGCGGGAATGGCACCGCGAGGCTGCAGACAGGTGAGTATAACTTTTTTTTTTTTATTCTACTGTTAACTTTTGTTTTCGCAGCCGCTTCCACCTCCTGCCTGTACATGGCGCCGCACAGCAGCATACATGCACAGGACGGGAGGTGGACGCGGCGGTGACGGTACCGGGAGGATTCATGCTTCTGTCTATACTGACAGAAGGAATCCTCTTCCTGTACACGTCACTTTACTACCCACCTCCTGCGCTTATAGCTGCGTTTTTGGTCTTAGAAACGCACCAAAACGCAGCTATTTGCGTTTCTCATTGCGTCTTTCAACATCTCATTGAACTCAATGGATGAAAAGCGCAGTGAAAAACGCGGGAATAATTGACATGCTGCGTTTTTGTGGTCACCACAAAAACGCAGCTGAAAAAAAACGCTGTGTGGGGACAGCAAAAATGAAAACTCATAGACTTTGCTGGGGAAGCAAAGTCATGCAGTTTTGAGGCCAAAAACGCACCCGAAAAACGCGCAAAAACGCCGAGAAAAACGCACCGTGTGCACATAGCCTTAGTGTGACGGGGCCTTTACAGCCACTGAGACCCACTAATGATAAAGATAAGAGGCTTAAGCTAACATTAAAGCAAACAAAAGCAGACTGAGATAAGGCACACAAGGCTGAATGTTCTTTTTTAACTATTCCAGCATGCAAGCTTCAGATTACAATGGAGAAACCTGCTGACAGAGTCCCTTTAAACCAGGGCATACCATACAAAATAGTTAATAAGCAATATTTGCCTCATGTCTACTTCATATCAGCTCCATTTTTTTTAAACAATTTGTTTTGCAATGTGGAAGGAAAAAAATGAAAATTTTACTTTTCCCACAAAAATATTCATTTTGCTCCAAATTTTGCATTTTCACAAGGGTAACAAGAGAAAATGAGCCATACAATTTGTTGTGCAATGTCTCCTGAGTATGATAATGCCCTATATATGGTGAAAACCTACTGTTTGGGCACACAGTGGGGCTCAGAAGAGAAGGAGCACCATTCAACTTGTGGTGCGCAAAATTGGTTAAAATAGATAGCAGACGCTATGATGGGTTTGCAGAGCCTGATGTGCCTAAACAGTGGGAACCACCTACAAGAGGTAAGGTATAAGAGGTAAGGAGCACATGGACAACACAGTGATATCATCCTTCAATTGCAGCATAATAATAAAGTTTATAAGCTCAAAAAGTCAGATGCTGCAAGTTTGTATCATTGCTCCAATATTTTATTCTTCTTAATAGACAACTCCGATGGCGAACAAGAAGTTAAGAAAGAAGACTCAACTTTCGGTGAGCAGATAATGAGTGTGTGCATGCATTTTATATATGTATATATTTATATACAGTGCTGGCCAAAAGTATTGGCAACCCTGCAATTCTGTCAGCTAATACTCAGTTTCTTCTTGAAAAGGATTGCAATCACAATTGTTTTGGTATTATTATCTTCATTTATTTTAATTGCAATGAAAAAACACAAAAGAGAATGAAACAGAAATCAAATCATTGATCATTTCACACAAAACTCCAAAAATGGGCCAGACAAATGTATTGGCAACCTTAAGCCTGCTTTACACATTGCAAGTTCGCATACGATAGCGTATGCGATTTGCAACGCTCCCATCGTATGTTCGGCACGTTCAATTTGCTGAATGTGCAGCACATACGAGTAACCCCCCGTCACACGTACTTACCCGTCCATACGACCTCGATGTGGGCGGCGAACGTCCACTCCGTGGAGTGGGAGGGATGTTCGGCGTCACATCGACATTATGCGGCAGCTGGCCAATAGAAGCGGAGGGGAGGAGCTGAGCGGGACGTAAACATGCCACCCACCTCCTTCCTTCTGCATTGTGGGCCGGGAGCCACAGGACGCTGGTAAGATCTGTTCATCGTTCCCGGGGTGTCACACACTGCGATTTGCGCTACCCCGGGTACGATGAACAACCTGATGTGCAATTCTAGAGACAGGTACGATGTGTATGCGATGAACATTTTACCATTCAATCGCAATTGCACGTACCTGTCACACACTGCAATGCACCTTACGATGCCGGATGTGCGTCACTTACGACGTGACCCCGCCGACACATTGTAAGATACATTGCAGCGTGTAAAGCGGGCTTTAGCCTAATACTTGGTTGCACAATTTTTAGCCAAAATAACTGCGAACAACCGCTTCCAGTAACCATCAATGAGTTTCTTACAATGCTCTGCTGGAATTTTAGACCATTCTTCTTTGGCAAACTGCTCCACGTCCCTAAGATTTGAAGGGTGCCTTCTCCAAACTGCCATTTTGAGATCTCTCCACAGGTGTTCTATGGAATTCAGGTCTGGACTCATTGCTGGCCACTTTAGTAGTCTCCAGTGCTTTCTATCAAACCATTTTCTAGTGCTTTTTGAAGTGTGTTTTGGGTCATTGTCCTGCTGGAAGACCCATGACCTCTGAGGAAGAGCCAGCTTTCTCACACTGGGCCCTACATTATGCTGCAAAATTTGTTGGTAGTCTTCAGAGTTCATAATGCCATGCACACGGTCAAGCAGTCCAGTGCCAGAGGCAGCAAAGCAACCCCAAAACATCAGGGAACCCCCATCATGTTTGACTATAGGGACCGTGTTCTTTTCTTTGAATGCCTCTTTTTTTTTCTTGTAAACTCTATGTTGATGGCTTTTCCCAAAAAGCTCTACTTTTGTCTCATCTGACCGAGAACATTCTTTCAAAACATTTTAGGCTTTCTCAGGTAAGTTTTGGCAAACTCCAGCCTGGCTTTTTTATGTCTCGGGGTAAGAAGTGGGGTCTTCCTGGGTACCCTACCATACAGTCCCTTTTTATTCAGACGCCGACGGATAGTACGGGTTGACACTGTTGTACCCTCGGACTGCAGGGCAGCTTGAACTTGTTTAAATGTTAGTCGAGGTTCTTTATCCACCATCCGCACAATCTTGCGTTGAAATCTCTCGCCAATTTTTCTTTTCCTTCCACATCTAGGGAGGTTAGCCACAGTGCCATGGGCTTTAAACTTCTTGATGACACTGCGCACCGTAGACACAGGAACTTTCAGGTCTTTGGAGATGGACTTGTAGCCTTGAGATTGCTCATGCTTCCTCACAATTTGGATTCTCAGGTCCTCAGACAGTTCTTTGGTCTTCTTTCTTTTCACCATGCTCAATGTGGTACACACAAGGACACAGGACAGAGGTTGAGTCTACTTTAATCCATGTCAACTGGCTGCAAGTGTGATTTAGTTATTGCCAACACCTGTTAGGTGCCACAGGTAAGTTACAGGTGCTGTTAATTACACAAATTAGAGAAGCGTCACATGATTTTTCAAACAGTGCCAATACTTTTTTCCACCCCCTTTTTTATGTTTGGTGTGGAATTATATCCAATTTGGCTTTATGACAAATATTTTTCTTTCTTCATTGAAGACAAATTAAATGAAGATAATAATACCAAAGAATTTGTGATTACAATCATTTTCAAGAAGAAACTGAGTATTATCTGACAGAATTGCAGGGGTGCCAATACTTTTGGCCAGCACTGTATATATTGGGGTATTTTGGGATGTAGGTCATTCCACAACTCCAAGCACCACACAATATAATCACTAACAGGTCTGGAACACAAAGCACACAGATCAACACAGTAAAGGTATAGTTGGCATGGGAAGACAGATTGCACCATCTTAAAAAGACGAGACTGCACAGACAAAAACAAAGAACCGTTGCATCCAAATAAAAGGCCCGTCCTAATGAAATAAACACAGACACCATTTTGTTGGCAGATATCGGTCACAGCTTTACTGATATATTATTTTACAAACTTTTCCAAACTCATTAAAACTTGTAATACATATTTTATAAACTTTTTCAAACTCTTTAGAACTTGTAAAACATAACTTGACTCCAGGTGAGAAGGGACACTCTACCACAGGACCAAGGACTTCTGCTCTCTCACCAGAATGCTGTTGACACATGCTGCTGTGACTTCACTGTACAAACATTTAGAAACTGTTAAAAAGAAAAACAAGTAAAAACAAGCATCAACAATAGGGAGGGAGGGAGGGAGAGCTGCTGCCGGATCCTGGGATACCAGGGGAAGAGGCCGGACACAGGCCCAGACCCCAATATATAGGTAGCAATTACACCCTATAGGTGGGATTGGGAAATCGGGAGGGGCCGGGACGGTGTCCCCTCCCAAACACAGGAAGAGCAGGGCCTGGACGGGAGAGGGGGCTGGACAAATACAGCATTGGAGGTTAACCCCTTGCTGCACAGTCTGGGGCAGTTTCATTATGCACTACACTGCCCACCAGACTGCACAGACAAAAACAAAGAACCGTTGCATCCAAATAAAAGGCCCGTCCTAATGAAATAAACAGAGACACCATTTTGTTGGCAGATATCGATCACAGCTTTACTGATATATTATTATTTTACAAACTTTTCCAAACTCATTAAAACTTGTAATACATATTTTATAAACTTTTTCAAACTCTTTAGAACTTGTAAAACATAACTTGACTCCAGGTGAGAAGGAAGGGACACTCTACCACAGGACCAAGGACTTCCGCTCTCTCACCAGAATGCTGTTGACACATGCCAAGGAGGAGACCAGTCTCAAACTGAACTCCGACCCCCACTATTTGGAAAAAGGCTTGCTCCAGGCCGCCCTGGATCATAGATAAAAATATGTCCAGACCGATATTTGCCAAGTGCACACCATCTTGAAGCTTTAACCTTCGGTTGTCACCTTCCAACTAAAATCATCGGAGCAGACAACTGCCTGCAGATGGCAACCGCCTCCAACAAGACCTGAGCCATCTAAGGCCTCGAACCCAACCACTAAGCAGTTCGACATGGTAGAATCCAAGATTGCGACCGGCTGGACGGTTACCAGCTCTCTGAACAGCCCAAAACACGTAGAAATGGCCAACAATCCAAAAACCTCTTTTTTTTTTTTTTTTTTGCAATGCCGAACCTTTGAAGAAATTAATGAAAGAAAAATGTACTATAAAATTGGTTACTTCCTGCAATAAATCGGTGCATATCTGACAACCCAAGCAGAGTGCAATCTACCACTATACGCTGTATATCAGAGTCTGATAAAACCCGCCCTGGCAGCCTCAGTTGCTGCCACAATGAAAAGGAATGAGTCCAAAGTGATCGGGGGGGACCGCAAGAGGTCATAGAGCACCAAAAAAGGAGCGGTAAACCTAGTAAGGTGGGAACCATCCTAATAAACTAACGGTGAGGTACCAGTAGTCCGACAAACAAAAATTCCATCAAACGCAAAGGGAAGGCGGGTGGGGGGGGAGTGAGGGGTGGTCAGTCTAATCCCAGGATCTCTGGCCACTTGGTCAGTTTGGGCTCCTGAATGCGGATACGCATGAAGGATCAATAAGTAGTATGGCACACAAATGACGGCAACAAAATTATTCTTGGACGGTGAGACGAATTCGCTGCTCAGAGGGTCCAGAAAAGGCCAAGCTAAAGGTTGTGGACAACAGATATATCTCCCGTTGGATTGAACAAACGTCCTACAGAGTCGATTAACTGAAGAAGCATTGGGTAAAATAGGGTGCCTCTTATCTACGGATTGGTGGGACTTAAACCAGCCATTAAAGGGATTGGCAAATAACAAAAGATTTAGTAACGTAGAACATCCCATCAAAAAATTGAAACAAAATAGAAATAAATGCTTCTAGGCTACAGAGGTGGAAGAACCAAGGTTATAAAGGTGAATCAAATATTGAAGGGTAACCTCCGAATGGGTAAAGTTATCAGAACCGGGGCCCAGCTACCAGAATACCTATACTTAACCACTTTTTCACGCCTATCCATAAAGCTGCCACTTTGAAGGGGAATCTGAAGTCCTAATCTCTGTCAGGAGTTGGTCCTGGCAAGATCTCACAGCAGTGTGGCAATGGCAACCCACCGGGCTGGCCTTGGGTACCAGCTGAAAAACTTCTGTAAAAGAAACGGGACAATCAATATAAAGTATTACTCTGAGAACCCGTAGCCCAGGGGTGGGGAACCTTTTTTCAGCCGGGGGCCATTTGGAAATTTCTACCAACCTTCGGGGGCCGCACAAAATTATCAATGTGAAAATTACCCGGCTATATTTGGTCAATTAACTCACCCCTACTGTGGCGGCCGAAGCGGCTTCTCTTTGGTGCGGCTGGGATGTTGGATGATACTAATCATGTTTCTTCTCACAACTGCTTTTCTGTCTCGGTCTGAAACGCAGTCAACTCTTTGTGATAATAATATTTGATAAATCATATACAACACATAGGAGACACTGGAGGCACACACAACACATAGGAGACGCTGGAGGCACACACAACACATAGGAGACGCTGGAGGCAAACACAACACATAGGAGACGCTGGAGGCACACACAACACATAGGAGACGCTGGAGGCACACACAACACATAGGAGACGCTGGAGGCACACACAACACAAAGGAGACGCTGGAGGCACACACAACACATAGGAGACCCTGGAGGCACACACAACACATAGGAGACGCTGGAGGCACACACAACACAAAGGAGACGCTGGAGGCACACACAACACATAGGAGACGCTGGAGGCACACACAACACATAGGAGACGCTGCAGGCACACACAACACATAGGAGACGCTGGAGGCACACACAACACATAGGAGACGCTGGAGGCACACACAACACATAGGAGATGCTGGAGGCACGCACAACACATAGGAGACGCTGGAGGTACGCACAACACATAGGAGACGCTGGAGGCACGCACAACACATAGGAGACGCTGGAGGCACGCACAACACATAGGAGACGCTGGAGGCACGCACAACACATAGGAGACGCTGGAGGCATGCACAACACATAGGAGACACTGGAGGCACACACAACACATAGGAGACACTGGAGGCACACACAACACATAGGAGACACTGGAGGCACACACAACACATAGGAGACACTGGAGGCACACACAACACATAGGAGACACTGGAGGCACACACAACACATAGGAGACACTGGAGGCACACACAACACATAGGAGACACTGGAGGCACACACAACACATAGGAGACACTGGGACTGCTCTATATAAATTACAGGAGTCACTGAAGGCACATACATCACTGGAGGGGCTGGGGGCATATACATCACATTGAAAACGCTGGGACTGACGTATACACAACAGAAAGGAAACGCTGGGACTGCTGTATATACACACATCACAGGAGACACTGGAGGCACATACATCTGATGAGGAGCTATATATGCTCCCAGCCCCTCCTGTGATGTAAATGCCCACAGCCCCTCCTGTGTTGTGTATGTCCCCAGTGTCTCCTGTGATGTATATCCCCCAGCATCTCCAATGTGATGTATAAGTCACAGGAGATGCTGAAGGCAAACAACACAAGAGGGGCTGGGGGGCATACACATAACAGGAGACGCTGGGGGGCATACACAACGCAAGAGGTGCTGGGGGGCATACACAACGCAAGAGGTGCTGGGGGGGCATGCACATAACAGGAGACACTGGGGGGCATACACAACACAAGAGGGGCTGGGGGGCATACACAATGCAAGAGGGGCTGGGGGCATACAGAAAAAAAGAAGGGCTGGGGGGCATACACATCATAAGAGGAGCTGGGGGCAAAGACATCACTGAGGGGGGCACAGACATCACTGGGGGAACACAACACTGGGGGTGATGCACAGCATTGGGAGGGCACACAGCACTGCCCCCCAGTAATGTCAGGGCTCTGCACACAGCACCTGCAGAGCCCTGACATTACTGGGGAGCCACAAACCTGAGGTGATAGACAGCATGGGGTGAGGGACACAGCACTGATCGTTGCACACAACTCTGGGGGGAGGGTACACAAAGTACTGGACGAGGAGCAGAGTGCAGGCGCGCGCACACAGCGCCGGAGACAGTGCAGGCCGGAGGGCAGAGGGGCGGGCAGATCGCTCTGAAGTTGAAAGGTGCGGTCACACCACACGACAGGACATAGGGGCGGGCACATCGCTCCGAGGGCAGAGGGGGCAGATCGCTCCGGAGGGCAGAGGGGCGGGCAGACCGCACGAAGGGAAAGAGGGGCAGGCAGATCGCTCCGGAGGGCAGAGGGGCGGGCACACAGACAGCATGAGGGGACAGAGGGGCGTGCACACACCGCTGATTACGCTACTGGACAGCGGGAGATCCCATTGGTTCTCCCAAACAGTGCATGTGGTCATTTAAAGGGCTGGCGGCCCCAGCACTGCAGCCCCCGGGAATGTGCCCGGGGGCCGCATAAAAGGTCATGGCGGGCCGCATGCGGCCCTCGGGCCGGAGGTTCCCCACCCCTGCCGTAGCCCATGAAGCTCGGATCAAATGTGTATTGCATGCAGCGTAAAACAAAATATTACAGTTGGCTAGTGACTTGTGCCATAACTCCACAGCAATGACAATAGGGATCAATTCTGAAAGGGAAAAAATTGGCAGTCAAACAAAAATTCAGGTGAGGGCCAGGTGCCCCGTCACCCCGCAATTGACTAAAACAGCGCTATACCATCGGAAAAGACGCATTGTGGAGCAAACATAATACCTGGCTAGCCACCACAAAACACATGTTGAACATGCACTCATTAAAGGTGGAAAGGAATTGAAACCAAATCAGTAAGTCAGAAGTAATACGTAATCCTGTGGTCAAGGTGAAGCGCCCCTCTGGTGAACACAATAATCCTGTGGTCAGGGTGAAGCGCCCCTCTGGTGAACACAATAATCCTGTGGTCAGGGTGAAGCGCCCCTCTGGTGAACACAATAATCCTGTGGTCAGGGTGAAGCGCCCCTCTGGTGAACACAATAATCCTGTGGTCAGGGTGAAGCGCCCCTCTGGTGAACACAATAATCCTGAGGGTGAAGTGCCCCTCTGGTGGACAATGAGAGGCGCTGAACTGCATTTGGTGCAATGTAACTTTCCTGTAAAGACACAAATACTTATAACTATACTATGCCAGAATTTTAATTAGCTTGGGCTGTAATTCTGACCTCTCTAATGCTGCTGTTCAGTAATATACATCACATAAGCAACAAAATTGTCCAACAGAATTACCAACCAGACAAAGTGAATGTATTTTCCTGGTATGTAGAAAATCCCTTTAAGACTGCACCGTACAAAAACAAAACCGACACACAACTGAAACAGGGTCTGAATCTTTCCTGGCCCTACTTTTAGGGACAACAAACTCAATATCAACTGAAAAATGTCAAAAAACTGTTTGAATTCATCGAAGTCACTAGAGCAATTAAAGAAAATCATCAAGAAGTGAGTGACAAATTGAGACCGTCTCACACCACCGCACCCATTGAAGAAATGAACTGAAGAGTTAAAAATAATGGAATGACCTAAAGCATCCCATGGGAAGTAAAGAATCGTAATAAAAATTGCCATACATGCAACAACCCAAAATATGGAACAGTACGGATGAACAGGTAACGGACAAAACAGATTCGATATCAGATTAAGCAAAAGTGCACTGCGTCCGAACTCCCGTATAAGAGAAATTACACTGTGAAAAGACACAGAAACCAAGGATTACTCAGGAGGGATACCATGATTAACAGACCCGCCGTGTGGGTGAGATACAGTAGGTGGTGTATCAATTGAAATTTACCTGCTTCTGTTCCTTTTAGGGACAATAAGGGAGCGATTAGAAAAATTAAATAGAATGAAGAAAATGAAAAAAAAATACAAAACAGATATGACCAGCGCAACCTTATATTTGTTAAGTCACAAGGGGCATCTCGGGTAACTTACCCGGAGTCATCTGAGACATTTGTACCATTTTTACCGATGAGCTTGGAAGGAGGGCGAGGGCATCTAACAGCCAAATGGCTCCGCAGCAAGCAGAACACTCGTGCTAGTATTTGCATAACCAAAAGAACCGGAAGTGTCAATCATTAAACAACCAACACACTCCTGGGCGGCGCACGGCCACCATGACTGGACCTTGTGAAGCTCCCAGCACGGTGGCCGTGGATTGAAAAGTGGTATACTGGCTTCTGTACGGTCATTAACCTAAGCCAGAAATCCATGGCTCAGACACTCAAACCGATGCCAGGGTGTAAGAGCAAGCCGATGATGAAAAATCCTCATAATACTTTTCCCAATTATTATTTTTTTTTTTTTTTTGCGCTATTCTAGGCTTTCTATCATATGACCAGTCCGAGAAAAACCTGCGTTCCTTATCAACAGTATGTTGGTCAGGAAAAAATTAGAGACCATATATCAATATAAGCATTGTCCCAGATTTTTTATTTGACGTTTTCTACATGAGAACCTAGCGGGGTAACCCCGCAGAAAAAGGAATTCTTGTGTATACTTGCCTGAGGGGGTTGTTGTGACGGACTGCATTGACAAACCCTGCTTAGCCAGATGATCTGCCAAGGCCTTCAGGACCGGCGGTAATGCTGAACTGTCTAAAACCCCCCCAAGCCTTCGTGAACTTACCGGATGCGGAAGTGGATGCCATCCGTGGGGGAGTCGCCGTTCATTCACCATCGCTGACGTGGGAAGGGGCATCCCTCACATCCCCAGGCAGTTCAGTAGTAAACAGTGCTCCTTGCGTCCCCACAGGCTGCGCCATAGATGTCCGTGCACGCTCACCAGTCGCCCTCGAGACGCTTGACCCCTCTGATGACGTAGAGGGAGAGCGCCACCTGGAGGACCTGGAATGGCGAATTCTACCAGACGAACGTGAACGCCAGCTTCTGCGCGTACGGGAGGAATTCCGTGAAGAATGCCTCGAGCGCCTCCTGTGATCCGACGAGCGGCGCTGACTATGCCGATCCAACCAACGCGACACAGAGGGAGGGCAGGACTGATCACTGGATAGGACATAAGCGAGACCCCTGGGGTCTGCGATGATTTGGAGATTGGGCATAAGAAGTTGTGAATTAACATGGGAAACAGGCAAAAGCTGCAGCAACTGGGGGGGGGTTAAGGTAGGTAGTAAACTGAATGCAGCTACAGCTTGCCATCAAGGGTTAATTGTGAACTTAGCTGACCAGGAGTAGTATGCAGCACAGGGGGGGGGGGGGGTTAGGGTTGGAGGGGGGTACTATTTGTGTCCCTGGGTCAGGGCTGCAGGCTGTTCAGCAGGCACAGAGCCCAAAGCCTCTCCAGAAGAGGAGGCAGAGGTGTTATTATTGCATGGCAGAATATGAGCGGTTAATGTAACACTGCCGTTGTATCAGTGAACTAAACGTGCTGGGAGCTGTAGAGGAGGTGAGGGGAGGTGACCTAAACTGTGCTGTGGAAACAGCAGGGAGGGGGGGGCTGAGGGAGCGACACTCAGGGGAGTGTATTACAGCCTGCTGCTGGAAGCAGGGAAGGAGCAGAGGACGCACGTGGAGCAGAGCATGCACGGGAATCCGACCGAAGGGGGTAAAATGGCGGCGCTGAGGAGAATGCTGGCTCACGTAAGAGAACTGGAGGGGAAGCAGGCGTGGCCAAATTCCGCGCTCTGCTGTTGCGGCCTCCAGGGACAGAGACCGGGCGCGCACACGGGCTGAATCATTTAGGGGGGCAGGAGCATCGTGATGAGCGGCGGCCTGGTGGTACAGCACCCGAGGGAAAAGACATTTCCCCAGCAGGCACTGCAGCGCTCGGCAGTGCATCCTCTAACTATGACTGAGGAAAGCTGAGCTCCGCAAATAAACGGGCCAGCCATCTCTCACCTTCCTGCCGCGCATGGGCCCGCAGCGTCTCGATCTGAGGGTCCATCGGGTTTCTCCTGCTTCCACCGGGCAGAGCTGCTGCCGGATCCTGGGATACCAGGGGAAGAGGCCGGACACAGGCCCAGACCCCAATATATAGGTAGCAATTACACCCTATAGGTGGGATTGGGGAATCGGGAGGGGCCGGGACGGTGTCCCCTCCCAAACACAGGAAGAGCAGGGCCTGGACGGGAGAGGGGGCTGGACAAATACAGCATTGGAGGTTAACCCCTTGCTGCACAGTCTGGGTCAGTTTCATTATGCACTACACTGCCCACCAGGAGTAACTGTGATAGGTTTCCAACAACATTTTATCCCAGAAGTAACCAGTTGGCTAGCAGAGTTGGCTGTGTGAAAACTGCAAATCTGCCACTGCAATGCCCAGTAAATTATAGTGCCCAAACATTGTGGCCAGCTTGAGCTTGTGGAGACATGGAAATTGCAAATGTAGATCCTAAATGTGGTTTAAGCATACTGTAGGGCTCAGAAGGGAAGAGGGCATATGGATTTAGGAGTGCAGATTTTGCTGTGATTCTATTATGGGGGTGGAGTCATATCGCTACTCCAGAGCTTTTGTTTTACCGGTAATGTAAAAATCCCCTATATTTCCATTGACAGCTGACAGACCTAAGTGAGGACTTGCTTTTTTTTTTTTTTGTGAATTGAGCTGAAACTTTTATTGCAAAGATTTTTCGTAAAAGTTTGGATCACAGTTATTCCATGCTCTTCGCTGAGCACTTATGCAGCACCCTGGGGTTGAAGGGATTAACACGTCCCGTCGCCAAGCCGGGGATACAGATCCTCTGCGTCGTCACGGAGTGGCCTGGCCCGGTTTTGTGACCCCCGAGGCGTACAGGAATGGGAAGGTGGAAGATGGTGGGAAGGATGGAGGTGGTGGAGAATAAGGGTGACAGTGAGAAGAGTCTTTTTAGATCGTGACGCCACCTGTGGTGTGTAATTAGGTATGGGCCGCAGCTTCGGTTGCTGCTCTTTGGGGCTGATGGTGAAGGTCGCAGCCGTCATGGTGTCGCTCCTCACAGGCGGAGTGGGATTACCCCGGGGAGGATGATGGAGGAAGGAGGGGGTGCTGGAAGTCCCTGTTGGCGCTGCAGGGCTGGGCGACGGTGATGGCAAATGAGAGGCAGAGGCAGGGGATGCAGTTCCAGGTCTTTTACTCACTGGGAGTTTTGGCGCTGCCCCAGAGTACTGGTCTCCGCCACAATGGGCTCCAGCCGATCCCGGATAGTCGGCGGTCACCGTCGGTGCCAGTGAAAGTCTTTCTAGTGAAGAGTCCCCCGATTGCTCTCTGGAACCCGGGCCAAGCCTCCAGCTCCAAGCCACGGGCCCACGAAGAAAGAGGAACGCTCAACTCCCGTTGTCTGTGCCAGATGTTGTCCCAAGCTGTGCCTGGGAATGTCTGCTGTATTGAGAATGTTGTGCCTACTTTTTACCTCAAGTGGTGCCCACCCCCAGTGGTTGTCCTAGCGACCGGGAAAGTGTGACGCCCTGGACTAGTCAGGTCGTCCCAGGTAGTCCCACACACCCCCCCCCTCCCTAAAAAGGTGACAGCAGCCAAACTTCAAAACCATTGTCACCTCCCTCCAGGTTTGATGTCCACACCAGGGGGGTAGAGCCAGGTGGTTGGCTCCGCCCACCGAGGAGTTCACAGGCACGGAGGCGGGAAAAACAGTTAGTTGTAGTTGTAGATGAGGCCCAGAACCAACCGGGCTGAGTCAAATCAACTGATTGAGGACTGGACTTAAGGACCTTTCCCACACAAGACCCGACTGAAGACAACAGCCCAACCATTAGGGTAAAGCCACCGCCAAGGCATAGAGACCCAAAGGGCCAGTGTCTGAGGGCAAACAGGGCTCTCCCGACACCCAGCAAGCCGGGGAGCGGACTACCGTTGCTTAGGCATAGGAGTCATATCGTTCACTTTAAAGAGGTGCAGGAGAAAGGCGGAAACCAACAACCTGTTAAGGGGAAGCTGCAGCCGGCTGCGGGCACCGTCCATCATCCCGTTTGATTTACCAGAGACTCCAGTATGTTGTATCATAGTGAGTACACCAGTACCTTCGGGCCGCGCACCGCGCCACACCGCACCGACACGCCAGCACCATCCATTCCCTCGCCTCAGCGCCTCCCTCGGGCCCCCGGGACCATCACTCCCTGACCCACGGAGGGGTCAACACCAAGCTGCGCAACACCGTCCCCGGGAGGCCTAGTCAACGGCAGCGGTGGTGTCCATCCATTCACCACAACCCGTGGGTGGCGTTACGAACTTAAATCCCATACAAACCATCGTGGCCCCGGCCATGGAACTCCCCACCGAAGTTCCTGCATGTAGCGCCAACTCCCTTTCAGAGTGACGTGACCCCCGGGTCCGTGGAGAGCTCGAGCCACCCACCGACGAGCACAGATCCGAGCAGCTCGCCAGCCGCCGAGCCTGCAGGGTGGTACAAAAGTCCCATGCTTCGTGATGGCTAACCACCCTGTCTGCCGTATTCCACCCCCCTGTGGGAAAGCACCTTATTGTTTTATGTGTGTATTTTGTGAAGGCACCGGCAGTTAACCCCTTCCTTACCCATGATGGATATTACCCCTTAAAAGAGGTGCAATACCCTGTGGCGCATGAAGCACCAGGGCACCACACTTACATCCGGGTTACCATTTAAGGGGTACTTTGCACACTACGACATCGCAGGTGCGATGTCGGTGGGGTCATGTTGAAAGTGACACACTTCCTGCGTCGCTCTCGACATCGTAGTGTGTAAAGCCTAGATAATACGATTAACGAGCGCAAAAGTGTCGTAATCGTATCATCATTGTAGCGTCGGCGAAAACCATAATTACCTTGCTGCGACGGTCCGATGTTGTTCCTCGTTCCTGCGGCAGCACACATCGCTGTGTGTGAAGTCGCAGGAGCGAGGAACATCTACCTGCTTCACCACGGCTCCTGTCAGCTATGCAGAAGGAAGGAGGTGGGCGGGATGTTTACGTCCCGCTCATCTCCGCCTCTCCGCTTCTATTGGCCGCCTGCCGTGTGACATCGCTGTAACGCCGCACGGCCCGCCCCCTTAATAAGGAGGCGGGTCGCCTGCCAGAGCGACGTCGCAGGGCAAGGTGAGTGCATGTGAAGCTGGCGTAGCGATAATTTTCGCTACGCCAGCTATCACCACATATCGCTGCTGTGACAGGGGCGGGGACTATCGCACTCGGCATCGCAGCATCGGCTTGCGATGTCGTAGTGTGGAAAGTACCCCTACCTCTCTGAATGACAGGATTTAAATGACACCCCCAAGGGATCCATTCACTATAATGAGGCAGCAGAATTATTCTGGACTCTGTCTAGCCTCTCTTCAGCAGTGTCTGTCTTTTCAGAAGTGGACAAAACTGTGGTCAACCTGACGGATTATAAGTAGAGTTGAGCGTGGTTCGCGGTTCTCCAGTTCGCGGTTCAAGTGATTTTGGGGGCTGTTCTAGATCGAACTAGAACTCGAGCTTTTTGCTAAAGTTTGATAGTTCTAGTTACGTTCGAGAACGGTTCTAGCAGCAAAAAGCAGGGCTTTTTACAGCTACAGTGTGCAGGAGCCATCGCTGGCAGCCTGCCAGAAGCTGGTAACCAAGATAAACATCGGGTATCCAAGCAAAGCGCTTTGGTTAGTAACCCGATATTTATCCTAGTTACGTGTGCAGGAAGCCGACACTTCCTCGCTCAGCTCGCTCCGCCCCCTCCTGCACGCGGCATGTACACATACATACACACACACACACTCACACTCACCTGTCCCCAGCCATGCAGTCCACGACACTGACGTCCTCAGCGCCACATGACCCCGCTAGGCTCCACCCACTTCGCACTCCGCCGCCAGCACATATGGCTCCGCCCACCTGGCACTCTGCACACATGGTCCCGCTAGGCTCCGCCCACCTGGCACTCTGCACACATTACCCCGCTAGGCTCCGCCCACCTGGCACTCTGCACACATTACCCCGCTAGGCTCCGCCCACCTGGCACTCTGCACACATGGTCCCGCTAGGCTCTGCCCACCTGGTACTCTGCACACATGATCCCGCTAGGCTCCGCCCACCTGGCACTCTGCACACATGGTCCCGCTAGGCTCCGCCCACCTGACACTCTGCACACATGGTCCCGCTAGGCTCCGCCCACCTGGCACTCTGCACACATTACCCCGCTAGGCTCCGCCCACCTGGCATTCTGCACACATTTCCCCGCTAGGCTCCGCCCACCTGGCACTCAGCACACCTGGCACTCTGCATACATGGTCCCGCTAGGCTTCGCCCACCTGGCACTCTGCACACATGGTCCCGCTAGGCTCCGCCCACCTGGCACGCTACACACATTTCCCCGCTAGGCTCCGCCCACCTGGCACTCTGCACACCTGGTCCCGCTAGGCTCCGCCCACTTGTCACTCTGCACACCTGGCACTCTGCACACATTACCCCGCTAGGCTCCGCCCACCTGGCACTCTGCACACATGGTCCCGCTCGGCTTACCTGCGGTGATGAAGTCCCGACCTCAGCGCTGTCACTGTCCTCCATGGCCGCCGCTTTCACATCACCTTCTCTCGCTTCTGACCCGAGACTGACTAGCGGTGACGTCATGGGCCTCTGGCGATGATTGGCTGTGAAGGTCATTGAACTCAGTGACAGGTGCTGTCAGCAGTGCAGGAGATCAGCGCAGGTAATGTACCTCGCTGACAGCAGCACTTGTCATCCCCTGCAGTGACCTGGGCTGACCCATTGATGTTAGCTCAGGTCACTGCACTGCTCTCCCAGCCAATGGGGAACATCCTGCTCTTCATTGACTGGGACAGTGTGGATCGTCATGGCAACCCCTTGGATTACACCAGACCTGGATTTGTTTTTCTTTCTAATAAATTGGTTAAAGAGGGAATGTATTGCGGAGTGTTTTTTCAAATAAAAATGTGTTTGTTGTCTATTTTTTTTATTACTGACTGGGTTGGTGACGTCGGGTATCTGATAGACGCCTGACCTCACCAACCCCAGGGCTTGATGCCAGGTGACATTACACATCTGGTATTAACCCCATATATTACCCCGTTTGCCACCGCACCAGGGCACGGGATGAGCTGGGGCGAAGCACCAGGATTGGCGCATCTAATGGATGCGCCACTTCTGGGGCGGCTGCGGCCTGCTATTTTTAGGCTGGGGAGAGTCCAATAACCATGGACCTCCCTAGTCGGAGAATATCAGACCCCAGCTGTCTGCTTTACCTTGGCTGGTGATCCAATTTTGGGGGGACCCCTACGTGGTTTTTTTTTTAAAATTATTTATTTAATTTAAAATAATAGCGTGGGGTGCCTCAGTTTTGGATTACCAGCCAAGGTGAAGCTGCCAGCTGTGGTCTGCAGGCTGCAGCCGTCTTCTGTACCCTAGCTGGCTACAAAAATAGGGGAAACCCCACGTCATTTTTTTTTTCATTTTTTTGGCTAAATACAAAGCTAAGCACCGCTTAGTGCCACATGAAAGGCACCAAAGGGTGCAAAATTACAAAATGCAGGAGAGTGGGACATTATGTGTCTTTCTGCCATTATAATGACAGAAAAGACTGATATGAAGTGCACAAACACAAGAAAATCACCAGAGCGCTCTACGCTGTGAAAAGCAGTAGAAAATGGCACTGGAGTGAACATGTGACCGTCTCATGTAGGTTGAAGCTATGGATCCTGGGTAAATTTATGTATTTCCCTCCTTCAGTTTTTTTGCAGTACACAAAAAAACGGAAGGCACACGGATGACAAACAGATGACATATGGACCGTCTACAGAACGGAAACGGATGCCACACGGATGCACCCGTGAAAAAAAATGGACTGTTTTTTGCAGACCACAAAAATGGATCGGTCGTGTTAATGTAGCCTTATTCTGATCATTTATAAACAGCAGGCAGAAATAAGTGAATAACGCCCCCCAGCGTCAGAAAATCTCCGGGGTTTCAGGGGTAGCTGAGACCCTGGAGATCATGATTCAGGACGGTTTTTCCGGTCCCCGCTCACGTGATCACAGGTATGCACCGTACACCGATGATCACGTTACAGTAAATGACAGCGCCGGTAAAAAATTATTTATCTCCCATCTGGCATGAACAAACATGATAAATCTCCTCCCCGGTCCCCTCCGGTCCCCCGGTGTCGCCAAAGTGCCCCCCCTGATGCCCTCCCAGAAATCCAAGATGGCAACGCGCACAGCAGCGCGCCAGTAGCATTCACCCTACTTCTCTGATTTCTGTCGCATGTGCCATGACACATGCGACAGAAAACTCCTCCCCAGGCCCTGCCAGGTCACCCCCTATAACCCCACCGGTGTTCCCCGGTGTCCCACGGTACCTGTGCAGCGTTGATCCCCCCACGGCCCTCTCCTTCACAATAGACGCTGCCGCATGCACAGAGCGGCTGTCAGCTCAGCTTCCTGTGTTCAGACACAGTGAGTGGTGGTTATGCATCTGTAAGCTAAATGGGCGGCATGGTGGCTCAGTGGTTAGCACTGCAGTCTTGCAGCGCTGAGGTCCTGCGTTCAATTCTCACCAAGGACACCATCTGCAAGGAGTTTGTATATTCTCCCCGTGTTTGCGTGGGTTTTCTCTGGGTACTCCGGTTTCCTCCCACACTCCAAAGACATACAGCGCTATGGAATTAATAACACTATATAAATGAATAAATTATTATTATTACTGCAATGCCCTGCTCATGAGGTAAGGAACATAATTGATCAGGAGAGCTATATACTACATTTCCAAATGGAGGGATTTGCTTTTATAGTTTCCCTGCTGAACGACTACCAAACATGAGAGTCCGTTTTACGCCACAAGAAAACACATCTAAATAGCGAGCTCTGTTGTTAAGTATTCATTCAGCTGGATAACTGGACTTAAAGGGGTATTCCATCTCCAAGATCCTATCCCCAATATATAGTAGGTGGAATAGCAATAATATCAGCAAATACCAATATTTGGAAATGTAGAATAGTTCTCCTGATTAGGCATGCCCTTACCTCATGAGCAGGGCATTGCAGCTTTGGTAGCAACCGTTACGACATGGACTCTGCTGCTGTGGACCCGGGGAGAGTGAGTGCAGATTCATTGCACCCACACTCCTCACATGAAGGGTCTGCACTCCTAGAAAATAGGGGATACGTTCCCTGAGTGTCTCCCCCCATATTCTAGACGGTCCAGAGTCGTCGTGGGACCCCTTTATTTTTTTTCTTACAATAAATTAGTGAAAGAGGGAATGTTTTGGGGACTGTTTTTTCAAATAAATTTCTTTTGTCGATTTTTTTTGTTAATACTGACAGTTTATGATGTTGGGTATCTAATAGACGCCATGACATCACAAACTGCTGGGCTTGATCTAGCACAATACCTAATATGCAATAAAACATACAGTACTCTAGTAATGTTTCCCACCCACATACACACACACTATTGTCCCACCCGCATATCACTCGCTAGTCCTACAAAGATTAACCCCTTAATGACCATGGGTAGTAAAGTTACGTCCTAGCTTTCATAGTGTTAATCCCCACCTGCTGCCGTGGTCAACCGGGGAATATGCGCATATGTCAGCTGATTTGTACAGCTGACATGTGAGCCTTTGATGTATGAGATGAATCGTCATCCACCCGTACCTGTTAACCCCTTAAATGGCGCTATCAAAATGTGACAGCGCCATTTTAATGGCGATCACTGTAGATCTGTACTCGCCGCCCATCACCGGAAGTCACATGACATGATCATGTGGAACTGATGGTTGTCATGGTAGCACAGGGTCATGTGATGACTCCTGTAGCTCACATGACTCAGGTCCTGTAACGAGCAGCCGAGTACTGCAAGTTGCAGGGTGAAAGTGAGGTGATTTGGGCTTTTAGGTTTTTTATAATATTCAAAACTTTTTTTTACTTTTTTTTATTTTACTAGTCCCCGTAGGGGACTATAACAATCAGCTGTCTGATCACTCATTCTTTTCTCCCAATCAGAGCAGCACCGCTCAGATTGGGAGAAATAATCATCTCTTGTAACCTGAAGTACTCAGAGAAGCACAATGCAACTTGAAGTGAGTACTGGAGCTCCCTAAATGATGACTCTAGCCCCACTTCCCTCTTCTATCCTCCTATTTACCTTTCACAGCTGCACTCTCCTGCTCCCTCCCCCACTCCCCTCTTCTATCCTTCTATTTGCCTCTCACAGCTGTATTCTCCTGCCCCCCTCCCCCACAGCTGCACTCTCCTGCTCCTTCACCCACACTCCTCTTCTATCTTCCTAGTTGATTCTCATAGCTGCACTGTCCTGCCCCCCTCCCCCACTCCCCTCTACTATCCTCCTATTTGCCTCTCACAGCTGCAATATCCTGCTCCCTCCCCCACAGTTGCACTCTCCTGCTCCCTCCCCCACTCCCCTCTTCTATCCTCCTATTTACCTCTCACAGCTGCACTCTCCTGCTCCCTCCCCCACTCCCCTCTACTATCCTTCTATTTGCCTCTCACAGCTGTACTCTCCTGCCCCCCTCCCCCACAGCTGCACACTCCTACTCCCTCACCTACTCTCCTCTTCTATCTTCCTAGTTGCCTCTCACAGCTGCAATGTCCTGCTCCCTCCCCCACAGTTACACTCTCCTGCTCCCACCCCACTCCGCTCTTCTATTCTCCTATTTTCCTCTCACAGCTGCACTCTCCTGCCCCCCTCCCCCACAGCTGCACTCTCCTGCTCCCTCCCCCACTCCCCTCTTCTATCCTCCTATTTACCTCTCACAGCTGCACTCTCCTGCTACCTCCCCCACTCCCCTCTTCTATCCTTCTATTTGCCTCTCACAGCTGTACTCTCTTGCCCCCCTCCCCCACAGCTGCACTCTCCTGCTCCCTCACCCACTCTCCTCTTCTATCTTCCTAGTTGCCTCTCACAGCTGCAATGTCCTGCTCCGTCCCCCACAGTTGCACTCTCCTGCTCCCACCCCACTCCCCTCTTCTATTCTCCTATTTTCCTCTCACAGCTGCACTCTTCTGCCTTCCTCCCCCACAACTGCACTCTCCTGCTCCCTCCCCCACTCCCCTCTTCTATCCTCCTATTTACCTCTCATAGCTGCACTCTCCTGCCCCCTCCCCCACAGCTGCACTCTCCTGCTCCCTCCCCCACTCCCCTCTTCTATCCTCCTATTTACCTCTCACAGCTGCACTCTCCTGCTCCCTCCCCCACTCCCCTCTTCTATCCTCCTATTTACCTCTCACAGCTGCACTCTCCTGCTCCCTCCCCCACTCCCCTCTACTATCCTTCTATTTGCCTCTCACAGCTGTACTCTCCTGCCCCCCTCCCCCACAGCTGCACTCTCCTGCTCCCTCACCCACTCTCCTCTTCTATCTTCCTAGTTGCTTCTCACAGCTGCAATGTCCTGCTCCCTCCCCCACAGTTGCACTCTCCTGCTCCCACCCCACTTCCCTCTTCTATTCTCCTATTTTCCTCTCACAGCTGCACTCTCCTGCCTTCCTCCCCCACAGCTGCACTCTCCTGCTACCTCCCCCACTCCCCTCCTCTATCCTCCTATTTACCTCTCATAGCTGCACTCTCCTGCCCCCCTCCCCCACAGCTGCACTCTACTGACTTCTCCCCTACTGCCCTGTAGCTGATGATATGCCTCACCGCTGTCCTGTGATGGTGGCCAGGTCTCCTCATCTTTATGGTTTGCTGTCAGACATCGAACTTTCTTATTACTTTGTATATACAGTGTGTACAAAAAAGTAGAATTAATACTAAAAAGACCAAAAACCATCTTAAAAATACCAAAACTCATGTACCATTTAAAAAAAACAAAAAAACAAAAATACCCTCAAAACTACCATTTTTAGATGCAACATGAATACGTTTATAATATTATTTATTGCACAAATATAATGTAAAGCACAAAAAAAAAAAAAAAAGGATAGGGCTATATACCAGGATGGGGGACAAAAATACAAGCATGGGATGGGAAAACTGGGTGCTCAGGGAAAGAGGTTCTTTCCCTCAGCACCCAACTTTCCCATGCTCTGATATCCCTCAGAACCCGGATTTCATATATTCTGATATCCATCTTGTCCTCAGCGCCCATGATGCTAGGTCACCCACCCATGCTCTGCTATATATCTTTCTCCCAGCACTCAACCTTCCCATGTTTGTGCTATACATTTTTCCCTCAGCACCCAGCTTTCCCATGCTCTGATATCAAGGACAAGCTGGGTGCTGAGGGAAAGTTGTATAGCAGAGCATTGGATACCTGGGTGCTGAGGACAAGATAGATATCAGAACATGGAAAGCTGGGTACTGAGGGAAAAACAGATATCGAAGCATGGGAAAGCTGGGTACTGATGGAAAGAGTCAAGTGTCAGCGTAATCCTCCTGTACCCTGAGGGGGGGGCCCCGGTCCACATTTTGCACCAGGGCCCATCGAAAACTAGTTACGCCACTGGCATGGTAATAAATTTAAAAGTGGTGGCCTCACTGTGTAAGTGGGCCCAGGGCAGCTAATCTGATTCTCCCCCATAAGCTACGATTTTGGCCAATGTATAACTCTTAGGTCCCCCATAACGTGCCACAACAAAACTCACCATGTAGCTCAAACCTTATGGATTTATGCTTTCAGGATTTATTTTTAATTTGGATTGTTATTGCACTTACTTAATCCCTTTTCTACTGCAGAATATCCTTGGGACAAATCAAATCTGAAGTCAATACAGATAGATTTAAAGGATTTTGAAAAACTGGATTGTAAAGCAGCAAAGGTGAGAAATGCTTTTATTTTCTGTGTTGTGTTAAGGATATGTACCAATGTAAAGAGATCACTATAGCAAAGGAATTATAGGGTCCCTTTCTGGTTAATGACAGAACATCCATGACCACCTGGGTCAAGTTGACTTTGTGCTTGTCCTCTGTCTCACAACTCCTTTCTGTTAGTTGGTGTATTCCACACTTCCTTGTTTACTACCATAGAAGGTCTGCACAGAGGGTTTTCCTGTACAAAAACAAAAGAAACAGAGCATCACATTTTAAACAGGACCCACTGTATAAGGGCCTCATAGCAAATTCAATTATTTAATGCATCCTTATCAAAGATATATAGTACAGATCAGACGATTCTCATCTAACTTGTTATATAATATCTCATTATTGTAATACAATACATGTCCTTTAACATGACATTATCATCTTTCCCAATCTATCAGAAATTTGGAGAAACATAAAAAGACAAAGAACCGCATTGCGGTAGGCGGGCTGTATGATGTTTGATGATATTGGATAACAACAAGTCCGCTGCCGGCATGTACAGTTTGACCAAATTAAATAAAAAAAAAATAAAGAACTTCCCTGTCCAGATAATTGCTAATAGTAAATATGAGATACAGGAGAAAATGATATTCCAGGAAAGGGCCACACACAACCTGATTAGTTTAGCATAATTTATTCCAAAATGTAGCATAAAATATAGAACAAATCTATGAAAGGTAGCATTGCTTTATTTTTCTAGCACAAACACCATGCAATCCACCTAATTTGGTGGATCTGATGATAATGAACATGTTTTTGTTTTATTCGGAGCAGTGAAAGAATACCGGTCTTAATAAATCTCTCCCAGCAGGACATATCATTACTGTAGCCTGTGCAACTGTGGGAGGGTGCTAGGCCCCTGTGGCCCGCCCTGAGGACAATGGTCAATGTTAAACTGTAGTAATGTGAACTGTGATGGGTATGATGTGTTCCTGCCTTGAGTGGGTGAGACTATCTTGTGGCCGGATGGGGGTATTGCTTCCTTGTGGGGAGGTTGGGTGCTAGCAAGCGACAGATAAAGTGAGGAGGTGAATGTTTGGGTTTTGTGGGGGGAACGCAGTGGAAGGAGCTGGCTGTGGGGGGCAGCCGAGCTCGAGCCCAGTTTAGTTAGTAGTAGGAATGAGACTGTAGAAAACCATATTTGTAGAAAGAATAGCAACAAGAAGTGTTCAAGCCAGTCAGATACCTAGGTCGAAGAAAGTGGGTGTTGGAGGCAAACTCAATTTGACTGGACCCTCAGGGTCACCCCAGTGAATCCGAAGCATGTTGGAAGGACTATAATAGTATACGAGTAGCGGGTCACTCCCTCGTCCGCAGATGAGAGTAGCAGGTCGGAACGCTAGAGAAGATACTCGGGTTGCGAATGACTCCAGTGGTACTAGTCCTCAAGGGAATGTTTGACATAGACTTGGGCGAACAGGTCACAAAATCAATGGTAGATGAGCCTTGTCCGATTGCTGCTGATCACTGTTATACAGAATGGGTCCCTGTGGGTGGGACAAGACTGGGAGTCTTGCGGGATTAATGACTATCGTGTGAGACTATGGTATCAGACAGTGAGGAGGAGGACATGCAAACAGCAGCAATAGTACCAGAAACTATGAAGTGGTCTGTAGTGAAATTGAGTCTGGAAGTAAAATGTACTGTACTGAAGATGTTGAAATTTTTTTGCCCACAGTGATGATGTTACAGAAATAGTGTGCCTAACTGTTAGTAAAATACTGTTGGAAAAAACTAAATCTGTGTCCTTGAATCCCCTCCTGGAAATCCTGGTCTATACAATGGCCTGAACACAGGTATGGCTTAAACACACAAAGTCCACAGATACCACCAGGAAGACCGCCAATATCCCCTTTCTCCTTGCTCTGTGGTGGTGGCCAGACAGTGGACCCCCAAAGGAGAACTACTGTGCAAAAGCAGAGACCCCCCTTCACCCATGACAACTGACCTATGCCACTCTCACACAGATGCACAGGGACCCAAGACGTAAGGGGCCTTACCTCTACCTCCAAAGCTAAAAGGAGCTTCTGTCATAGTAGAACTACTGGACTGCAAAGGATCTGTATACTATTCTTGCACAGGGACCCTTTTTAGTCTGTTTACACCACTGTCTTCCAGCGCCTCAAATTAGTTGAAAAGTGTCACCCATCAGAATAAAGATTGTGTAAGTGCAGGCTCGTGCAGCCAAAGCAACCTTTTGTGGGCTTTACACGCTGCAACATCGCTAGCATTTGCTAGCTATGTCCAGCGCGATTGCGCCCGCCCCCATCGTACATGCGATATCTGGTGCTTGCTGCCGTAGCGAACATAATCGCTACGGCAGCTTCACACGCACATACCTGGTCGGCAACGTTGCTGTGACCGCCGAACAATCCCTCCTTCAAGGGGGAGGTGCGTTCGGCGTCACAGTGACATCACCGCGACGTCACTAAGCGGCCGGCCAATAGAAGCAGAGGGGCGGAGATGAGCGGGACATAACATCCCGCCAACCTCCTTCCTTCCTCATTGCTGGTGGATGCAGGTAAGGAGATGTTTGTCGTTCCTGCGGCTTCACACACAGAGCAACAAACAACATCGTATCTCCTGATGTAGCGACATTATGGAAATGAACAACGTTACACAGATCAGCGATTTTTAACGCTTCTGTGCTCGTTCATCGTCGCACTTAGGATTTACACGTTGCGATGTCGCTACCGGCGCTGGATGTGCGTCACTAACGACGTGACCCCGACGATATATCGGTAGCGATGTCACAACGTGTAAAGTACCCCTTAATTCATGTGTATGGAGAGGATTTCTTTGCTGCACACATTTTTGCAACCAATCTATCTTGTGTGAACATACCCAAAAATATATGTACAACTGAGTGTTCATGTATTTTTGTACGTTATAAGTGTATGGATTCTAATCTAATCATCTTTTCTTCTTCTTTCAATATTAGTTGCCTCCTACAAACTCACCAGATCAGTTAACAAAGCAGCTGATCGGTTATGCTCGTACAGACTTGGAAAAAGTTCGGGCAATCTGGATTTGGATATGTCATCATATAGGTAAGTAGAAAAGGAATCTAAAAAAAATTGTGGAGGGGTATTTGAAAGTCCCAAACAAGAGATATACTATGTCCAGAAAATCAAATATTTTATCGAAAAAATAATATATATATACATATATAACAAAATGTCTCAAATACTATCAATACAAATCATAACAAGGTGCTACATGGGTACACAGTGAAGTCAATCTGGCAGATTTCATAATGGTCATAGTAACATATGTTATAGGGCAGAATAAAGGTCATTAAGTAAAATGAACTAAGTCTAAAATCTCATGTAAATTTTTTGCCAAAAGAATAAAGCATGTACAAATTGTCAAAATTGCGTACATGTTTTGTGTGCTGGTATTCATATGTGCCTGCCGCCCCAACGCATGCTTTGCCCTTCTTTACCAGGGGCATGTTAGGCCTCCTTTACAAGTCTGTGTTTCTGGTATGTGTAGCATATTTTTTACAGATACCACACATACCCACTATAACCTATGGTGATGTTCACATGTCTGTGTTTGAACCAAACACAGAGACATGTCTGTTTATCTTTCAGTCAGCACTAATGACAAGGACCAATATAAGTATATGTGTCGGTGAAAAACACGTACAGCACATGGATGTGTACCGCCCCGGGGCTCGGCAGACTGCCGAGCCGCTCGGATCCGTGCTCGTCGGTGGGTGGCTCGAGCTCCTCCCGGACCCGGGGGTCACGTCTCTCTGAAGGGATGCTGGCGCTACGTGAAGGGATTTCGGTGGGGAGTTTCACGGCCGGGGCCGCGGTTGTTTGGGGGTTAAGTTCGTGACGCCACCCACGGGTTGTGGTGAGTGAGTGGGCACCACCGCTGCCGTTGACTAGGCTCCCGGGGACGGTGTTGTGCAGTTTGGTGTTGATCCCCTCCGTGGGCAGGGGTTGGTGGCCCTGGGGGCCCGATTGGGAGAGAGGTGCGGGCGGGATGGTGCGGTGCGATGCGCTGCCCAAGGGCACTGTTGTACTCACTATTATAAATACACCGGAGTCTCTGGTAAACCAAAAGGATGGTGGTTGATTCCCGCAGCCGGCTGCACTTTGCCCCTTACTCAGGTTGGTGGTCCCCGCTTTCTCCTACACCCCTGTAGTAGAATGCTGACTTCCTTCGCTTCAGCGACGGGAGTCCGCTCCCCGGCTAGTGGATGTCGGGAGAGCCCGTTTGCCCGCAGACACTGGCCCGTGGGATCTTTATGCCTGGGCGGTGGCTTTCTATCCCCCTCGTTGGGCTGTTGCCTTCAGTCGGGACTTGGGTGGGAAAGAACCTAAGGTCCAGACCCCAATCAGTGAATTCGACTTGGTCCAGTGGCTTCTGGGCCTCGTACTGGGTCTGAGTACCCCTCCTGGTGCTCCGGCCTCCGTTTGGCTCCCCAGTTCGGTATCGGCAGGCCACTACCCTGTCCCGGTCCCTGACGGTTCCACCGGCTGTCTTCCCGGCTCCTGCAGGCGGCCACCACCGTCTGCCTCCTGGCCACAGGGTATCCGGGCTCCTACCCAGATCCCTGACAGATGCTACTCCTCTCTACTCCACTTCACCTCCTCTCCTTTTTACTTCCCTAGCCGATCTGTGTGTTATTCCCGCCTCAGGCTATGCGAACTCTTCGGTGGGCGTGGCCAACCATCTGGCTTCGCCCCCGGGTGTGAACGTCAAGACCTGAGAGGGGTGACTCAGGGTTTTTAGGTTGGCTGCTGATACCTTTCTAGGGGCTGGTGTTTGTGCAGGGGGCCTACCTGTGACTACCTGGCTAGCCCAGGGCGTCACAGATGACATCAGTGTACAATCCATGTGCTGTGCCAGGGGCGGACATTGACAGCTTGGGGCCCCTGTGCAAGAAATTGTGCCTGCCCCCACCCCCATTCTTCTATGGCAACAAAGCTGCAGATACAGTGTGACGCCCTGGCAAAACCAGGTAGTCACAGATGACTGTACCCCCCACCAAGAGTACAGGAATCGCCTCCTCCTTGGGAATTTACACCACACACCAGTGGGCGGGAACAGGCAGATGGGTCTTGAGGTGAACAGGGGATGGGAACCAGTCAGTTCAGTTGAAAGTTCAGTTCAGTCAGTGAGTTCAGTGAGGTGAAGGAACAGGGCAGTTGGCCTTTCAGTGGAGTCGGTGAGGAGCTGAAGTGCAGCGTGGTCAGGGTTGGAGCTCTTGGACCACGGGAAGACCGACTAGGTGGCAGACAGCTTTGTAGGGCCACAGGCGACGGAGACCCGGTCGCGGGAGACCTGAAGTGGACCGGGGCAGGGTTGTAGCCCGCCGGTACCGACGACGGGAATCCGGTCCGGAGGCCGTGCTCAGGCGGGGTACCTGGACCCTAGGACGAGGTAAGCTTCAAGCCCCTTGTTAATTGACCAGCGGGACAAGGTACCAGGCGTTGTTCCCGAAGAGAGAAGCCCAGATAGAGCAGACCGGCAGCCCAACGCGAGGGACAGGGTGTCCGCCAAGAACCCACTGAAGTCCCACGGGTCAGCGTCTGCGGACAACGGCTCCCTCTGCGTCCAAAACTGCAGGGGAGCGGATTTCTCTCGTTCCACGTAGGGTTAATCCAAACACCACAAAACACGAGTGCAGGAGGAAGGGCCCCTACACTGCCAACCTGTGTGCGGGACCAGCACACCCCTCTAGAGGCAACCGGCATCTGGCCTTGTTTTACAATACAGACTTGTTGTGATTTCTTCCACAAATTTTGAGTACACCGGTGTCATCCGGTCCAACCTGCCGACAGCGCCCCAGCCATGCTTCTTACCTACACCTGGGCCCCGGGACTACACCTCTCCCCTACCCGTGGAGGAGATACCACCTTGCTGCCCCCATATCATTGGTCCCGGACACCGGCCCCGAGAGGCAGCGGCGGTACCACCATCACATCACCGCAACCCACGGGTGGCCTCACAGACAATCTCCCCTGTAAATACCTCCCTTTTTCACTTTGTGCGTGGACGGGCGGTTGCACGAGCCCTGGGTCCGGCCACCACTCGAGCCCAGGACACGATCCCGGACCCGAGCGCCACTCGAGCAGCCCCGGTTGCCACAGCGGAAGCGGCACGAGTCCACGACAACACAAAACCTGGCGTCACGAACAGGCTTCTTACCCTATCAGTAGATGCCGTGCGCCTTGCTTTGAAATCCGTGAAACGCTCCAAAATCTTGAACTGCCGCAATCTTGCCTGCCATCTTTGGCACCAAAACAACAGCAGCGTCATCGTCTTCCCCGAAAAAGGCGCGAAGCCGAAGCCCCACCCCCTAAGCACGCGGGCGGAACCCAGTGACTTCCAAAGCCGGAATTCGCAAAGGACAGTGGGTCTCGCGAGACTGCTGTTGAAAACCAAGGGGGAGCGGCATAAACCAGGAAGATAAAAGGCAGGGACACCAGGACTTTGCCAAATCCCGTTCCTGGACAAGCAAGCGGCAGGATGTCTCAAGGATCCGACAACCAGCATGTGGAGAGGCCCATTCCCAGGACCGCTGACTGGATTGAGGAGCAGACGGAGAGGATGTGCCGACGAATCCAGGCCCAGGCTCATTTCTTCCTGACAAGGTGGACGACCGAGATGAAGGGCCTGGCTGCAGCTGTCCGGGCACGCGAGATGGATATGGCCTCGGAGAAGCGGGTAAGTAGAGACCCACGCCCCTATGTTCCTCAGGAACTGGCCGTCCCGGCTGAGGGGTCCGGCCTGCCCCCGTCCGCCACGTTGCCTCCCTCGCCACCTGTGTCCGCGGCCAGTGCCACGATCGACCCGCTATCCCGAGCTGCAGCGGCGGAACCCATCCCATCTAACAAGGAGGACCCAGCCATAGGTACCTCGGGCCTTACCAGCACCACCGGTCCGGCACCCGTCTCGGCCCCGAGCCAGGCCGCAACCCTGACGACATCCCATCCGGCCCCGAGCCCGGCCGCAATGGAGATGACGACGGCACCGGCAGTCCGCCCGGCTGCAACGGAGATGACGACGGCTCCGGCAGTCCACCCAGCCGCACCGGAGGCAGGACCCGACTCAGAGTCAACCCCGGTGGCAGCGCCCGCCACTCCCAAATACCCAGTCCCGGCTGTGGAACAGCGGGAATGTACCTGCCGAGAGGCAGAGCAGGCTGTCGAGCACTGGGGCCCACGGCAGTATGAGAGGCTGATCGTAGCCGGCCCCAAGGGCATCCAAGTGGGCCAAGCACCTGAGCAGGAGACGGAGCACGGGACCAGTGCCCCGTATTGGGAGTGGCAGCAACAACAGCTGCGCAGAGAGATCGGTGCCTGCCAAAGAAAAGAGTAAGGCGGATGTGCTTGCCCGCCCTTACAGGGGGAAGGATCATCCGCGGCACGCCACTTTCCGGGTCCGGAGCCCAGCATACCGAGGATAGGTCCGTTACTTTGACCCCCAGAAGGGGTGGGGCTTCCTCTATGAACCGGGACTGGACTCTGAGATATTTGTGTCCCGGAGGGATGTGGCCTCTCACCTGCCAACTGGACACCCAGAACGAGATCTGGAACCCGGGGATATGGTGAGCTACACCTGGCATTGTGGAGAGCGAGGGTGGTTTGCCCTAGATGTTAAAAAGTGCGTCATGGTTGGTGAAACACCATGCCTCGCCTCCCATCATCACCTTCATGAAAAGAAGTGAGGTAGCGGTTCCCGGTTACCTCTATTTACAGTTATTTTGAAAAATACATTTACCCCCGTTAACTGTTAAAAATGGACCATGGTGTCAGTACTGGCGATACCGCCCCAAAAACTTTCTTGGGTCATGTAAATAACCCCCCATCTACCTTCTTGTTACTCACCGCCATGAGGCGGCACCCTGGAGGGATCGGATGGAGGAATGGCCTGCGGTGGAGTCGGCTGAGGTCCAGTCACCACGGAAACCGGTGACTACCCTTCAGGCCAAAGGGTTCTGGTCCTAAGGACCCTTTGGGGTGATACTGAGTGCGGAGCTTTGACCCGGACACCAACAGAGACACCCACCAGAACCCAGGATGGTGTGACACCTGACTAGCGGTGGCACCAAGGGAGGGTATAGGTGTTTTGGGTGGTGGGAAAAAGGGTAGTTGGTAACTGTTTACGTAACATTCAAGATCTGTGCCTCCCATAAAGGGAAGAAATGTTTAAATGTTGACCGTTAAAAATGTTATCCCTGTTTTACCTTTTTTGCAGAAGCAGAAAAATAAACACCGGTGCCGGACAGCCCACGGATGGGCTGTGTTTTACCAAGAGGGAGTGTGACGCCCTGGCAAAAACAGGTAGTCACAGATGACTGTACTCCCCACCAAGGGTACAGGAATCGCCTCCTCCTTGAGAATTTACACCACACATCCCACACACAGGAACATCAGCCACAAACCCTAGTCGCCCCCCATGACACACAGGACACACCAGTGGGCGGACCAGCACACCCCTCCAGAGGCAACCGGCATCCGGCCTTGGTTTACAATATAGACTTGGTGTAATTTCTTCCTAATTGTGAGTACACCGGTGTCATCTGGTCCAACCTGCCGACAGCACCCCAGCCCTGCTCCTTACCTACGGTACACCTGGGCTCCGGGACTACACCTCTCCACTACCCATGGAGGGGATACCACCTTGCTGCCCCCACATCATCGGTCCTGGACGCTGGCCCCGAGAGGCAGCGGCGGTGCCACCATCACATCACCGCAAACCATTGGTGGCATCACAGACAATCTCCCCTGTAAATACCTCCCTTTTTCACTGTGTGTGTGGACGGGCGGTTGTACGAACTCCGGGTCCGGCTACCACTCGAGCCCAGGACACGATCCCGGACCCGAGCGCCACTCGAGCAGCCCCGGTTGCCGCAGCGGAGGCGGCACCCGTTCGCGACAACAGTATATATATATATCTATATATATATACTGTACATATGTGACGCCCCTGGACTATTAGGTCGTCACAGGGTACTGCACAAACTGCCCTTCCGTGCAGTATTCCAAATCCCTCATGGTTCTGTGTCCCTATCATACAGTGTTGCCTCCAACAGCCAATCAAACCCTAGATACACACTGCACCACACCCAACAGGTACACCAGTGGACGGCTTGAGTGGAATAGAGTCGTCCACTTGGGGAGTCAGGGAGGGGAGGTGAGGAGTGTAGTCAGTTGTTCAGTGAGTGGGTGAAGTGAAGTAGCCCTCGAGCTGTGAGGAGCTCAGAGGAGGTTGGGAGTGGTGGCTCCCAAGAGAAGCTGTCTAGGTTGCATACAGTGGTCTGGACCTAGATGAGTCAGACCCCTGGTCGCAGGGGATTGCAGCTAGGTGCCTGGACTTGTCAAGGAGAACGGTCAGCAGCCTGGCACTATCACCGGTCCGGGACCGAAGGCATGGCGGGGTACACGGACACTAGGTCGAGGAGAAGCTTCAGGTAACCCAGCAATTAACCTGAGGAGAACGAAGCCTTTATGATCTGTTCCCACCTGCTCCAGAATCGGGGCACTAGCGCAACAAGGAGGATAGGGCCTTCCATACAAGCGCCCCAAGAAAATCCCAAGCGTGAGCCCTGAGAACAGGCTCCCACAGTTAGCCATAGTGGGGCTCGGCAAGATTCAGACTACTGGGCCACCACGTTGAAGTTAAACTTAGTACCGGGAGGCAGGTCATGGATCACAAGGCAACACTGTAGGGGACCCGGACGAGCTCCCTTCAAGCGGCAGTGATACTCCGAGATTTGGTTTACCCGGTTGTCAGCGTCTGCTTATTGACTGAGTGAGTACTTGAGTGACCCCTGCATCCCACGGCTTCCCACAGAGTCCCGGGGCCTTCCCCTACCCATGGAGGGCCAGGACACTTTGCTGCACCATTCCATCATCTCGGGTACTCCCATCAGCAGCGGCGGTATCCCTTCATTACCGTACACCATGGGTGGCGTCACGAACTATATTTCTCCTGTAAATAGCCCCTTCTTTACTTGAGTGTGGCCCCAAGCCCCCGGGTCCGGAGAGCCTCGAGCCACGAATAATGGCCCCCGGATCCGAGCGGTTCACACACACACACACACACACACACACACCACATTTTTCGTTTTATAAGATGCACCGGATTATAAGACGCACCTCAAATTTAGAGCTAAAAAAAAAAAATTGGGTCCGTCTTATACTCCAGTGGTGTCTTACTGTAGCAGTGTGGCAGTGGTGGTGGAGCGGCGTCACAGGAAGCAGGGGGTCCTGGAGTAGGGCGATGCTGGCTGCTGTGTGACCGGTGACCGGTTGTGCTTATGAAGGATTTCTTGCATTTGATAATGATAAATGCCTTTAGAGCCAAGGCTCTTTAATATGGCACAGTTATGAGAAAGCTCTAGCTGTCATTGTAAGGGCATGAGCTGTATTTATAGACTGAACTTATTTTTACATGGTATTAACTTGCACAATTATAGGAAATATTAATTCAATAGTGATAGAACAGGACTTTGCAGCCCCATCTCAATAGTCAGACCCCCACTACTTTAGAATTTAAGACATATCAGACTCATAATTGCCTTAGTGGGGAAACCCTTTAATTTGGACTATTGTTTCTTTGTTTTATTGAAAACTTCCATTTTTTAAAATATATTTTTACCTTAGAATATGACATCGAAGGACTAATAAATCGAGGAAGTGCATCAAATGATCCTGAACAAATTCTAAGAAGAAGGAAAGGTGTCTGCAGTGGATACTCCAGTTTGTTTCAGGACATGTGCAGGTGAAAAATTGAATCTCAAAGTGAAAATTGTTTACATTGCAGAATTAGCCAATCTATTCAGTCTGCTGTAGATAATCCTTAAAAGATGACAATTTACTGTATTCATTTATATAAACTGAGTGCTTTCTCCAATTGCTGCTGTATCATCGATTGAAGAACATTTTTTTCCTCTTCTGTGCTCATGTTATGCCCCCTGGTAGTAAAGAAGCAAATTTTTCCGTCAACCAACTGGGTATATACCACAAAACGTGATGTTCATGGCCGTGGTTTGATTGACAAGTGTGACGCCCTGGCAAAACCAGGTATTCACAGATAGGCCCCTGCACAACACCATCCCCCACTTAGGAAACACACAGCCAACCTAAAACCCTAGTCGCCCCCCCTTAGGGAAAGACGCTCACACCAGTGGGCGGGACCAGGCGGTTGGACATGCCCACCAAGGGTCTAGACAGCCCTGCAGGGAGAGTTCAAGTTGAACGGTACCAGGGTAGGAGCCCTGGTACCTTGGCTAGGAGGCAGATGGTGGTCTCCGTCAGCAGCAGACAGGAATACGGCTCAGCAGATCCGAGGTGGACCGTTACAGGGTTGTAGCCCGCCGGTACCAACACGGGAACCGATCCGGAAACCGGAGCTCAAAGGGGGTACTCGGACCCTGAAGCCAGGACCAGAAACAAGCGGCCTGGTTAATTAACTGATTGAGGCCAGGACTAGAGGTTCTGTTCCACCCAAAGTCCCTCATAGAAGACAACAGCCCACCGATAGGGATAAGAGGTCACCGCCAGGGCCCATAGATCCCACGGGCCAGCGTCTGCGGGCACGGCTCCTTAGGCCACATCCATCCGGGAGTGGACTCCTGAGTTCCAGACCAGGAAGTCCACCTTACACAAAACAGTGCAGAGGAAAAGGATAGAGACCACCAGCCTGGGTGGGGGACCCGAATGCAACCGGCCGCGGCACCGGCCACCAGCACCTTAGTTTACCAGAGACTCGTGTAATTTATTGACTGTGTGTAATCAAACCTTCCTCTTGCCGTCGCTGTACCCTGCACCTGACACTGGGCAACCATCCCTACCCACGGAGGGGTTAACATCCAGCTGCCACTACATCTCCCCCGGGTGCCCCATCACAGCAGCGGTGGTGTCCCAACTCACCACACACCGCGGGTGGCGTCACAAACTTAATACGGCCTAGCCCGTACATCTACGTCCCCCTTTTTATTTGGCATGTCCGCGAGACCCCCGGGTCCGGAGACACTCGAGCCACCACTCCCTTAGAAGGTCCGGATCCGAGCAGCGCCGGCTGCTGGCAAGGGGGCGGCACACCCCGAAACTTGGCGTCATGAACAGGATACTTACCCATCCACTTACCTAGTGGAAGTGTGCCTTGTATTGGACAGTCAGCGGTGATCCATTGCTAAATTTTCAAAAGTCGCCATTTTTGCCGCCATTTTTAGGCACGAAACCTGCAGCCCAGCGTCTTCTTCCCCGAGAAAAGGGCGTGAAAGCCGAAGCCCCGCCCCCTGGGAACACGGCCGGAAGATGAACCCGGAGGTCGTAAAACAAAACTAACCTGCAGCAAAAAGAAGTGCCGGCAAAAGACCAAAGGGGAGCAGTGGGAAGATGTCTGCGCCTAACCCCGATGGCGGAGTGGCGCCGGCCACTGGAGCGGTGGCGCCGGCCACTGGAGCGGCGGCGCCTACAGATGTGGCAGATGACGGGAATGTGGCGGCTCCAGCTCCAGTTGCAGGAGCGGGGGGAGCTGTGGCCCCGGCGGTCACCCAGGTAATGCTGATCTCCTTGCCCTACGTGCTCAGTGCTGCCTGGCTACCCCAGTATGATGGGAAGCCTGATGCCCTGCAAATGTTCAGGAAGAAAATCTATACTATCCTCAATTTGTATGCCATGACTGGCAAGCAGCGTGCATCTGTGGTACTCGGGCAGCTGACCGGCGCCGCTGAGCAGGAGGTGGAGACTTAGGCAGACGCCGACCGGGTCTCAGTAACCGCCATTTTTGACAAACTGCAGGTTGCTTTGAAACCCGTACTGAAGCGGAGTTGCGGATGCATTTCTATAACTGCCGACAGCGCCCACAGGACAGTATCCGAGACTACGCCTTGAGGCTGCAGACGGCCCTACGCACGCTGAAGCAGGTGGACCCTATTAATGAGGCTGAGAGCAACAAAATGCTGGTGGAGCAGTTCCTGCAGGGGTTAGGGTCCGCTGAAGATCGTAAGCAACTACGGCTGTGGTCTCTAGAACACTCGGATTTGAGCTTTGCGGTTCTAAAAGACCGGGCCATTAAAGCACTACAGATGGTCGATGCTAGTGCCCCTGACCCACCATCCTGGCCAGCTGACACCGCTCTTGTTGGCCCTGCCGGTTCCCGCAGCATTGGCCGGGACTCCGAAGGACCTATCGTCGCAAGTCCAGCGCCTGAGTGATGATGTCGCTAGGATCCTCGCCAGCTTATAGCAACCATCGAAAGCTAAGCCAGCAGAGAAGATACAGCTAGCCGACAGCCCGGAGGATGTCCCGTGGATGCAGGGGAGGAGGAACAACGACAGCCGGTATGGACCACCCGTCTGCTACAAGTGCAACAAGACTGGTCACTACTCTCGCCGGTGTCCTTTAAAAGAGCAACCCCTGAGGCCAAGGGCCAATCTTCAGGAATAGACCCTCAAGGCCCAGCTGACTGGCGTGATCGATACGTTGAAGGTCGCCCCATCATCTCCCTTGCTGTGGACGGTATCCTGACCTACGCCCTTCTTGACACCGGTTCGCAGGTAAAGACTATTCCCTATATACTGTACAAGCAATACTGGTTTGACAGTGAGCTCACCCCCCCAGACACCAGTTTGACCATCATTGCAGCTAATGGATTCCCTATGACCCAGGTGGGGTTTAAGGAGGTGACCTTGAAGGTGGGGCGGGTGGAGCTGAAACATCAAGGGCTAATTGTAGTACAGAATGACCCCAGTGACCTTAACCCAAAAATGGTCCCAGGGACCAACGTGATTGAAAACTGCATGGGGGAAGTGCTGCACCTATTGTAACAACTGTCTGTCACATCAGGAGGGGACCAGCAGAGGGCTCTGCAACGTAAAATCTGGGCTCTCCTGCAGTGGCAACAAGTGAACATGTCAGGTGGAGAGATTGGTGGTGTGCGAGTGATGGATGTAGTGCCTTTAGTGGTACCTCCGCGGAGCGAAATGATGATCTTGTGTAGGGTAGCAGTGGGTCCCCGTGGACAGGATTACCCGGCAGTGGTAGAGCCTCTGCCTTCCGAGCATTGGCCCACAGTAATGGCAGCCAGAGGGGTGATTGATGTCAAGAAAGGAAGAGTGCCCGTGAGAGTGATGAACTGCGGAGAGGAAGAGGTTAGGCTACCCCACTAGGCCACCATTGCTAAATTATTCACTGTAGACGCAGACGCCATCCACGTAGTAACCTCCACTATCACCGCATCACAGCCAGGCAGTGATACCCCATCCAAACAGTTAGAAGAGTGGTGCCGGGAGCTACATGTCAGCACCGAATCCACACCCGCACATCACAAGCAAGGGGTGTACCGGGTAGTGCACGAGTATGAGCAAGTATTCAGTAAACACCCAATAGATTTCAGGAGGATTAAGGGGGTTGAGCACCATATTCCCACCGGCACACACTCACCTATTAAAGAGAGGTATAGGCCGATTCCAACTGCACATTACCAGTGCGCCAAAGACATGTTGAGGTACATCAAGGAGGCAGGGGTCATCCGTGATAGTTGTAGTCCCTGGGTAGCTCCTTTGGTCCTGGTAAAGAAGAAGGACAGCACCATGAGAACGTGTGTGGATTACCGAAAAATTAATCAGATAATGCATAAAGATGCGTACCCTCTTTCTCGCATTGAAGAATCGTTGGCCGCGCTGAAGACTGCTAATTATTTCTCTACTCTTGACCTCACTAGTGGCTACTGGCAGGTGTCGGTTGCTGAAGAAGACCGCGAGAAGACTGCGTTCTCTACCCCGATGGGGCTCTGCGAGTTCAACAGCATGCCATTTGGGCTGTGTAACACCCCAGGAACCTTGCAGAGGCTCATGGAGTGCTGCTTGGGACATCGCAATTTCGAGATGGTCCTGTTGTACCTGGATAACGTAACTAAACTCAAACAGGAGGGAATAGCACACCGCTGCAAGATGCTGTGGTAGCCATGCTGGTTCTGTATGCCTTCAATTTTGAATAAATCCCCAAGAGTGTCAGCAGCAAAGCACCCCCACACCATCACACCACCTCCTCCTTGCTTAACGGTGGGAATCAGGCATGTAGAGTCCATCTGTTCACCTTTTCTGCATCGCACAAAGACACGGTGGTTGGATCCAAAGATCTCAAATGTGGACTCATCAGACCAAGGCACAGATTTCCACTGGTCTAATGTCCATTCCTTGTGTTCTTTAGCCCAAACAAGTCTTTTCTGCTTGTTGCCTGTCCTTAGCAGTGTTTTCCTAGCAGCTATTTTACCATGAAGGCCTGCTGCACAAAGTCTCCTGTTAACAGCTGTTCTAGAGATGTGTCTGCTGATAGAACTCTGTGTGTCATTGACCTGGTCGCTAATCTGAGCTGCTGTTAACGTGCGATTTCTGAGGCTGGTGACTCGGATAAACTTATCCTCTGCAGCAGAGGTGACTCTTGGTCTTTCTTTCTTGGCGCGGTCCTCATTTTAGCCAGTTTCTTTGTAGCGTTTGATTTTTTTTGCCACTGCACATGGGGACACTTTCAAAGTTTTCCCGATTTTTCGGACTGACTGACCTTCATTTCTTAAAGTAATGATGGCCACTCATTTTTCTTTACTTAGTTGCTTTTTTATTGCCATAATATAAATTGTAACAGTCTATTCAGTAGGACTATCGGCTGTGTATCCACCAGACTTCTGCACAATACAACTGATGGTCCCAACCCCATTTCTAAGGCAAGAAATCCCACTTATTAAACCTGACAGGGCGCACCTGTGAAGTGAAAACTATTTCCGGTGACTACCTCTTGAAGATCATCAAGAGAATGCCAAGAGTGTGCAAAGCAGTAATCAAAGCAAAGGGTGGCTACTTTGAAGAATCTAAAATATAAAGACATATTTTCAGTTGTTTCACACTTTTTTGTTAAGTATTTCATTCCACATGTGTTAATTCATAGTTTTGATGCCTTCAATGTGAATCTACAATTTTCAGAGTCCTGAAAATAAAGAAAACTCTTAGAATGAGAAGGTGTATCCAAACCTTTGGTCTGTACTGTGTATATATATAGGAGGAGGGTCTATACAGACATATCCCGTTGTTTGGTGATTGTCAGTCATCTATTTAATGATATTAAACTTCTTGTATTGGTGGGAGGAGGGTCAATATAGATGAGCCCCTTTATCTTGGTATAATGTGTAGAAACTATAAATTTTCATTATTTGGTGACTTAACAGATCTTTTTTTTATCTTTTTTTGCCTGTTAGTGATGTGGAACGATAGGTTTTCACTTATTTTGTAGCATATGTGTGTTTTTTAGCAGTCCTTTTACGTTTGTATGAATCCCAGTGTGTATGCATTGGGTGTATTGTGTGTGGTGGGTGTACCAGCATGGCGATTTTGGCTGCTACTGCACATGTGCAAGTGGGGGAGGCAACCAGGCAGTTAGGAATGCATGCACATGTAGTTTGGAAACACACTGCAGATGCTGAGATTCATAATATGAAAAGGACAATCAGGAGTCTATTAGGACTTACACGTGTGTGTTAATTGTTTATATACTGTCACAGTGCTTATGTATAAGGTGATTCACCTATTTTCTGTAATACTTTATGTCTGATTATGCATTGATATTATGTGGACACTGTGTGTGTCCTATCTATGTTTGTATTAATGTTACTTGGTTATTTCATTAATGAGATTTATACTTAGTGAGGATATTTAAACCCTCACTTGAATGCATTGCATTGTACTGCTTGAAAAAAGTCACTTGTGACTGAAACGTCGTGCTGTATCATATGGGCCATTAAATAGGCTTATTCATTCAAGATTGAAGCTGTGTGCTGCCTTCACCTTTTTTGCTGCTCATTAAAATTGGGTGAGACTGATTGGAAGGACTTTGCACCACAACAGGTTAAGTGCTGCTCCTATTTTTGCATTATATACAGTTAGGTCCAGAAATATTTGGACAGTGACACAATTTTCGTGAGTTGGGCTCTGCATGCCACCACATTGGATTTGAAATGAAACCTCTACAACAGAATTCAAGTGCAGATTGTAACGTTTAATTTGAAGGTTTGAACAAAAATATCTGATAGAAATTGTAGGAATTGTACACATTTCTTTACAAACACTCCACATTTTAGGAGGTCAAAAGTAATTGGACAAATAAACCAAACCCAAACAAAATATTTTTATTTTCAATATTTTGTTGCGAATCCTTTGGAGGCAATCACTGCCTTAAGTCTGGAACCCATGGACATCACCAAACGCTGGGTTTCCTCCTTCTTAATGCTTTGCCAGGCCTTTACAGCCGCAGCCTTCAGGTCTTGCTTGTTTGTGGGTCTTTCCATCTTAAGTCTGGATTTGAGCAAGTGAAATGCATGCTCAATTGGGTTAAGATCTGGTGATTGACTTGGCCATTGCAGAATGTTCCACTTTTTTGCACTCATGAACTCCTGGGTAGCTTTGGCTGTATGCTTGGGGTCATTGTCCATCTGTACTATGAAGCGTCGTCCGATCAACTTTGCGGCATTTGGCTGATTCTGGGCTGAAAGTATATCCCGGTACACTTCAGAATTCATCCGGCTACTCTTGTCTGCTGTTATGTCATCAATAAACACAAGTGACCCAGTGCCATTGAAAGCCATGCATGCCCATGCCATCACGTTGCCTCCACCATGTTTTACAGAGGATGTGGTGTGCCTTGGATCATGTGCCGTTCCCTTTCTTCTCCAAACTTTTTTCTTCCCATCATTCTGATACAGGTTGATCTTTGTCTCATCTGTCCATAGAATACTTTTCCAGAACTGAGCTGGCTTCATGAGGTGTTTTTCAGCAAATTTAACTCTGGCCTGTCTATTTTTGGAATTGATGAATGGTTTGCATCTAGATGTGAACCCTTTGTATTTACTTTCATGGAGTCTTCTCTTTACTGTTGACTTAGAGATAGATACACCTACTTCACTGAGAGTGTTCTGGACTTCAGTTGATGTTGTGAACGGGTTCTTCTTCACCAAAGAAAGTATGCGGCGATCATCCACCACTGTTGTCATCCGTGGACGCCCAGGCCTTTTTGAGTTCCCAAGCTCACCAGTCAATTCCTTTTTTCTCAGAATGTACCCGACTGTTGATTTTGCTACTCCAAGCATGTCTGCTATCTCTCTGATGGATTTTTTCTTTTTTTTCAGCCTCAGGATGTTCTGCTTCACCTCAATTGAGAGTTCCTTAGACCGCATGTTGTCTGGTCACAGCAACAGCTTCCAAATGCAAAACCACACACCTGTAATCAACCCCAGACCTTTTAACTACTTCATTGATTACAGGTTAACGAGGGAGACGCCTTCAGAGTTAATTGCAGCCCTTAGAGTCCCTTGTCCAATTACTTTTGGTCCCTTGAAAAAGAGGAGGCTATGCATTACAGAGCTATGATTCCTAAACCCTTTCTCCGATTTGGATGTGAAAACTCTCATATTGCAGCTGGGAGTGTGCACTTTCAGCCCATATTATATATATAATTGTATTTCTGAACATGTTTTTGTAAACAGCTAAAATAACAAAACTTGTGTCACTGTCCAAATATTTCTGGACCTAACTATATATATGTATATATATATATATATATATATATATATATATATATCTATCACAGCAGTGGGAGGCAGGTACAGTACGGAGGCAGGAGGCTCACAGCAGCGGGATGAAGTAGGCTCACAGCACCGGGAGGAAGTAGGCTCACAGCACCAGGTGGAAGTAGGTTCACAGCACCAGGAGGCAAGAGGCTCACAGCAGAGAGGCAGGAGGTTCACAGGAGAGAGGCAGGAGGCTCACAGTAGAGAGGCAGGAGGCTCACAGGAGAGAGGCAGGAGGCTCACAGGAGAGAGGCAGGAGGCTCACAGCAGAGAGGCAGGAGGCTCACAGCAGAGAGGCAGGAGGCTCACAGGAGAGAGGCAGGAGGTTCACAGGAGAGAGGCAAGAGGCTCACAGGAGATAGGCAGGAGGCTCACAGGAGAGAGGCAGGAGGCTCACAGGAGAGAGGCAGGAGGCTCACAGGAGAGAGGCAAGAGCTTCACAGGAGAGAGGCAGGAGGTTCACAGGAGAGAGGCAGGAGGTTCACAGGAGAGAGTTAGGAGGCTCACAGGAGAGAGTTAGGAGGCTCACAGGAGAGAGTTAGGAGGCTCACAGGAGAGAGTTAGGAGGCTCACAGCAGAGAGGCAGGAGGCTCACAGCAGAGAGGCAGGAGGCTCACAGGAGAGAGGCAAGAGGCTCACAGGAGAGAGGCAGGAGGCTCACGGCAGAGAGGCAGAGGCTCACGGTAGAGAGGCAGGAGGCTCACAGGAGAGAGGCAGGAGTCTCACAGGAGAGAGTTAGGAGGCTCACAGGAGAGAGTTAGGAGGCTCACAGCAGAGAGGCAGGAGGCTCACAGCAGAGAGGCAGGAGGCCCACAGCAGAGAGGCAGGAGGCCCACAGCAGAGAGGCAGGAGGCCCACAGCAGAGAGGCAGGCGGCCCACAGCAGAGAGGCAGGAGGCCCACAGCAGAGAGGCATGAGACCATGGGTCAGAGATTCCCCACCCCTGATCTAGCTGTAGCATGACAAGGGCTGGAGTCGGCGGGCCTGCAGTCGGCCCCCGGCAGAGATCAGCGCCCCCCCAAGCAGAGAGCGGCAGGCGGTTGTCCCCGGGCAGAGATCAGCACCCCCCCGGGCAGAGATCAGCTGGTGGTCAGCCCTGGGCAGAGATCAGCTGGCTCCCCTCCAGCAGAGATTAGTGGGCCCCCCTGGGCAGAGATCAGTTGGCTCCTCCCCCGACAGAGATCAGCAGGCACCCTCTGGCAGAGATCAGCGGTCGGTCGGCCCCGGGCAGAGATCAGCGGGTGGTCGGCCCCGGGCAGAGATCAGCGGGGCCCCCCAGCAGAGGTCAGTGGGCCCCCTCGGGCAGATATAAGTGGGTGGTCGGCCCCGGCAGAGATCAGCGGGTGGTCGGCCCTGGGCAGAGATCAGCGGCCCTCCCGGGCTGGGATCAGTGGGCAGACCACCCCACCACCTCACCCCCCCCCGGGCGATCGTCTTCAGCTTACAGTGCTTACCTGTCCCGCTGGCTGCTGTGTCCTCGCCACCTCAGCCGCTGTTAGTTGCAGGAGTGTAGGTTGCAGAGTGATGACCTCACCACCCTGCTGCACGGCCCAGCTATGACGCGCCGACACCTTGCTCTGCTCCAATGACCCTGCCTCCACTAAGTCTCCAGCACATGGCTAATTTGCATGCTCCACCCCTTCTCATGCAAATTAGTCACGTGAGGTAGTGAAGCGACACTGCGGGGCCTGATGAAGAGAAGGGGCCCGTCCTGCCTGGGGCTCAATAAAGCTAAGTAACTTCCCCGTGCCTTGCGGGGCCCCCTCTCTTCACGGGGCCCGGTACACCAGTCACAGTAGTAATGCCCTGATGGTGGCCCTGCCCACGAGCCACATGTGGCTCCCGAGCCATAGGTTGGGGACCCATGCTCTAAGGCGGCTAAGGCCAACCCCTTGAACTTGGTGTGTCAAAATTCGTAAAAAAATGAGCATAACTTGGGTAGTGTGCCACTTCTCAAAAAAATCGATAATTTTGTGATATTTGTAGCTCTATTAACTAAACATCCTCTGATAATGACTGCTAGGGGAGGGGTAGAGGAGATAATGACTGCTGGGGGAGAGGAGATAATGGAGGTAAGGCAAAAACCCTATGTGGTATTTGTAACAAAGAGTTTTGCTCAAAAGTGTCATGGCGGCATCAGACGCTGTTCACACTACAAATTCTGACACTCCACACTATGGTTTCGCTGGTGTTTCTTAGTTACACAGGAAGCCTCGGGCATTGACTAGCTGTGTACTCTTGGTCAGGCTAACGAGAGTTAACCTCTAGTAACCTGCTGGTTACCACAGGGATCACATGTTGCAAACCTATCACATTTACTCCCAGCCTTTTTAAAATGGTGGAATCTGTCTTCACACACTGACTATAGTTTATTATTTTGCTGGCCTGTGTGCTGTTGTGTCCCAATCCAGCTAGTGATTATTAGAGGTGAGTGATCCTCATCGGCAAAGATCAGAAAATGTTAAAATTGTACGATCTTTGGCCGGATCAGGGTCGGACATCCGATCATTTACCGCAAAAGTCGGTGATCTTGCCAATGATCGGTAAATGGACAGATTGCAAAAACTATCCTCTCCCTGCCCATAACAGCCATTTCAAGTATTGGCATGGCTGTGATTAGCCATTGTAAAAAACAAAAGGAAGCAAAAGGGTTAAAGCAGTACAGACTTACCGAGTCTCCTCGTAGCTGCAGCTCTACTTCTAGGTACAACAATTATATCTAATGCATACTCACTGGTTCCCTGCCCACTGGTGGCTCTGATTGGCTTTATGTCAGAATTGGATTGGCTGCAATCAGACCTCACTCCCAGACAGCATCTGTGATTGTTTGGAATCACAGACACTGTGTGCAGGTCTATATCGTGGTGTAAAATAAATAAAATAATTGACATGTGGTTCCCCATCTATTGATACCAGTACAGATAAAGCCATGGCTGCAGGCTGCAACCCCCAGACATGCGCTTATCTTGTCTGTGTATCAAAATAGGAGGAACCGCATGCGGCTTTTTTTTTTTCTTTTTAATTATTTAAATAAATAATTAAAAAAAACAGCATTTGGTCCCCCCTAATTTTGATATCCACCCATGATAAAACTTGACAGCTGGAGACTGATATTCTCAGGCTGGGGAGACCTGTGTTTATTAGCCTCCCCCCAGCCTAAAAATAGCAGCCTGCAGCCACCCAGGATTGTTGCACCCATTAGATGTGACAATCCCGGCACTTTACCCGGCTCTTCTTGATTGCCCTTGTATAGGAAAATGGTGTAAAAAATTCAGCACCAAATCTGCATCTCTTGGCAAAAAATGCACAAAAACGGTTTTGATGCAGTTTCGGTGCAGTTTTCTTCCAGGAGGTGCAAATTTGGTACTGAAATGTGGTGTAGACATTTCAGCACCAAATTTGCACCTCCTGGAAGAAAACTGCACCAAAAGAGATTCAAAACCATTTTTGTGCATTATTTTGCCAAGAGATGCAGATTTATTGCTGAAATCTTTACACTATATTCCTGCACCCAAGCTACACCTTTTGTAAAAAAAAAAAAAGCATCACTACCGTATCATACCGCATGCGGTAGTGATGCGATTATTGCCAGGAGGTGTAGATTGGGTGCAGGAATGTGGTGTAAAAAATTCAGCACTAAATCTCCATCTCTTGGCAAAAAAACCTGCAGTTTTCTGCCATGAGATGCAGGTTTGTGAACTCAGTGAGAGTTCATTCAGGTCACCTGAGGTCAGGTTACCTGTGATCACAGGTGGAGGACCATGGGAACCTCGTGCTGTGACCTCAAATAACCTGACTGACTTCACCACTGATTGCGCGGCTCAGTCTCTGCCTTAAGTTCACAGCTTTCAGTAATGTAGCATAGCTGGAATTATCATGGGACCTCGTGTGGATTACATCGGACCTGCAGGTGTGTTTTTTGGGGTTAATAAAAAAGTGATTTTTTGTCTTTTATTCCAAATAAAGGATTTTTTCAGTGTTTGTGTTTATTTACTTTCACTTACAGATTAGTAATGGGGGTCTCATAGACGCCTCCCATTACTATTTTAGGGCTTAGTGACAGCTGTGAGCTGCGATTAACCCCATATTACCCTGATTGTCACCGCACTAGGGCAATCGGGGAGAGTCGGGTAAATTATTTATTTATTTAATAAATAATTTTAAAAAGCCGTATGTGGGTCCTCCTATTTTGATACACAGCCAAGATAACCACAAGGTTGTGGGCTGCAGCCCGTAGCCGTGGCTTTATCTGTGCTGGTATCAATACAGGGGGACCCTATGCTAATAATTTTATTTATTTTAATACCACAATAGAGATTCTCTGAGACCCCCATTACTAATCTGTAAGTGAAAGTAAACACAAACACTGAAAAATCCTTTATCTAACATATAAAGCTGAGTGTATGTATGTGTGTATGTATGTGTGTATGTCCGCTAAAGGAATCCGCACCGTCGCATTTACAATCACGAAATTTTGCACAGATGCCTCATGTGACTCACGGAACATCATAGACTATGTTTGGACCAGAAAATTTAACCCTGCGCTTTACAGTTACTCTCCAAAAAACATGCCTCCATTAAACTGAATGGAGGTGGGAGCTATAGGTTATTAATAGCAACTGTCAGTGGTTGCTATAGGAACAAAATAAACTGTTAGTATAAGAAGCTTATGTGTGAGGTAATATGATGTCAGTGGGGAGACAGCCGGGCAAAGAGACAGCCGGGCAAAGAGACAGACGGGCAAAGAGACAGACAGGCAAAGAGACAGATGGGCAAAGACAGCCCTGGAAAAGAGACAGCCCTGGAAAAGAGACAGCCAGGCAAAGATACAGCCCTGGAAAGAGACAGATGGGCAAAGAGAGACCTGGAAAGAGACAGCCCTGTAAAAGAGACAGCCCTGTAAAAGAGACAGCCCTGGAAAAGAGACAGCTGGGCAAAGAGACAGCCCAGGCAAAGAGACAGCCCAGGCAAAGAGACAGTCCAGGCAAAGAGACAGACGGGCAAAGAGAGACCTGGAAAGAGACAGCCCTGGACAAGAGACAGCCCCGGAAAAGAGGTAAAAACACCTTTCTAACATTTATAGCCCTGGAAAATAGACAGCCCTGGAAAAGAGACAGCTGGGCAAAGAGACAGCCGGGCAAAGAGACAGTTGGGCAAAGAGACAGCCCAGGCAAAGAGACAGCCGGGCAAAGAGACAGACCTGGAAAGTGACAGCTGGGCAAAAAGACAGATGGGGAAAAAGACAGACACAGACATAGAGAGAGACACAGAGATAGAGAGAGACAGACAGACATAGAGATGGAGACAGATAGACTGATACAAATACAGACAGAGAGATAGAAACAGACAGACAGAGGTATAGACACAGACAGACAAGGAAAGAGACAGACAGAGAGACAGACAGACAGCGACACACAGACAGAGACTGGGAGAGAGTCAGAGAGACAGTTACTATCCCGGGTAACACCCGGGTACTACACTACAGCTATTTTCAAATAAAAGACCAAAAACTCCCTCTTTCACCACTTTATTAACCCCCAAAAACACTTCTGCAGGTCCGACGTAATCCACACGAGGTCCCACGATGGTTACAGCTCTCCTACATACTGAAGGCACAGTGGGCGATCATGGAATGTGACTGTCCACTATTAGCATCAGGCAGAGACTGAGCCACAGTGATCGCAGTGACATCACTCAGGTTAGTTGTGGTCACAACAGGAGGTTCTCACAGTCCTCCACCTGGGACCACAGGTAACCTGACATCAGGGGACCTTCTGTGGTGAGGTCACTGAGTTCATTGAGGTCCCCTGAGTTCAGGTTACCTGCGGACACATGTGGAGGACCGTGGGAACCTCCAGCTGTGGCTGCGGCAAACCCACTGATTGTACTGATCATTCAGTCTTTGACTGAACCTTACAGCGGGCGATCATGGTTCTATGGCCTCTTGCTGTTAGATCAGATATAGCAGAGTCGGGATCATTATGGGACCTTGTAGTGTGGATTATGTCATACCTGGGTGTTTTGGGTGTTAATAAATTGGTGAAAGAGGGTGTTTTTTTAAAAAAAAAAAACAAGGGGTGTTTGTGTTTATTTCTTTTTACTTACAGGATTAGTGGTGGGGGGTCTCATAGACCCCTACTCATCACTAATCCAGGGCTTAGTGGCAGGTGTGGGCTGTCATTATCCATTATTACCCCGATTGCCACCGCACCAGGGCAATCGCGAAGAGCCGTGTAAAGTGCCGGGATTGTCCCATCTAATGGATGTGACAATTTTGACAATTTTGGATGACTGCAGGCTGCTATTATGAGGCTGGGGGGCACACATTCCCTTAATAACCTAGATTGCTCTAACAGCCATGGATGATGCAGTGGTGTGCCCGCAGCTGTTAGCCTGTTAAATGCCACTGTCAATCTCTGACAGCGCATTTTACATGGGCTAGCAGGAGGGCATGTCAACCCTCTGGCCCATCGGTGCACATTTGACAATATCATGGGACGTTGATGGGTTGTCATTCTATGGGTCTGCTGATGACCCCTGTATCTGTCAGTATGATACCAGCCACCAGTCAGCATACAGAGAAGATAATGATTTTAGTTATACTGAGCAGTTATGTAGCACTGCTATGTGTAAAAGTCCGATCTATAAAAGTATGAAAAAACTTAATTCAATTGGTAAACAGCATGAGGAGAAAAATAAAATCAGAACTATGTTTTTTCTGGTCGTCACAACATTGCATTAAAATGCCATAAGAGGCAATCAAAACATTGTATCTACCCCAAAATTGTATCAATAAAAAGTCAGCTCAGGGCTTATTTGGTTTAACTGTCTGCAACAGATTTCTGCACCAAATTTGCATTTCCTGGCAGGAAACCGCACTGAAATGGGGTTAAAACCATGTTTTTTTGTGCGGTTTTCTGCCAGGAAATGCAGAATTGGTGCAGCAATTTCTAGACTAAATTCCTCTACCTAATCTGCATCTCCAGATAAAAAAAACGCATCCAAACTACATCGCATTTTGATGCATTGTTTTGACAGAAGATATAGATTTGGTACAGGTATTTCTTATATAAATTTCAGCACCAAATCTGCATGTCATGGCAAAAAAACACAGTTTAGGTGTGGTTTTCTGCCAGCAGATGCAGATTTGGTGCAGAAATGTCTGCACCATATTTCTACGCCAAATTTGCACCTCTTGGCAGAAAACCACACTGAAACGGTGTCAAAAATCGCATTTTTTGTGCGATTTTCTACCAGGAGATGCAGACTTCGTGATGCAATTTATACACCAAATTCCCACACCAGATCTGCATCTCCTGGCAAAAAACACGCATCAAAACTACATTGCCGGAAGATGCATATGGGCTGGGGAAGCAGTGAATATGTATGAGAGCTAATTATCGGTCCTGAAACCAGTGTTACAGCCATGGAGAAGGTCACTAAGTATAAATGTCCTGTTTTATTCCTTATCTGCTTTTTTTTGCAGCCCCCCTAGTTCTTACTAATACAATTTATAACACATAAGTTTGGGCCCTTTAAGGGTGCTTTACACGATTGCTAGCGATGTTGCGAGCGACAGCACCCGCCCCCATCGTTAGCGCTATATGTGCTGATCGCTGCCGTAGTGAACATTATCGCTACAGCAGCGTCACACGCATATACCTGTTCTGCGACGTCGCTGGAGACACCGAACAATCCTTCAAGGGGGAGGTGCGTTCGGCGCCACAGCGATGTCACAAAACGGCCGTCCAATAGAAGAGGAGGGGAGGAGATGAGCGGCCGGAACATGCCGCCCGCCTCCTTCCTTCCTCATTGACGGTGGACGCAGGTAAGGAGATGTTTGTCGTTCCTGCGTTGTCACATAGCGATGTGTGTTGCCGCAGGAACGACGAACAACCAGCGGCATGCACCACCAACGATATTATGAAAAGGAGCGACGTGTCAACGATCAATGATTTTTGACGTTTTTGCGATCGTTGATCGTCGCTCCTAGGTGTCACACGCTGCGATGTCGCTAACGACGCCGGATGTGCATCACTAACGACATGATCTCGATGATATATCGTTAGCGATGTCGCAGCGTGTAAAGCAGCTTTTAGACTTATATAGAGTTCAGTGTCAAGTTCAACTGCGGAGCCCGATATTTTTTTTTTATATAGTCTGTACACGTTTAGTGAACCCATTATCAACGCATTCATCATTAGTCATAAACCCATGTTCATACCAGGTCATGAAGTTATTCTTCTTGAGATACTCCAGGATACCATTTCATAGGAAACCTTCAAGGATTTTACCCACATTAGAGGTTAAACTTACTGGCCTATAGTTTCCTTACTCTTAAGTTAAAATCGCTGATGAAAAATTATGATAAATAATAAAATTCTGACCAAATACTGATAAAGCTCTGATGTAAAATTCTATGACAATCGCACTTTTTTGCATACTTGACCAATCACTGACATAAAAATGAGACCTATCATGGAGTCATCTTCTAAATGAATTCAGTAACATAATTTTTGTGTGATGAAAAGAAACATTGTTTTACATTTTAAGTGTCATTTTTGTGTAGACATGCAGGTGTAATATGTATATCAGTCAACGGCTATGCAAAGGGGCTCGGTTACCAAGTGGGACAGAAAATTTCTTTCAATACTGATCATGCTTGGAACATGGTATACCTGGAAGGACGTTGGCATCCACTTGACGCTACATGGGGAGCCGGTATTAATGACAGAGGAAAGTTCACGTTTAAGTGAGTATTTTGTTATTTCCACAGTCTATGATAGTAAAATCTGTCTGTATTTGTATTTTGGATTTATTGTTCTGCAAATGACAATATTGCTATCCTATCAAATAGTTTAAAAGGTAACTATTATTTGTTCAATATGTTAAAGGGACAGCAAAGAGAGGTTTTCTTTTTTCCTATAAAATAACTAAAAAATATTAAAAATCAGCAGTGCAGTAACAGTTCCACATTTACTTTGTTCCTAATAGAAAAACCCTGTAATATATCCAAGAACTTCTTAGAAAAGTGCAAAACAGCGGCGGAAAAGTAAATCCAATTTGTATGTATCAGCTCACCGTGTATAAGCTCACTCCTGGCTTCTGCCTGGAGCACGGACAGGCGCTGCCACAGCCCAATATTGCAAGAAAAGAAGAAAAATCCAGCTCTTCAGGCGAGGAAAGTCACGGTCATGATTAAGGGTGACTGGTTCACCTGAAACGCGTAATGCTGGTCATGCTATCCGTTGTTTCTGCATACTAAAATAAAGACTGTGGCTTTCCTCGCCTGAAGAGCTGGATTTTTCTTCTTTCCTCTCTGGCCAAAGTAAATGCCTTTTGCTCTCTGAGCACCGCAGGACCTGCAAGCAGCAGATCAGCAGGGGGCCATAAAAACAAAGCACTCCATAGTAAACATCATTAAAAAAAATAGTCCTACCAAAGTGCATCACATTAATTGTAGATTAGAGCTGATTGAAGAAAGGAAGAAATTCCAGCAACTTCAGGAGAAAGTAGAATTTTCTTAAAAAACAGTTTCTTTATTGGTAATAAAAATATTAATATTCCATCCAAGCAAGACAAAAAATGGAGAGGCAAGACAGAGGAGCTGTTTCCTACGCGTTTCAACCTGAATAGGTCTTAATCATGGAATGCCCTATAAGACCTATTCAGGTTGAAACGCGTAGGAACAGCTCCTCTGTCTTGACTCTCCATTTTTTGTCTTGCTTGGATGGAATATTAATATTTTTATTACCAATAAAGAAACTGTTTTTTAAGAATATTCTACTTTCTCCTGAAGTTGCTGGAATTTCTTCCTTTCTTCATGTGTTCCCACCCAGGTCAGGGTGTTTCCGTGCACCGGAGGTAAGATTTGGGAGTGAAGAGGGGAGAGCTGAAGTTTCTTCGTTTTTGATAGAGCTGATTGAACTCGTCAAAAACTGGGACCGGTGGATGACTGCTCAATTTAAAAACAAGTCTGATCCACTCCGGAATCCGGTGCCCATATAAATCACCAGGGACCAGAATCCGGAGATTATAAATGGTGGAAGGGATAGGGGGGTAGGAGCGCACGCGGTATACTCCCCCAGGCTGTGTCAGGGCAGCAAACTCCTTCCAGGTCACACTTTTCCCTTCTGGAGCCGACAATTCAATATTCACTGTTTTGCCCGCCCACCGACACATGTGCAATTGGTTGCAGTTAGACGCGCCCCAACCCTGAGTGTGAGCTTGTCAGTTGACTGCAGCCAATCACAGGCGACAGGACGGCTGGTGGGCGGGGAAATCAGTGTAAGTGTATGGTGAGAGTTCATGTAGATAGAAACACATGCACGCTCCTGTCAGAAGAGTGCGCGACTGTGTCGGTGATGCGATGTCAAACTCGTATAAGTCTGGAATGACATCACCTGGCACGGCCTGCTGCTCTCTGAACATGAGCATGCATGTACTTAGAAACACATGCACGCTCCTGTCAGAAGTGTGTGCGGCTGTGCCAGTAATGCAATGTCAGACTCATACAAGTCTGGCATGACATCACCCGGCACGACCTGCTGCTCTCTGATCATGAGCATGCATATACCTAGAAACACATGCACGCTCTTGTCAGAAGTGTGTTCGACTGTGCCAGTGATGCGATGTCAGACTCATGTGAGTCCCTCGCAAGTGTGACTCCAGCCTAAGAGAATCCGCATACGGCTTTTGTTTTTGTTAATTAAATAAATAATTAAACAACAAACCGATGTGCGGTCCCCCCTAATTTTCATCCCCAGCCAGGATAAAGCCATCAGGGGGCTGGTATGCTCAGCCCGCAGCCGCCCGGTATTGCTGCATCTATTAGCTGTGACAATCTTGGAGCTTACCGACTCTTCCTGGTGCCCTGGGGCGGTGGCAATCGGGGTAATAGCAGGGGTTAATAACAGCGCACAACTGCTACTAAGCCGTAGGTAAGTGATGGCACAGGCGTCTATGAGATACCTGCATCACACTAACCTGTAAATGAAAGTAAATAAGCACAGACACAGAGAACAAATCCTTTATTTGGAATAAAATACAAAAACGCACCCTCCTTCACCACTTTATTAACCCCAAACACCTCGCAGGCCCCACGGCGCATCCAGCACTGCTACATGTTACAGCCAGTGGACATAGAGCACGACCGCTGGCTGTGACTGTGTCAAGGGAGGAATTTTGGGTGAAGACTGCTAATGGTATCTTCATACAGGGAAAAAGAGGCGGTGCCGTATTAGCTGTATATCAGTGCCGATATATCAATGTATCAGACAATGAACACACAGACATGTTCTCTGCTTCAGCCAGCGTCATCAACTGAACTCGTTTATTCGATAGATCCAGTTATACAGTATGCATGAATAACCTTGAAGCCAGAACACAGAATTTTGGGGAGTGTTCCACTCCTCAATTTCTCCCAGCATATTGTAAAACACATCTTTGTTCATCGTACATTCTTTCTGTGTGAACACTACTGATAAGACTTTTACTCATCATTATGAAACTTTCACTGTTTGTACATCTGTTCACTTATCCTTGGTAACCCCTTCATGACTATACAGCTTAGAATTATATTATGGGTCTATGCGATGGCTACATAGACAGACAGATAATTATGCAACTACATCTATATTTTGATTATTTACATACACAGATATTCTTATTACGTTTGAACAAACAAGCTATAGCTTAGGCCACCTCCACAGCCCCCCCTTAATAAAATATCTGTGAATATTATCAACCTTAAATTTTAAAATTTTCCCCATTTAGATATATGGGACTCTAATTTTATATATATATATATATATATATATACATATGTGTGGGTTTTCCATGAGATTGTTGTCTAATACAACACTATAGGCTTTAACTCCCCCCTTAAGTACTTACCGTATTTTTCGCTTTATAAGACGCACCTGAATATAAGACGCACCCCCAAATTTGGTGAAGGAATGGAGAATTTTTGAATAAATGGGGTCCGTCTTATAATGCCAGTGTCCGTCCAACAAATCATATAGGGTATATGTCCCTCATAGCCCACCATCCTAAAATTAGCCCCCTTAATCTGGATATGACCACCTTATATTGAATATAGCCCCCTTGTGTTGGCACACGTCCCCCAGTGATGCCACATGTCTTCTATGGCTGGCACACATCCTCTATGGCTGGCACACGTCCTCTATGGCTGGCACATGGCCCACTGTGGCTGGCACACGGCCCACTGTGGCTGGCACACGGCCCACTGTGGCTGGCACACGGCCCACTGTGGATGCACATGGCCCCCTGTGGCTGGCACACGGCCCACTGTGGCTGCACATGGCCCCCTGTGGATGCACATGGCCCCCTGTAGATGCACATGGCCCCCTGTGGCTGGCACACGGCCCACTGTGGCTGCACACGGCCCCCTGTGGCTGCACATGGCCCCCTGTGGCTGGCACACAGCACCCTGTGTTAGATATCGCCCCCATGCTGCTGCTTTTAGTAAAATAAACTTTTTCCTTACCTTCTCCAGCACTGTCCTGTCTCGTGACTCCCTCCTTGGGGTTGAGCTCCGGCCTCCTGCATTTCCTGGTTCTCAGCCGGTCATATGATCGGCACGGCAGAGTGATATCATCTCTGCGTGCATGATCACAGCGGCAGGAGGGAGACCGGGGAGACACGCTGGAGGGGGTAAGTAAAGAGTGTTTTTTTTTACTATGGGCAGCAGTATGGGGGCCATAGCTAACACAGTGGGGCATATGCGATCAAAGGAGGGCGCAGGCAGATATAATATATGCCGCTGCCCCAGCCCATCGCCGCGGTGCGGTTTCAGCACCATGGTGATGGACAGCGGCTGTCCATATTATATGATCGGGAGCAGGAGATCAAACGCTGCCGCCCGCAGCTATCACCAGCCCCCAGCAGAGCTCCAGAGCTGCCACCACCTTCCCTCGACTTTGTAGTGTATATATATATATATATATATATATATATATACACACCTCCCTGTATATTCGGATTATAAGACGCACCCCCTACTTTCTCCCAAAATTTGGGGGAACAAAAGTGCGTCTTATAAAGCGAAAAATACGGTATTTTTTTATTAAACATAACTTTATGATGTATAGGGGCTATTAGAATTGGCGTTATTACTTAAGGAAAATTGAACTTAGACCTTATTTTAAAATTAGCACATAACTAAAATACATTTGCTAAAGATTGTCTATAGTTCTTCTTTCCGGATATGAAACACAAAGGAGGATGCTTGGTCAGTGCTAGTCCACTTAGGGCCACTTCATGAACCTGGATGATCTGTTCTTGATAAAAAACAAAACATAATAAGGCTTCATGTGAACAGTTTGTGGCGCTGACTTGGAAAAACCTTCTGGAATTATGGGTAAGATAGTGACCGCTTTCTGCTTCGGTTGTTTCAGGTCCATTGGTTTCTGAAATGTGACGTTAACTCGCGGGTCACTGCAAGTGCTCAGCAGACTAGGCCGGGGAGACATCAGCTTGATAGGATAGGCTCTTCCAAAACTTTTCCCGAAATGAAAGAGTCCATAGCTAGCATTTTGAATTAAGGAAAATCACTGAATATATTCATATGAGTTAGTAGGAGACAAAAACAATTATAAATTGTTAGGTTACATTAACCAAACCACATTTTGGGTCTATGAAATGGCTGAATTAAGTATTTTAGATTACCCAATTCGTACCCTTAACAGTCCCCCCTTTACTCACTTTCGCCATTTCTAAATACCAAGGGTACTGTGTTCCCTTAGGAAAAGAGAAAGAAAAATCTGTTGGGAAATCCTGCCTGACTGAACGTTGAGGCATGGGTGGAGAGGGGAAAGGGGTTTCTTCACCCGTTTGAGACCAAGGACCCCTAGGCGAGTCCTTACCCTTTGTATTTGGACTTTCCCATGTCTCAAGGCTCTCTAAGTCCTCTTTTCTAACTGTTTCGGCAATGATGGTCTGTGACTGTACAGGTCTTTTTGAAAAGGATAAATATGAGCAGGACACTCAGTGCAGCTCCGGTGGATTGACCTTTCTGCAATGCGGGGCATGAATCCATGTTGTCCTGCCGTTGAGCTTTATCGAAATTTCTGTGTGTCCTTTTAGGATTAATCAGTCTACTGACTGAAGACCATATATTACTAACTCTGATTTAGGATCTGGAATTAGAAAATACACTTGTTTATTCCACTATTTAGTTAATCATATAAAAATTGTACGTGCTTTGTGCTAAACCAAAAAACATTTTACATAGAGACCTGTTTATTACTAAAGAGAAACAAAACACACATTGGTTTATAACTTATTAGTTTGTTTTTTACATACCACTTGCATTATGTGGATTTTCAGCAATGACGTCGTTTTCTGCACTGAAAAGCCTCTGACCAGACCTGGAAAGTAATCTACACAACACGCACAGACTTGCATACAACGTGCTCATTATATACATCTATAATCAGTTTGCAGTCTCTAAGAATGGGTAGAGCAGGTGCAGGGTGTTTCTGCGGACTCTTTACAGTTTTTTCTTCATTGTTTTAAGAACGTGTTTTACAAGACCAGGTGAGTTTGCCTACCTGGGTACTGAACCCTGGCGTCACCAAAGCGCTCACTGATATCCGGCTTTCACAGATTTTAGTCCATATGTTACTTGGGCCATCATTAAGAAGAGATCCCATGGCAGAGAAAGCTTACCGCCCTTTATCCACAGACCTTCCTCAGTCAGCTGGCTCCCTGCGTCTCGCACTCCACTCCTTGTTGGTTCGCTTGTTCCTGTAGGGATTTAAGAACACAAGGAGTGACAGAAGTCACGGACGTGATAGGTGTCACTGAGATATGGTCTATACGCATGGTAAAGGACTCCTCAACTCCAGGCCCGTTCACTGCTTCTTGGTCAGCTGCACCTCTGCTGGGATCTCCATCCGATTCCATCAGCTCAGATCTAGACTTTATCTTCAGCATACCTAGCTCATTTGACAACGGGAAAGATCTACATCCTACATACGCATTTTGACTCTTACCTACTACTGCTCCACCCACTTTGAGAGGCATTTACGTCACTTCCTCCTGTACCGATAGGAGGGGAGGGAGTGGTTCAAATTTAGACTACCTCATGTTGTACAAACCGTAGCATATCCAGTGCAGAATCGACCAGCATCTTGTTCCATCTATAAAAACAAAAACTAAAAGAAATATGCATTAGATCATTCTTATAACAGACATATTTCATAGCAGTCCAATAAACATGACATAACTATTGCAAAAGAAAGGTCAGCTTTAAAGCCTATCCAATATGTCTGCTGCACCTTCTACTGCTTGAAAAATATAATATACATCTACTTCCCCCGTTTATTTTTTGTTTTTATATACTACTTTGGCAAAATTTATAGGTTTATAACAGCAGACAAGATGATTAAACAACTAATAAATATAACTTATACTCTACTGGGGAATTTTGAAACCTTACAACACGGTTCATAGATATTCTGTATCTACAAAAAAAAAGGAAACTAATTAATATTGGCTGTTTGTATGCAAAAATACAAAACAAAAACATAACCATAAAAACAAAAAAAAACTAATTTGTATATTTTAAGAAATATACTTTTCCCTGCAAAATTAATTTAATTATTTAGATATTAGCCGAATACTATTAATAATCTTATGTACTGTAACATTTTGAATTCTAAGGATTAAATAAAATCCACTCTACCAGCTGAGAAAAGCACTTATCAGTAAGGAATGAAACACATGCAGTCCTGCAAATCTCTGCAGAAGCCTTTTTTTTTCCTACTTCGTTAGTTTTTTTTTAATTCTTTCTCTTCTCTTTACAACTTGTGATAAGTACACCCTCCGACACATCCGTGCGGGCTTATGGTCCCCACTTGTCCTTCAGGGTGAGCAATTGTTAGAATGGCTGGTGGGAAGAAACAACATTACAGATACAGGAAAGCCCATGGACAGAACTTATGACAGTCACAGTAAATAACCTTCACTACAAACACATATATTACAGAAACTGTAAGATTGATGGGGTGAAATGAAAGGCATCATTAGAATGGGTGGCTTGGGACTGGAAATCACTGCAGCAAAAGGGCAAGCAATCCGGGGCTCCCCTTTGTGTCATTAGGGAAGGTTGGGACAGACTCGTGGGTGCAGCTCGGACTGTGGGCGGTATTTTGAGAGATTTCCTGGGGCTGATTTAAAGGGATACTGTGATACTCTGGGAAAAGGCACACCTGGCTTCGGGTAGATCATTACTGAATCTACAGGGAACACCTTTATTGTGAATTTGTGTGCTGCAAGTTTTGGTTACGGTTTTGAGGGTACAAGGCCAAACACTGGGATTGGGGGGTACAGCACTCTCTCTGGAAATTACCAGGCTGGCCACAACACCAACAGATCAGATATTGGCTTCATTGAGTTTGTTGATAGTTGCCACAACGCTGATTGGATCTATTGTTGGACCGGTGCGGATTCACAACAGGGTTTGGTTGCTGGTGCATACGCTGTGGCTTTAAGGGGCCAAAATCTGTCTCCGCTTTTACCTTGGTGAGATTAACAAGGTCCTTCAAAGCAGCTAAATACAACTGGTGGGCCTGTAGCATTTCTCTTTAAAATCACATAGGGTTATTTCGGGATCTGCCAGGCGGTGGATGAATGCCGCTGACTGGGTGGTGTTGAAGGGGACATATTTGGGTGAGGGCTGTTCCTCGTCAGGTTCGGGGTAAAGCTCACTATGTGTCCTAGGGGAAGGAGGGGGATCCAGGGGGAGGGTATTGGTGACTGGGGAGTGTGATGTTAGACTGGCCTGTGGGGGGAGAGACGGCATTGCAGGTACAGGAGGGGCCAGGGGTATGAGTGTGGATAACAGCTCCTGAGTCTGCTCGGTACTCTCTGATATAGGGGAGGCACATAGTAACCTCCTCCCGGAGTTAAAACAGGTAGAATTGGGACAGGCTTATGGCCGTGACTTAGATATGGGCGGTGAGCTGCACAATTACAACCACCTCTCCAATCTGTGTTTTGGTAGCCACACTGGTAACATGTGCAGCTGGCTGGATCGTATGGGGACGGTTTCTCAATTGGTACTTCCGGATGAATAGAGGCAGGAGTGGGCAGGGTCAATGTGAGAGTTGTGGGGGATGCCTCTCCTGTGAGGTGAATACTAGTACAGAGGGAGCTAAGACTGGTGTGGGCAGTACAGAAAGAGTTAAGGGATTTTGGCTAGTGGGTGGGGCTGCAGCATCTGTGAATAACTCCGGAGCTTGTCAATAATCAGGCTGTGAAGTAGCAACAAAACAACCTTCCCGAGTGCCCCTAAAACCATCCTCAGACTTGGTTAACATATAAGAAAACACAACATTGTCCTAATCCCTATCTTCTTTCACTGAGGATCTGTCTCATGAAAGGAGGAGGACGTACAAAAATGTACATGCATATACAAGAATGTCCCGACCTCTGGACTTGGTCAACTGTATCAAATTTAATGTCTTAATCCCTATCTTCAGTCACGGGAACCCCCCGCTTCTTTAATTACAGATCGGGTGAGTCTAACTAGCGAAATCCGGCCACCACCGTCTTTCCTGCCCTAACAACCGTCCTCTGGATCCCGTGTGACACGCGATCCACACCTCAGGGCTGGGATCGTGCTACTGAGCCCCAGCGGGCATCACCCCTGAGTCACAACCAGGTACCTTTTAACACCGATAAGGACACAGCCCGTCACTCACTCCTCTCCAAGAACAACCACAATGGCAGTGAATACAAAATATGTAACACTCACCGAGGGTTGGAGGTGATCAGCCTGGTTGGAGTGGAGGGAGATCTCAGTCCGCGACGTCCAAAGCATCGGTATTTGCAGGTCGGTAATGCGTCCGTGAAGGGGCCCCACGCTTATGGGCGCCAACCTGTCAAGGGAGGAATTTTGGGTGAAGACTGCTAATGGTATCTTCATACAGGGAATCCAGAGACTGTGCCGTATTAGCTGTATATCAGTGTCGATATATCAATGTATCAGACAATGAACACACAGACATGTTCTCTCCTTCAGCCAGCATCATCAACTGAACTCGTGTATTCGATAGATCCAATTATACAGTATGCATGAATAACCTTGAAGCCAGAACACAGAATTTTGGGGAGTGTTCCACTCCTCAATTTCTCCTAGCATATTGTAAAACACATCTTTGTTCATTGTACATTCTTTCTGTTACTGATAAGACTTTTACTCATCATTATGAAACTTCCACTGTTTATACATCTGTTCACTTATCCTTGGTAACCCCTTCATCACTATACAGCTTAGAATTATATTATAGGTCTATGCGATGGCTACATAGACAGACAGATAATTATGCAACTAGATCTATATTTTGATTATTTACATACACAGATATTCTTATTACGTTTGAACAAACAAGCTATAGCTTAGGCCACCTCCACAACTGTAGCCTTAAGGGTGCTTTACACGAGACGACGGATCGTGCGATGCATCATCGGGGTCACGGTTTTCGTGATGCACATCCGGCATCATACACGACGTCATCTCATGTGAAACCTCTGAGCGACGCAGTATCGCTCACAAATCGTGAGTCATGTACTCGTCGCTCAGTTTCATAATATCGTTTATTTTTACTTGTGCCGGTTGTTCATCGTTCCCGTGGCAGCACACGTCGCTCCGTGTGACACCACGGGAGCGATGAACACTGCTTACCTGCGTCCCACGGCTCCCGCCGGCTATGCGGAAGAAAGAAGGTGGGCGGAATGTTTACATCCAGCTCATCTCCGCCCCTCCGCTTCTATTGGCCAGCGGCTGTGTGACGTCGCTGTGACGCCGAACGTCGCTCCCCATTCAGGAAGTGGACGTTCGCCGCCCACAGCGAGGTCGCTCAGAAGGTAAGTACATGTGACGGGGGTTTCACGACTTTGTGCGACACGGGCAGCGATTTGCCCGTGACGCACAAATGACGGGGACGGGTACGATCGATTGTGAAATCGCACAATTGGTCGTCCCATGTAAAGCAGGCTTAAGTCTGTGACTGAGCCGCAATGACTGCAGGTAGGCGCTGTCACAGGCTGGGGGTGTGTCTGCCTGCAACCAATCACAGACGACAGGACAGCCAGTGGCTGGGGAAAGCACAGAAAGCTGTACTGCGCAGTACAGGACATGAATGCGCAACCAGAAAGCAGTTTGCCGCCATGACACCGAGTGTCATAAGTATGAAACTCTCACTTAACTCCTGTTTTCTTTATTTTTCAATTAATTTCCCCAGTGCCAGATCCGAATCGTGCACCTGGAATCCCGGGCTCGGGTTCGGCAGCCGGGCATATTTGAAACCGCAATAAACACCAAATATCAGCCTTGGAAAGATCATGAATATTGTGGGAATAATATCATAAAGTGGACTCTTATCATAAGAGAAAGTCCCACCACCCACTATTCATAGAAATTAAAAGGATAAACTGATCCATAGAAACATGAAAACCAAATCACAAAAAGGATCAGGAGACAAAAAGTATATATAATAAATCTTTATTGAGAAAAATACAAATTAAAAGGAGATGGGTGTAATGACAGAGAAGGTGCACTAGATGGCATACCAAACCAGCAGAAAGCAATGTATGTGCTTAAAGGGGTGGGTCACCCATTTTTTTTATTTTCTGTAGGAGTTCTACTTACCTTTCTTGGCGTTTTCTCCATTGGCTTCTGTTTCCAGTTCTGGCACTGAGCGGCGCTATCCTGCATGCTCAGTGCCTGTCACATGACCTCCTGGAGCTGTGGCCGCCAGCATCCTCTGACGTCCCGGCATTTCCGGGCTCTCAAACTCGTCGGGTACGTCAGAGGAGGCTGGCACCACTCAGATTGAGTGACAGGGCTGTGGGCGGTGACTACCGCACATCACAGCCCAGCATCGAGGGGAGGAGCCGGAGGACGTCAGTGTGGAGCCGGCTAAGCATCCTGCAGATGGTGAGGCACGGGGCGCCAGTGTGCAGTACAGGGGGGGTTCTTCAGCTGAAATCCCCCCCTGCACGTAAGTATGTGCTCACACTCTCCACCCGCCCGCACTGCTGCGATGTCAGGAGAGCGCCGGTGTCGGGCAGTGTGATCATCTGCTCCTCCCAGCAGCACAGCAGGACGCAGCAAGACACTGACAGGCATGTCACCGCTGTGCTCTTCCATCTGTCCTGCTGCATGGGACCAACTGTCTGCACTCTGTCACCTGCACCACAAGTCACAGAGTGGAGACAGTTGGTGACAGAGCACCTCTGCCCCCCCTTCTTTCCCCACTCTCTTCTCTCCCCCCACTCTTCTCCCCCTCCCCTCTTCCCCCTCTTCTCTGCCCCCTCTTATCCCTCTCTCCTCTCCCCTCTCTTTTCCCCCGCTCTCTTCCCCCCCTCGCTCTCTTCCCCCCCTCGCTCTCTTCCTCCCCTCACTCTCTTCCCCCCCTCACTCTCTTCCCCCCCTCACTCTTCCCCCCCTCGCTCTCTTTCCCCCCCCTCGCTCTCTTCCCCCCCTCGCTCTCTTCCCCCCTCGCTCTCTTCCCCCCCTCGCTCTCTTCCCCCCCTCGCTCTCTACCCCCCTCGCTCTCTTCCCCCCTCGCTCTCTTCCCCCTCGCTCTCTTCCCCCCTCGCTCTCTCCCCCCCTTGCTCTCTCCCCCCTCGCTCTCTTCCCCCCTCGCTCTCTCCCCCTTGCTCTCTCCCCCCCCGCTCTCTACCCCCCTCGCTCTCTTCCCCCCTCGCTCTCTTCCCCCCTCGCTCTCTTCCCCCCGCTCTCTTCCCCCCCGCTCTCTTCCCCCCCTCGCTCTCTTTTCCCCCTCGCTCTCTTCCCCCCTCGCTCTCTTCCCCCCTCGCTCTCTTCCCCCCTCGCTCTCTCCCCCCCCCCTCGCTCTCTTCGCCCCCTCGCTCTCTTCCCCCCCTCGCTCTTTTCCCCCCTCGCTCTCTTCCCCCCTCGCTCTCTTACCCCCCTTGCTCTCTTACCCCCCTCGCTCTCTTACCCCCCTCGCTCTCTTTTCCTCCCCCCTCGCTCTCTTTTCCTCCCCCACTCGCTCTCTTTTCCTCCCCCACTCGCTCTCTTTTCCTCCCCCACTCGCTCTCTCCCCCCCCCCCCCGCTCTCTTTTCCTCCCCCCTTGCTCTCTTTTCCTCCCCCCCTCGCTCTCTTTTCCTCCCCCCTCGCTTTCTTTTCCTCCCCCCCTCGCTCTCTCTCTCTTTTCCCTCGCTCTCTCCTGGCATGGTCAGTACAGAAATCTCTCCATCGTGGAGGGGTGAGAGGGAGTAATAAACATGGAGTCCCTACTGTGTCTGTGTATTTATTTCTAATAAAGTATTTTTCTCTGTGTGGTCTTTTTATTTTTAAACCCTTTATTGGAGATTCTTAATGGCCAGGTCAAACTTGGCCTGACATTAAGAATCTCTGGCTTTATACCAGCTGGTAAAACATAGCTGGTATTAACCCCTTATTACCCAGCGTGCCACCTGCCACCAGGGTCACTGGAAGAGTTGGATACAGCGCCAGAAGATGGCGCTTCTATAAAAGCGCCATTTTCTGGGGCGGCTGTGGACTGCAATTCGCAGCGGGGGGCCCAGAAAGTTTGGGCACCCTTCACTGCAGATTCCAATCCCCAGCTGCCTAGTTGTACCTGGCTGGACTCAAAAATTCGGCGAAGCCCATGTCATTTTTTTTTTTTAATTATTTCATGAAATTCATGAAATAAAAAAAAAAGCGCTTCTCTATATTTTTGGTTCCCAGCCGGGTACAAATAGGCAGCTGGGGGTTGGGGGCAGCCCGTAGCTGCCTGCTGTACCTGGCTAGCATACAAAAATATGGCGAAGCCCACTTCATTTTTTTAAAACAGTTTTCAGGCAAAAACCTTTATAATAAAAAAATGCTTCCCTGGATTTCTATTGCCAGTGAAAGTAACACCAAGCAGTGGTGGTTAGCAGCCAGTAGCTGCTTGGGTTACCCTTAACAATAGAAAATGCAGCGGGAGCCCACAAACAATGTGATTTTTTTTTTATTTTTTATTTTTAATGAATTTTTTAAAAAAAATAAATCGACATGGGCTTCACCCATCAAGCACCGAGCATTTTACTGCTCAATTCATCCCAAGTAATCAGATGACTGCAGTGTCTGCCAATTACTTGTTCTATGTCCCCCTGCATCCATTGCAGCGTGTACGGGCTGTGAGGTCAGCGGAGTTCACTCCAGCACTCGAGTCAGCTGATCTGAACTCAGCTGAACTCCAGCCTGCACACGCTGCGATGGATGCAGGGGGACATAGAACAAGTAAGGTCTAAGCCACACGGCGAGAAAAACAGTGCGAGTGGAGTGCGATCAAACATCGCATTCCACTCGGACCAATATTAGCCTGTGTGTCAGCACACATGAGCGATTATTTTCTCCGCCCTAATTGGACCGAGAAAACAATCGCAGCATGCTGCCACTGTAATGCAAGACTCTCTCTTTTACCCATTCAAGTGTATGTGGTGAGAGAAAAATCGCACTGCACTTGCGGTACACCGGTGTACTACGGAGGAGAGAGGGAGAGAAATCCCTCCCACCCCTCCTCAGTGCTGGCACACCCCTCGAGTGCCGGTCCGCCCCCGCTGCTGAGGTCTGTTCGCACAGTCGGACCTCAGTCGCAGGGACACACGCATGACACTCAGCTCTGCTGTACTGAGCGTGAGCCGAGTGTAATGCGAGGGGATCGCAGTAATCCCCGTGTGGCCCCAGCCTAATCGGCCGACACTTGAGTCAGCTGATCTGAACTCAGCTGAACTCCTGTACACACAGCCCGCACACAGTCACATGTGATGGGCAGCAGGCAGCGACTGCTGTTAAGGCTACATTCACATGACCGTTCCGTTTTTGCGGGCCACAAAAAACGGTCCTTTTTTTCATGGATGCATCCTAGTGGCATCCGTGTGACATCTGCGTACCTTCCGTTTTTTTGCGGACCGCAAAAAACGGAAGCAGCAAGAAAGATAAATAGATGAGTAGATATAGAGATGAATAGATAGATATAGAGACAGAGGGATAGAGGGATGAATGAATGAATGAATGAATGAATAAATAGAGGGCTGGATATATAGATAGATAGATAGATAGATAAGAAAGACATATATAATGTCCTACCCCCCTGCATATTCTAAGCTGGCACCCTTTTGTGACTGTCATGGGGCACTAAGGTGCTTAGCCTTGTATTTAGCCAAAAAATAAATAAATAATAAAAAAAATGACATGCGGTCCCCCTATCTTTTGTAGCCAGCTAGGGTAAAGCAAACGGCTGCAGCCTGCAAACCACAGCTAGCAGCTTCACCTTGGCTGGTAATCCAAAACAGAGGGCACCCCGCGCTGTTATTTTAAATTAAATAAATAATTTAAAACAAAAAACACGGGGTCCCCCAAAATTGGATCACCAGCCAAGGTAAAGCGGACAGCTGTGGTCTGGTATTCTCAGACTAGGGAGTTTCACAGTTATTGGACACTCCCCAGCCTAAAAATAGCAGGCTGCAGCCGCCCCAGAAGTAGCGCATCCATTAAATGTGCCAGTCCTGGTGCTTCGCGCCATCTCATCCCGTTGCCCTGGTGCGGTGGCAAACGGGGTAATATATGGGGTTAATACCAGATGTGTAATGTCACCTGGCATCAAGCCCTGGAGTTAGTGATGTCAGGCGTGTATCAGATATCCGACATCACCAACCCAGGCAGTAATAAAAAAAAAAAAGACAACAAACACATTTTTATTTGAAAAAACACTCCCCAACACATTCCCTCTTTCACCAATTTATTAGAAAGAAAAACAAATCCAGGTCTGGTGTAATACAAGGGGGTCCCACGATGATCCATACCATAGTCAATGTCCCAGTCAATGAAGAACAGAATGTTCCCCATTGGCTGGGAGAGCCGTGCAGTGACCTGAGCTAACATCAATAGGTCAGCCCAGGTCACTGCAGGGCATGACGAGTGCTGCTATCAGGAGGTTAGCGAGGTATATTACCTGTGATGATCGCTGAACTCCTGACAGCAGCGCTGTCACCGAGTTCAATGACCGCCGCCTTCACAAACCAAGTATCGCGAGCGGCCCGTGACGTCACCACTAGTCACAGTCTCGGGTCAACAGCAAGAGGTGATGTGACAAGCGGCGGGCATAGAAGGCAGTGACGACCGCTGACGTCAGGAGGGCAGGACTTCATCACCGTAGGTAATGAACTTACTAACCTCTTGACGGTAGCGCTGGTCATCCCCGCGGCTGCTGACACTGCAGTGCGGGCTGCTGCTGACACTGCTGAGCGGGCAGTCGCGGGGCTGGGGCTGGAGCGGGACACTGACTGCACGGGCACCCAACGGAAGTCACACGGAAGTGCTTCCGTGTTGCTTCCGGGAATTTTGCGGACCCATTGACTTGTATTGAGTCACGGTTCGTTATTACAGAACAGAATAGGACATGTTCCATAATAACGGAGCGGACATACGGCATCCGATGTGTTTATTTTTTGTAGGATCGGATGCACATGGAAGTGCTACCGTGTACCATCCGATCCTACACAAAAGACATTGAAAATATGGTCCTGTCTGTGGGGCCGCAAAAAAACAGGAACTGACCAGGACAATCGGAACGGTCATGTGAATGAGCCCACCTGCAGCCATTGCAGCGTGTGCAGGCTGTGAGATCAGGAGTCAGCTGACTCCAGTGCCGGCCGATAAATTCTGTGTCCCGCTGCAGAAGGATCCGGTAAAATAACGGTTGCATGCGCTGCACATTTTATCCACAGGATCCGGTCACATGCGGTTTGCGGATGATACGGACGACACACAGACTAGGCAAGAGGGAAAAAAGCAATGTCATCACCCCCTCACTTTTTTTTCCCCAATTATTTTTTTCACATGTTGCGCAGACTAATAATCATAATTTCTGTACACACACACACACTGTATATACGCACACACACACACACACACTGTATATATGCGCACACACACTGTATATACACACACACTGTATATACACACACACTGTATATACACACACACACACACACTGTATATACACACACACACTCACACACTGTATATACACACACACTCACACACTGTATATACACACACACACACTGTATATACACACACACTGTATATACACACACACACACACTGTATATACACACACACTGTATATACACACACACTGTATACACACACACTGTATACACACACACACACACACACTGTATATACACACACACACACGCACACACTGCATATACACACACACACACACACACACACTGTATATACACACACACTGTATATACACACACACACTGTATACACACACACACACACTGTATATACACACACACTCACACACACACACACACACACACTGTATATACGCACACACAAACTGTATATACACACACACACACACACTGTATATATACACACACACACACACACTGTATATACGCGCACACACACACACACACTGTACATACGCACACACACACTGTACATACACACACATACATACTCACACACACTCACACACACACACACTGTATATACAAACACACACTCACACACACTGTATATACACACACACTGTATATACACACACACTGTATATACGCACACACACACTGTATATACACACACACACTGTATATATGCGCACACATACACACACTGTATATACGCGCACACACACACTGTATATACACACACACTGTATATACACACACACACTGTATATACACACACATACACACTGTATATACACACACACTGTATATACACACACACACTGTATACACACACACACACACTGTATATACACACACACTGTATATACACACACACACACACACACACACTGTATATATACACACACACACTGTATATATACACACACTGTATACACACACACACACACACTGTATATACACACACACACACACACACACTGTATATACACACACACACTGTATATACACACACACACACACACACACACACACTGTATACACACTCACACACTGTATATACACACACACTGTATATATATACACACACACATACACTGTATATACACACACACACACTGTATATACACACACACACACACTGTATATACGCACACACAAACTGTATATACACACACACACTGTATACACACACACACTGTATATACACACACACTGTATATACGCGCACACACACACTGTATATACGCACACACACACTGTATATACACACACATACACACTCACACACACTCACACACACACACTCACTGTATACACACACACTGTATATACACACACACTGTATATACGCACACACACTGTATATACACACACACACACTGTATATACGCGCACACATACACTGTATATACGCGCACACACACACACTGTATATACGCGCACACACACTTTCTTCCCCTGGCTGTGCAGAGCTGCTGCTGTCTCTGTGATTTCTCTCAGTGCATCCACTGGGAAGAGGCAGGGAGGAGGGTTTGGGTGGAGAGCAGAGTGGGTGTATTAGACACAATGGGTGTGTTAGATAAGCTAGACACCGCCCTAGAGCCACAAAGAATTCTGGGACTTGTAGGAACTGAACACAGGAAGTCAGAGGAGAGATTAACCCCATCAGAGCTGGAGCCAGCAATGAGCATGTGCTGCTGGTGCACAATAAAAGGTAATTTTGCTGAAAAAACATAATAGATGTGTTGAAGGGCGCATATTAGCAAGATTTATCAAAGAAAAAAAATCAGTTTTGGTAACTGGACAACTTCTTTAATTCTTAGAAAGCCCATGTAACAAGCCTCATAAGTAAAAGGTAAACCATAGAGAGGTATGTCAGGATATGACAAGATATATACCATGTCCATCAGCAACATAAAGTACATAAATGAGGCAAAGAAGTCATGGCTAACGAAAGTAATAATATTTACTTACAAGCTGGAATGGTGCCAAGTGGATCCACTGCACCAAGATCAATAGGGTCACACCGCAAATCACCAAAAAATCTTCAATGTGGGAACTTGGCCTAAAGTAAGTGTCCTTCTTCATGCCCTCCCCACATATAATATAAATGTTCACCTCTGTATCCCCCATATAATGGTTAAGCTCATACCCCCTTTATGACCTGACGTAGTATAGTAAAACTCACAGTACAGGTGTGATATACACCGTGATAACACAATACAGAGGAAATGTACACAGTGATGTCACAGTACAGGGGAAATGTACATCATGTAGATCATATGTTAGTGGTTCCTGGCTCTGGCCTCCACACTGCATTTCTTCTGGCTCCTCCTAGCTGTGTTGTCAGATCCCGTTCTCTCTGCTTTTTCTTTCTGTTTGCTCTGCTCTCTGTTCCTTCCTCTCTGATTCTTCTTTTTGTTTTGCTCTCTGTTACTTCCTTTCTGCCTTTTCTTCTTCCCATTTACTCTGCTCTTTGCTTTTTCTTCCTGTTTGCTCTGCTCCTTCTGCACCCTAGACTGTTTTCCTTTTGTTCATGTTTTTATTCTCTCGCCCCTGCGCTGACCAGGATCCGCCTGCTCTCCTGGTTTGCAGCTCTCTTCCTGGCATGACTCATAGCTGTTGGTGCCCTGCTATGTCCATCATGTTGTAAGGGGTTAAGGATTAGGCCCACCCCTGCTTCTGTACATGACACATTTATGGTCTGTAACTGCAAATGCCTTGTAATTACAAATTCCTTGTAATTACAAATTCCTTGTTTATGTGATTTTGCCACCAGGTGGCAGTGTTGCACTGTAAAGGCCCTGGCACCTGGGTGGGCAGGGTCAGGAAGTAAAAGTAGGGAGAAGTACCAGGGAAAATGTAGAGAGAGGATGTCCCTGAGGAGCGTTCCTGACCCTAGGGGTCACCCTCACGGCTGGGCACTCGGAATCCGGACAGATGGCGGATCCACGTCCCCAGCAGAGAGTGGTATAGCCGGTAGTCGGGGGTTGCAGTCGGTACCTTCTGGCGATGACTAAAGGAGACCCTCATTCCTGGATAAGGTCAGTGCGCCCCCGTGACGAGAGAAGGTTTAGTAGGGTATGGCTGGATGACCTGTCACCTAGGGGAGATCCCTGCAGAGAGAACCAGTCCCCGGGTGACCCTGTAACAGAGTGAGGGAAAGGAAGGGCCTTAGAACGAACATGGAGTGTCTTTGTGCCAGAGGACCAATTGCTGCTGCTGTGACATTTGGAAGAAGTGTGTGTGACAAGTTACCAGGAATAAAGTGGATGTTTATTTAAGAAGAAACTTTGTTGGAACTTTATTGCCTGAAGAGTTTGTGTGAATGTGGAACACCTGAGACTGTAACAGAGTCCGTCCTGTGAGTGGTCTAGTGACGGGGATGTGAGGAGTTAACTTACGGGTTTACTAAGACTAGCGATGAGCGAGTCTACTTGTTACTACTTGGTACTCGCCGAGTAGTATGGTATTCAGGCTACTCCTTACTCCGCAAGTATCCTGGTAATTACTCGTTAGGAGTAGCAAGTCCAATGTAAGTGAATGGGAAATGTGAGTAATTGTCTGCTGGACCGTACAAAGTGGTCTGGGGACTGAGTGAAAGGCTGAAATGGATGTATGATTGTTTAAAAGCCGGGCGGTGAAAAGCTGCCGGTTTTTTTTAAGCAATCAGCTGAAGCACGCTCCCCACCCGGGGCCTTCATTCCCTGGTGCTGCACTCCCCGCTGCCCGGTGCTTCGCTCCCTGCTACCAAGCAGCGGGGAGGGAAGCACCAGGCGGAGGAGCGAGGCAGTGGGGGGGGGGTAGCATCGGACGGGAAAGCAGTCGGTGATGTCTCTCACTCTCTCTGTCTGTCGGTCTCTCTCTATCTGTCGGTCTCTCTCTCTGTCTGTCGGTCTCTCTCTCTCTGTCGGTCTCTCTCTCTGTCGGTCTCTCTGTCTGTCGGTCTCTCTCTCTTTCTCAGTCGGTCTCTCTCTCTCTGTCGGTCAGTTTCTCTCTCTGTTGGTCTGTCCCTCTCACCACCTCTCTCATACTCACCGATCACGGCTGTCACGTACAAAATCTAGACAGCCTCTTCCAGGCACAAAGGTATGACATTAACATAAACAGTTCATGTATCCAGGCCCTTTTCTTGGGTCAGTTTGGTCAGCAACAAACAGTACTGTACAGCTCCCAGCAGAATCCACACATTGCTCCTTTTCCCAGAACTCTAAGCACCAAATGAACACATTTCCTGGTTCTATTGAAAAGCTTGGCAGGTGCATCTAATCAAACTATGCAGAGCTAGGATTCAGCCCTGTCTTACCTGGCTTTCCTGCATTATATATATATGTTTTATCTAGTGATACCTTATTTAGTTGTTTTTTTTTAATCTGTACCTTTATGCTCAACTTCTCTTCAGTCAGATTATGTGATCTTATTGTGACCGTTTGGGAACTCCATGACTTTATAACACCTTCAGGTCAGTCCAAGATGGCTGCCGATTAGGGTGTATGTGTGCCCCCGGCACAGACCAGGATGTTCGAATCCGGGGTGGTCGTGGCTTGAGGGGTCCGGACCCGGTCTCAGCTAACTCCGATCCTTGGAAAGGGGATATTTACAGGGGAGAAGTTTGCGACGCCACCTGCGCGTTGCGGTAATGAGAGTACCGCCGCTGCTGGAAGGAGTACCAGTCAGTGAAGAGCTGTGGAAAAACAAGCGCAATAGGGTCTTACCCCAATAATGTGTGGGGAGGGAACAGGGAGCAATTGTACTCACCAGATATAGTTGTGAAAGTCACAACTACTGTACAAGCATGGATATATTAGATCATGGCAGCAGCAACCCGAATAGCAGATAACAGAGAACAAATGAGGAAAAAGGGTTTTCATATGCCGCATCAAATGATCACTGGTTCAAGTAGTCCGAGTAATGAATCGTTATTTTGCACAGGTCTATGCGTTTCTGGAGGCTCAGCTCCCTTCCTCAGGACCGTCAGGCATAAGAAAACATCAAATCTCAATGATAATATATTCATAGTTATTCCCTCCCTGTTAGAATTAGCATAAGTGTGGCGCCCTGGACAAGCCAGGACGTCACAGGTACTGCAACAACACACCCCACACCCCGGTTAGGCACATCAGCCGCACACACAAAATCCTTGTTGCCTCCCTCCAGGGGCTGATGTCCACACCAGGTGGGGTGGAGCCAGGCGGTTGGCTCCTCCCACCGAGGAGTTCACAGTCCTGGAGGCGGGAAAAGAGTGGAGTTGAGTTGAGTGGAGAGTTGAGGAAGTGGTAGTGGAGGAGCTGACTGGCCATGTCCGGGTACGTGGCTCGGGCACAGAAACAGCAAGGTTGGCAGACGGTGGTGACCGTCTGCAGGCGAGGCCGATTGACGCACAACCGTAAGGACCGGGGACGGGCGGTGGCCCGCCGGTACCGGACCGGGCAGCGAAGAGAGGCCAGCACCATTCGGCAGGGCCTGCGGACCCCGACCAGGCTTGGAGTCGCCGTTAAACCGGTCAAATCCGTCAGCGATGGGAACCTCCGGGGTTTCCCAGCAGTAAAGACCCGACTAAAGGCAACCGCTCAACCGTGAAGGGAAATACAGCTACCGCCACAGCTAGAGTTCCCAGGGTCAGCGCCTGCGGGCAAAAGGGGCTCCTCCGGCTAATATACCGCTGGGGAGCGGGCTACCGGTGGGAAGCTATCGGGGCCGAGAACACAACACCGGTGCAGGGAGAGACAGTTACTGCCAACCTACCGGGAGTGACCGCCGCAGCCGTCTGTGGGACTCGTCCATCCAGCCGTTTGTTTTACCAGAGACTTTGTGTACATTACTGGCTGAGTAAGTACCATCGTGCCATCTGGCACTGCGCTGCCCCGCGGACCTGCACCCGGTCAAGCCCCGCAATCCACCTTACAGCCAACAACTCCGGGCCCCGGGACTACCAAAATCCCTCCTACCCACGGAAGGGGAGAGAAATCATCCCAGCTGCTCCCTGTCATCGCTCCCGAGATCCCCGTACAAAGCAGCGGTGGTGCCCCAACCTCACCACACACCGTGGGTGGCGTCACAAACCGACACCCCAAACCCCAACAGACCACCCCTTTCACTCATGGGCGAGGAGCGCCGCTCGAGTCCCCGGATCCGGCCCACCGCTCGAGCCACTGAGTAGCAGCAGCAGTCGGACCCGAGCCGCAAGCGCGGTCGAGCAGCGCACCCCCCCGCCCGCGACATAAGCATTATACAAACGACTCACTTTGTCTAGCAGGGACCTGTGGTGAGGTCATAGCCATGTGACCTGGTATCCAGCTTTGGTGGCTGAGGCCCCGCCCCTTCTAGTCACATAGGTATGACCTCACCACAGGTCCTGCTAGACAAAGTGATTCATTTCTATAATGCTTATGCTAATTCTAACAGGGGGAGGAGATAACTATGAATATATTATCTGCTCCAGTGCAACTGTCACTCAAGAAGCTGCTCATTTTACAAACTTCAGCGACGTCACTTCCTTGCATCTGATTGGCAGACAGCAGCCATTGGTCCAGACACAGCTCCTCTGCGCGGCACCGCAAATAGATTCAAATGCAGTAAAGTTCCTGCCGGCTCCGACCCTCAGCATAGAGTCGCAATCGTCACGGGCCACAACAAGCAGGTAAGGTACGTGCTCAAGATTAGGACCCGCTGCGTCCTGATCGGCGGGGCCGCAAGTCTCCTCCTTAGGAGACCGCAGCTGCCCATGCCCGCGATCAGGGTTCGGGCCACTGCGGTCTCCTCGCTGTGTTCTGCCTAGGGAGGACGCTTCCGACTCTGCAGCATAAATTTACATGCTGCGGCCTCTGCAAGCCGCACTGCAGATCCGTTTTCACTGCGGGTCATACATGCACAGTGGGCATGGGGTTTTTATAAATCCTATTCCCACTGTGCTTTTACTGTGCATAGCAAGGTTTTGGACGCAGCTGAAGCATGCTGTATCCAAAACTCTGCAAATACTGATCGTGGGCACGCAGGGAATAGAGGAAAGGTGAGGAGAATTTTTTTTTGTTTGCATATTACTAAAGGTTGGACAGAATACTACAGGGATGGGCTGAATACTACAGGGATAGCCACAATACTACAGGGATGACCACAATACTACAGGGATGAGCTGAATACTACAGGGATGGGCTGAATACTACAGGGATGGCCACAATACTACAGGGACGGCCACAATACTACAGGGATGGCCACAATACTACAGGGATGGGCTGAATACTACAGGGATGGCCACAATACTACAAGAGTGGGCAGAATATTACAGGGATGGGTAGAATACTACAGAGCACAATACTACAAGGATGGACAGAATACTAAAGAGATGGGCACAATACTACATGGCACAATACTACAAGGGCGGGCTGAATATTACAGGGCACAATACTACAGGGAAGGCCACAATACTACAGGGATGGCCACAATACTACAAGGATGGGCACAATACTACAGGGCACAATACTACAAGGATGAGCACAATACTACAGGGATGGGCACAATACTACAGGAATGGGCACAATACTACAGGGATGGGCACAATATTACAGGGATGGGCACAATACTACAGGGCACAATACTACTAGGATGAGCACAATACTACTAGGATGAGCACAATACTACAAGGATGAGCACAATACTACAAGGATGAGCACAATACTACAAGGATAGGCACAATACTACAAGGATGGGCACAATATTACTGGGCACAATACTACAGGGCACAAAGAAGGGCACAATACTACAGGGCACTATACTACTAGGCACATACTACAAAGATGGGCAGAATACTACTGGGCACAATACCACAAGGATGAGCACTTTACTACAGAGCACACGGATGGGGACATTACTGCAGCATGGGCACATTACTACAAGATGTTGGCTAAGATTACTATATGATGCTGCTAATTGTAAAACAATATTACAAGAAGGTGATAAAATGTAAAAAAAAATCATAATTTTTTCACATTAAAAATGCTTTTTGATATATAAATTTAACAAAAAAAAGTGCACGTTTGTTATAATATACAAGCAAAAAATGTTTAAAAAGTGATCCAGAGATGAATAGAAAAAAAACATGGATACATTAAAAATGTTCACTTTGTCCTGCAAATAATGCGGTCCCCCTCAATTTTTTTTTCTGTATGCGGCCCATGCACCCAGCTGAGTTTGAGACCCCTGGATTAGAGGATAGTCAATGAAAAGTGGAGATTGTTGATGTTTGCTTGAGGGATATACACATCTCCCTCCTTTTCTGGACACTATATTACAGTAGTGAAAATTGCTGGAGGACATTCCTGATATAATAAACTTATGAAGCAAAATGGTATGCTGCTTCCATCCTGTGGTTGATAAGAACATTGATATTAAGATAAAATAAAGCCTATATATATATAAAGCCTATATATGCAAAAGTGGAAGATTGTTCCCCAGTGAAAGAGCTATGTGAATGCTGGAGGCTGGGATAAGCAAACAGGCACACCCAAAGCAAGAATTGTGGAAGGATGGGGATCCGAATAAATATGTGAGAAATAATTAAATCTTGATCCAGCAAAATCTTATCGATTATATGACTAGTTATTTGGTCATGAATCATTGCAGTCTAGCTTTTTGCAAATTATAGTGCTGGTCATATCTAATAGTGAGTGTGGATTTGAGACCAACAGAATAAAAACCCCAAGCTGCCTTGCCCACAGATATAGATCAGAAGGAGAAAGTATATTGAAAGCAGACAATAGAGGGTTTTCAACCGTGGATGCGTTATTGGTATCAGAGCGACCCTGGGACATCTCACTGGTACTTTCGGTTTACGGGGCTGCTGAGTAACTAAGGTACTAGAAAAGGGGCTGTACTTAGCAGAAAAATCACCTGCTGTCCATTTTTTGAGGAAAGTGTGGGACTCTGACCGAAAAACAATAAGATGACTGAAGGCACAGCCCAGAATCGTAATGCTACAGGCTCTATACCCCACAACACTCGTACAGGAGCAGGAAGCACCAAGTACAGTGGCAAAACTAGCAAACTGCAAGAGCTACAAGCAGTGTAGTGCCGAATGGAGGAAGTTCCCTTGATCAAAAAAGAGGAGGGCTGACTCAGTAGAAAGTGGAGAAATACGGGCCTACATTACCTAAATCACCTATAGATATGGTCCCCAATTTGGATTAAAATCTGGCAATCTGAGGAGGCACCCAGTATAGGAGACATCTTTAAAGCAATAAAAACTGCAACTCAGCTCTTTCCACCCTTAGGCTATGAACGCACTTTGCGTTGTGCTACTTGCAGTTCAGAACGCACATTTTTGCCTTAATTGATTTAGCCAAAGTTGCCTTTTCCAGAAATTTAGCGCTAAAAACGCATGCGTATTTACCGCGTTTTAGATGCGTTTTCAGCGCTTTTTACATGCTTTTTCCCTTGCGTTTTGACAGATGCGTTTTGAACATAAAGACACTGCTAAATAAAGATTAAATAGTCAAACAGAATGAAAAAAGGGAAAAAAAACCCCAAAACATATATAATTTTTTAATTAATCAAGAAAATAGTTATATTTCATGAAAATATAGCGGTTTTATAATATTTATTGCTAAAATAGCAATAAAATCATTTTGACTAATTTAATTGTCGGACTATGTGTGTGTGTAAAGGGACATATTATTCCATTATTTTAATGTCTGAAAATCATGCGTTTTTGAAGTAAAAAACGCAGTGCTTCTGCACCTAAAAAGCAGGTAAAACGCTGGAATTTGACACTTCTCATTGACTTCAATGTTAGCAAAACGCTGCAGAAATGGCAAAAACAATTGACATGCTGCTTCTTTTTACGCATCGTTTTAAAACTCAAAGTGCGATCTGAAAATCACCATTTTCCATAGACTTTGCTGGAAAATCAAAACGCATGCCTTTTGGCATAAAAACGCTGCAGTTCAAAATAGACCTAAAAAGCAGCTGAAACGCAGGTGGAAACGCAAAGTGCGGTCATACCCTTAGTCTGCAGATTTTAGAAGAAGATTTGGTCAATTCTGCGACGTAAAGAGGCGACTGGGAGCGGTGGAGGTGCAATTTTTAATACTATACCCAGTAAAGCTGGGGGTGGTAGCTTTGGGCTCCGTTCAACTTTTTGATACACCTAAATATGCAGCGACCTGGTTGGATCAACATGAGCAGAGGCTGAAGAGGCAAGGAAAGTCATGACCAACTTTAGTATCCCCGATAAGCAAATTTTACATAGACTGTCGTGTCACTACTACTCAGGAATGGAGTCATTCTGTTTTGCGTTACCAAACGCTGGAACAGTAATCAGCAACAGATCTCCATTCACCCCAGAAGCTGTAAAAACCAGCCATATACCTTGACATGCTCAAGCGCCATGGAGTTGCGTAAAATCATTCTCCATGTTGGAAAGTAACAGATGCCGACTGCCAACCACTCATCATTAACTTTGGACACATTAACCACGTAAATTTATTTTTTCTGACATCATGTCTTGGACGTTTACTCTATCTGGATTATGGATGTGTTTTTCTCTGTATGGTGCTGTACATTTTGGTGCCTTGAGGTTTCATGGATTCATTCTGAGATTACTTTTCGTGAGAAGATTATGCTTTATTACGGTTGAAATATTGATATACAAGTGACTTAATTATGTCTTTCTTATACAGCTAATATCTTGCGATTTTCTTGTCTGTGAGCTCTTTATATTATGCATAACATCATGTGTTTTCAATTGTACTGATATTCTGTTTTGGTCGCCCATTGGTGCTTTGCATTTAAAAACTGCCTTTTCATACTTTTTTACAATTTTCTATGACTTAAGGCTACTTTACACACTGCGATATCGGTCCCGATATCGCTAGTGTGGGTATCCGCCCCCATCTGTTGCGCGACACGGGCATATCGCTGCCCGTGCCGCACAACATCGCCCAGAGCCGTCACACATACTTACCTGTCCGGCGACGTCGCTGTGACCGGCGAACCGCCTCCTTTCTAAGGGGGCGGTCCGTGCGGCGTCACAGCGACGTCACTGAAACGTCACTGAACCGCCGCCCAATCGCAGCGGAGGGGCGGAGATGAGCGGGACGTAACATCCCGCCCACCTCCTTCCTTCCGCATAGCGGCCGGGAGGCAGGTAGGGAGAGCTTCCTCGCTCCTGCGGCGTCACACGCAGCGATGTGTGCTGCCGCAGGAACGACGAACAAACTCGTTACTGCTGAAGTAACGATAATTGGGAATGGACCCCCGTGTCGCCAATTAGCGATTTTGCACTGTTTTGCAACGATGCAAAATCGCTTATCGGTGTCACACGCAACGGCATCGCTAATGCGGCCGGATGTGCGTCACAAAATCCGTGACCCCAACGACTCCGCATTAGCGATGTCGCAGCGTGTAAAGCCCGCTTTAGGGCATTTTTTTCACATGCCAGAAATGTGTCAGCTTTTTAACCATGCTGCAGTCTATTTGGTGTTTTTAATGCTTCTCCAATAAAGGTTTTTTTTTAATTTTATCCACTGCTCTTATTGGAATTTGCTGTTCCTTTCATCCTTTTTGTGCTCTTTCTGGTGGTTGCCATGCTAGAGGATCTAACACCCATTTCCCACGTTATGGATTGAAACTGCCATATTCAACATTGGTGAGCTTCTTTTTTATTTTTGTATGTACAATATGTGTTTAATCCCTTTAGAACCTTGGATGTACCTATACGTTTAAGATCGAATCTACCCTTTAATTCGGGCTCGCACATTATTCAACAGACATACAGCCAACAGATGCAAGTAGATCAGAGATCCACCTGCACCTGTTAACTGGTTATATTGTGCTGTCAAACTCGATCTAAAACCTGCTGGTGGTGATCGCGCCGTTTTCCACCGCCCCTGCTGGCTCCGTGAAGCAATCACAGGGCACAAATGGGTTATCATGACAGCAGGTGGTCAGATGATAACGCGGGCATTCACAGGAGCGTCGGCATTCACAGGAGATCAACATTTCTGCTGCTGAGAGCGATGGTGAAGCATGGCTCTGAATAGCTGAAGTGATCACATAGTGCAGGAATAAAGTCCCTTAAGGAAACTAATAAAATCAATAAAAAAATGTAAAAAAAAGTAAAATAAATAAATAAAAGAAATTAAAAGTTCAAATCACCCCTTTTTGCCCCATTGAAAATAAAACAATAAAAAGAAGAAAAAACACATATTTGGTATCACTAAGTTCAGAAATGCCCGATCTTTCAAAATATAAAATCAATTAATCTGATCGGTAAACGACATGGCTATAAAAAAACAAAATAACAGAATTACCTTTTTTTGGTCGCCGTAACATTGCATTTTAATGCAATAACTGACAATCAAAACTTCACATCTACCTAAAAATGGTATAATGAAAAACGTCAGCTCAAGTTGCAAATCATGAGCCGTCACTGAGCCCTAGATCCCGAAAAATTAGAATGTTATGGGTTTTGGAAAATGTTGACAAAAGCGCTACTTTTTTTTTGACAAATTTCTGAATTTTTTTTCACCACTTAGATAAAAGTAAAATTATTAATGTTTGATTTCTATGTACTAGTACTGTCCTGGGGAATCACAATGCCAGGTCAGTTCTTCCATATAGTGAACATGGTAAATAAACCCGCTCCAAAAACAATTGTGTAATTGCACTTTTTTTTGCCAATTCACTGCATTTCGAATTTTTCCCCATTTTCCAATACAATATATAGCAGATTGAATGTTGTCATTCAAAAGTACAACTCTGCCCTCAAAAAACATACTGACGGAAAAATGAAAACCTTATGGCTCTTCGAAGAAAGGGAGACAAAAACGGAAAATTGCCGGATGTTGAAAGGGTTAACTACGTGGTTATATTCTTCCTTTCTTTTGGAAAAGAATGTAGGTAAATCTTTCCTCCTTTCCGGAAGAGGGAACTGCTTTATCCATACAGTCTTCCTTTCCACTCCCCCCTCTTTTTTTATTAAATGTATCCCTAGTACCTGCAGGGTACCTCTATGGTTTATCTTTCCCCTATTTAATGGCATTTAGTCCAACCGCTCAGCCTTTTTGATGCTAGAGGTGAGTCGTCCCACCCTCTCTCCCTATGGTTAGTATTTTGTTATCTAATTTTTGATGTTAATATGAGAAAAAAATATATAAAGTATTATATCATTACTCATGTACTATCATGTAATCCTTTACTTGGGTAATATAGTTAATTTGTTAGGCAATTTATGTTAAGTTATTATTATTATTTTTAATAATAACATCACATCTGGTGATATTTGAGCAAGTGGTCTGTGTTAGAGCACTGAAGGCAAATACGCTTGCTGAGAGTTCAGCAGCCGACACATCGCTTCGCAGCTAAACAATTTTATTTTGTTTATGGCTTAAAAACCCCCAAAACAAAACATTTCTAATAAATGCTGTCATCAATTTCCATCCAGCAAAAGGTAGATTGATTTTTGTCATTATTTAATGGGATCAGGGTCGGTCTGGCCCACCAGGAGGTCGGGAGAACCCCCGGTGGGCCCCTGCTATTGATGGCCATGCCCCCTAGGCCCCTCAAACCCTACACCCCCTGGGCCCCTATGGATATGTGAGAGAAGCCCCCCCCGGCCGGTAATTTCACTAATCATATTGGCACATTGCCGATATGATTAGTAACAATCCCATTCCCTCTGCAGCGGCAAGCAGGGAGAGCAGGGGGGGCACGCCCGGGGGTGTGTGCTGGGGGGAGGCTCTTTACCCAGAGGCGTATCTAGAGAGGGGGCTGGCGGGGCATTTGCCCCAGGCGCAGCTGTCAGGGGGGGCGCTGTCAGGCTGCCTGATGCAGCGCTGTGAAAGTCTCCCTGGCAGCTGCATTTGCTGCCCTGCAGTGGGAGCCACCATTCTCTGAGTGCAGCTGTCACACTGACAGCCACACTCATAGAAGCTGCAGCGCACGGCTCCCACTGCTCAGTTGTCCTCATATCTGTCAGATGCAAGGACAATTGAAGCTGTGCCCGGCCCTGACTTCCGGGTCAGAGAGACGGCTGCCAGGTGATCAGGTCAGCAGATCACACTGCTGACCCGGAAGTCAGGCAGCAGAGAGTGTGGAGAAGTGCTCCAGTGTGGAGCTTAAGACAATGACAGTAAAGAGGAACATTATGGGGTGAGAGGGGGGTATCTATGGACACAGAATGAGGGGACAGAAGGTGGGGAGGGGGCATTATCTATACATTATGGAGGAGAGAGGATGGGGAGGGGGCAGTATATAGGTATATAGGCACAGTATGAGGGGATAGAGGGTGAGGAGGGGGCAGTATCTATATACACAGTATAGAGGAGAGAGGATGAAGAGGGGGATGTATCTATATACACAGTGGAGGAGAGAGGATGGGGAGGGGGCAGTATCTATATACACAGTATGGAGGAGAGAGGATGGGGAGGGGGCAGTATCTATAGACACAGTATGAGGGGACAGAGGGTGGGGAGGAGGCAGTATCTATAGACACAGTATGGAGGAGAGTGGATGGGGAGAGGGAAATATATTTGGACAAAGTATGGGGGGAGAGAGAGGTTGAGGGGTGATGTATGGGGTGAGAGAGGATGAGGGGTGATGTATAGGGAGAGAGGATGAGGGGTGATGTATGGTTGGGGGAATGTATACGGACACAGTATGCAGAGCAAACATGAAAGAAATTTTGAGGACACAGAATAAAGAGTGACATGGTATGAGGAGCAAGTGGGCAAGATGGGGAGTGAGGCGGAAAAGTATTTGGACACACAGGAGGTAGTGAGGAGACCGTAAGGGATGGGAAAAATCTGAGGGGGGCAAAGAATAGAGACTGGGTAGTGGAGGGGGGAAGTATGAAGAGGGGGCAGAATGGGAGGACAGTGAGGCCATAGCAAGGAGGGGTGTGTGATGAAGAGAGCACAGTATAAAGGCTGGGCAGTATATGGGGACACAGTATAAAGGACAGTGTGAAGAGTATGGAAAGGAGAGGGCAGTGTGGGGGGATATGTACCATATGAAGGACAGTCTGGGGTCATATTAGAACACAGTGAGGGGTCATTATTTATTCTGGGGCACAGTGTAGGGCAGATATTTTTAAATAGGAGTATTATAATCATTCTGCTATTTTTAGGGGCATCGTGTCGTGATGTGCTGCAGAAGACCGGAGATGATGGAAATCTGCAGAGACGAGCTGTGGAAGTGAAAAGTCATCATGGCATCAGGACAAGGTGAATAGAAAGAAATGACTAGAGACAACATCATCTATAAGGTACCTGAATGTAAATGTTTAGTTGTGATACAATGTCTCATCATTAGGCCTTGGTCCCACTTGTGCATTGCTTCTGATGTGAGCGCAGTGGGACCCCCACTTATCAGCTGTTCTTGGTGCAGGTGGCCGGAAATGCTTATTTCTGGATCTGCTCTATCCTCTGATAGTGTCGGCGGCCGGGTACTGCACATCTGCCTCATTGATTTTAATAGGAGGCTGCTGCCACTATCAGAAGATAGAGCAAATACAGAACTGAGCATTTCTGGCCACCACCGGCATGGCACCTAGAACAGGCGATTGGCTGGCGTTCCAAGTCCTGAACCCCGACCAATCGGACATTGGTGATCTATCCTAACTAAGGAAACGCCATCAGTATTAAAAAGTAGTTGACAATCTCTTAAATAAAGTCTGGCAAGTTAAGGGTTACTATGTTTTTAGTTATGTTGTTAGGAGCAATAAAGCGGTTGTCCAAGTTTGTGATGACCTGCATTCCCTCTATGTGCCATTCTATGTGACTGCAGACTTCTGAATTCTCACAGTGCGCACACTGCACGCTGTCAAGATTCTCTGGTGCCGGTGGTGACAGTTGGAGGTGACGAAGCTGCAAGTATGCAATTTACATAGATGTGGTGACATGCTGAACAGACATGCTCAATGGAAATGATTTGACTGAGTCTGGACACATCAAACCAGAATGTGGCCAGAAGTATACAAATCTCATACTTGTATGATAACTTGTATGTATGTTATTCCTATACACAGTATGGTAACTGCATGGTGCTGGCGAGCCCCAAGATTGATTTTCTTTCCTGGTGGGCCCCAGGTACTCCAGTCCGCCGCTGCATGGGATCATGGATGGGCGACGTTGACTTTGTTTTTTTCTGCATCCCAGGATTGTTATCAAAACCACAGCAAGAGTTACGGTATATAAAGTGATACTACTTTATGTTGCGCTCAGCTAGGTTAGCAGATGACTGCTGACCAAATTCTTTCTAAAAAAGAAACAAAAAAACTTTTATTTATCAATAAAATCATGTATGATCATGGCACAGAAATTGTTTTTGTTTTTTTGGTAGACTTTATTTTATAATTGATATACAAGTGCATCCCAATAAATTAGAATAACATCAGAAACTTAATTTTTTTCAGTGATTCAATACAAAAAGATAAACACATACCGTATTTTTCGGACCATAAGACGCACTTTTTCCCCCCCAAATGTTGGGGGAAAGTTGGGGGTGCGTCTTATGGTCTGACTGTGGCTGCGGGGAATGAGGTGCTGCGGTGGAGCGGGTCATCGGGGGCACGAGCAGGCTGTAGCAGCCTGCTGTGACCACGTGTGTCCGCTCATTACATATGCACGCCCATCCTCCCGCCCATTTCTCAGCGCAGAAGCCGGCGCTGACAGGTGGGCGGGAGGACGAGCGGGGACGCGCGCATAGTAAAGAGCCGGTCCGCCTGATTACCCCTGGCAATTACAGCCTGGAGTGATCATGTGTGGCTGTATTCATTGCCCCCCGCGCGTCATCATCAGCGCGGGGTGCAGTGAATCAGTATAACTCACCCGTCCCCGTGTGTGGAGCCGTTCCCCCGCAGCACGCGATGTCTTCCTGTCTGTGCCGGTCAGCTGATCTGTGCCGGTCAGCTGATCGGCACAGACAGGAAGACATCGCGTGCTGCAGGGGAACGGCTCCACACACACACACACACACACACATACACACACACACAGGTCAGTGGTGCAGAGAGGAAGATGATCGGCTGCAGGGAGTGAGGAAAAGGTGAGTATAAACGTTTGTTTTTTTTTCTCTGTGCTATAGGATACAGGCCATATACCAGGATGGTATATGAGCACGATGGGGGCATATAGCAAGATGGGAGTATATGAGCAGGATGGGGGTATATGAGCAGGAGGGATGGGGGGTATATGAACAGGATGCGGGGTATAAGAACAGGATGGGGGTATAAGAACAGGATGGGGGTATAAGAACAGGATGGGGGTATATGAACAGGATGGGGGTATATGAACCGGATGGGGGTATATGAACAGGATGGGAGTATATGAGCAGGACGGATGGGGGGTATATGAACAGGATGGGAGTATATGAGCAGGATGGGGGAATATGAACAGGATGGGGGTATATGAACAGGATGGGGGTATATGAACAGGATGGGGTATATGAATAGGATGGGGGAATATGAGCAGGATGGGAGTATATGAACAGGATGGGGGAATATGAACAGGATGGGGGTATATGAACAGGATGGGGGTATATGAACAGGATGGGGGTATATGAACAGGATGGGGGAATATGAGCAGGATGGGAGTATATGAGCAGGATGGGGAATATGAACAGGATGGGGGTATATGAACAGGATGGGGGTATATGAACAGGATGGGGTATATGAATAGGATGGGGGAATATGAGCAGGATGGGAGTATATGAACAGGGTGGGGGAATATGAACAGGATGGGGGTATATGAACAGGATGGGGGTATATGAACAGGATGGGGTATATGAATAGGATGGGGGAATATGAGCAGGATGGGAGTATATGAGCAGGATGGGGGAATATGAACAGGATGGGGGTATATGAACAGGATGGGGGTATATGAACAGGATGGGGTATATGAATAGGATGGGGGAATATGAGCAGGATGGGAGTATATGAACAGGATGGGGGAATATGAACAGGATGGGGGAATATGAACAGGATGGGGGAATATGAACAGGATGGGGGTATATGAACAGGATGGGGGTATATGAACAGGATGGGGTATATGAACAGGATGGGGGTATATGAATAGGATGGGGGAATATGAGCAGGATGCTGGTATATAAGCAGGATGGGGGTATATGAGCAGGATGGGGGTTTATAGCAGGATCATATACAAGGCAGGAGGATCATTACCAGGATGCGGCACCTTAGTAGAGAATTTGGGGACATTACCCCCATAACAGTGTCAGCAGCAGATCCTCGCCCCATAACAGTGTGTCATGACCACATTTTTTTGCTTAAAGTTTTATTTTCCTTTTTTCCTCCTCTAAAACCAGGGTGCGTCTTATAGTCCGGTGCGTCTTATAGTCCGAAAAATTACGGTATATTATATAGAGTCATTACAAGCAGAGTGATGTATTTCAAGTGTTTATTTCTGTTAATGTTGATGATTATGGCTTAAAGCCAATGAAAACCCAAAAGTCATTATCTCAGAAAATTAGAATCATTACCACAAAACACCTGCAATGGCTTCCTAAGCATTTAACATAGTCCCTTAAACTGGTTCAGTAGGCTACACAATCATGGGGAAGATTGCTGACTTGACAGATTTCCAGAAGTCAGTCATTGACACACTCCACAAGGAAGGTAAGCCACAAAAGGTCATTGCTAAAGAGGCTGTCTGTTCACAGAGTGCTGTATCCAAGCCTATTATTGGAAAGTTGAGTGGAAGGAAAAAGTTTGGTAGAAAAAGGTGAACAAGCAACCGGGATAACCGCAGCCTTGATAGGATTGTTAAGAAAAGGCCAAAAACTTGGGGGAGATTCACAAGGAGTTGGCTGCTGCTGGAGTCAGTTCTTCAAGAGCCACCACACACAGACGTATCCAGGACATGGGCTACAATTGTCGCATTCCTTGTGTCAAGTCACTCATTAACCAATAGACAACGCCAGAAGCGTCTTACCTGGGCCAAGGAGAAAAAGATCTGGACTGTTGCTCAGTGGTCCAAGGTGTTGTTTTCAGATGAAAGTAAATTTTTATTTCATTTGGAAATCAAGGTCCCTGAGTCTGGAGGAAAAGTGGAGAGGCCACAATTCAAGCTGCTTGAGGTCTAGTGTGAAGTTTCCACAATCAGTGATGGTTTGGGGAGCCATGTCATCTGCTGGTCTGGGTCCACTGTATTTTATCAAAACCAAAGTCAACGCTGCCGTCTACCAGGAAATTTTAGAGCACTTCATGCTTCATTCTGACGACAAGCTTTTGGAGACGGAAATTTCATTTTCCAGCAGGACTTGGCACCTGTCCACACTGCCAAAAGTATCAATACCTGGTTTAATAACCGCAATATCACTGTGCTTGATTGGACAGCAAACTTGCCTGACCTAACCCCATAGAGAATCTGTGGGGGTTTGTCAAGAGGAAGATGAGGGACACCAGACCTAACAATGAAGACGAGCTGAAGGCTGCTATCAAAGCAACCTAGGCTTCCATAACATCTCAGCAGTGCCACAGGCTGATCGCCTCCATGCCACGCCGCACTGATGCAGTAATTCATGCAAATGGAGCCCAACCAAGTATTGAGCCCAACCAAGCATTTACTGTACAGACTTTTCAGTAGGCGCCAACATTTCTCAGTTTAAAATCATTTTTTCAGTTGGTCTTATATAATATTCTAATTTTCTGAAATAATGACTTTTGGTTTTCATTAGCTGTAAGCCATAATCATCAACATTAACAGAAAATAAACACTTGAAATAGATCACTCTGTGTGTAATGACTCCATATAATGTATGTGTTTCCCTTTTTGTATTGAATTACTGAAATAAATTAACTTTTTGATGATATTCTAATTTATTGAGATGCACTTGTATACAAAGAATGAGACCCAAAGTGCCAGAACTCTATTGTTCAAATATAGTGAATAAGTGAATACAGTAAAACTATTTATTTAACCTAAGTTTTATATTATTCAGCTTTATAATGTAATAATGGCATTCCACTATTTTCCACTCAACAGATACAATGAATTTTATTTTCTGACCCACCCTGCTCTATTTATTGAAGATCACTATCCAGATATTGTAAAGAACCAATTACTGCATCCAAGGGTATCTCTTTTTTTAAATCAGATACTTTTTTATTAAAACAGAGTACATACAACAGAATAACAAATCGGCATCCAAATTAAATTTATCACATCTATTACCCCTTTAACTCCCCCTCCCGCCCCCTCCCCCACCCCGGCAGCAACACTTCTCCCCGATACTACATCCCATATAGTACACACTTATAATACCCTTCAACTGTAGTATAGAACCATCCCGTTGCGCAGGAGGAACAACTAGTAACACAAATAAAACAAAACATACACATCAGAGGTCTCAGACGGCTATCCCCGTCCCATATCAGTTTACTGGTCCATCACTCGTCCTATCCGCATTGCAGCCAAGGAGACCAGAGCTTCTCAAACATTTTAACATTCCCCCTTCTTTCATACACTCCCCGTTCCAGCTGAAGAATACACTTCACCCTTTTAATGTACTCTCCCCTGGTCGGGGGGTCTTTTTTAATCCAGGACCTGGCGATTAGCTTTCTTGCCGCATACAGCAGCCTAGCAATGACAATTTTCATAGTATTTTCCACCCCAAGCTCCTCAACATATCCCAATAGGCATATCACTGGTTCCCTGGGGAGGACACACCCATATGTTCTTCCTATCTTGTGGATAACCTTAGTCCAAAAGGAGACCAGTCTCGGACAAGACCACATCATGTGAAAAATACCTGCGTCAGATCCCTGACACCTTGGACACTCCGAATTCCTTTTCAACCCCATTTTAAACATCAGTAAGGGAGACCTATATACCCGGTGAATCACGTATAGGTGAGACAGTCTGGCCGGTTCGCTCATGGAAAGTTTAGGGACATACGCCAGGATACTCTCCCACACCTCCTCCGTTATCGGCCCAACTTCCTCCTCCCATTTAGATTTAGTTTTAATTGGGTATTCTAACAGAAAGGTATGTAGTATATCTTTATACGTGCCAGAAATGATCCCTTTAGTGCTTCCTCCGCCCTTACACACATACTCCAGTACCAGGTCAGTCTGTATGGCCACACTTTGTTTAGCCGCTTGGGCTGCAATCACATGTTTTAATTGTCTGTAGTGGAGCCAGCCGGACGCCGGTAACTGAAACTCTGTAACTGCGGGAACGATTTCACAATTCCTCCTTCCAATATCTGATGCATGTATATTACACCCTTGCGTCTCCACTCCTCAATATTCCCCATTTTCTGAATCTCCGGGAGATTACTGTTATCCCAGATAGGTGTAAACTTGGTTAACCGGGTCACCCCTCTCACCCTTTTCAGCCTATCCCAGGTCTTATTTATAAGTGCCATTGTAGGAGATGTTCTACCCAGGAGCCCCACCGCACCATCCTCTAGTCCCATTACCAATGGACTTCTACCCACTATGTATTCCAGTACTTCTTTAATGCCCCCATCTTTCTCTCGATCAGACCAACCCCTGAGGTGTTGACATTGCGCCGCTATATAATACAATTCCGGATTTGGGATTGCTAGACCCCCCTCATCCTTCGGCCTTTGTAAAGTCTCTAATCGCACCCTAGGCTGCTTTTTACCCCACACCAGGTCCCTAAACAGCGAGTTTATCCCTTTAAATCTTTTCCTTGAAATACAAACAGGGGCATTGTGCAGTATGTATAGGAGTTTAGGCATTACTACCATCTTTAGTAAATTAACCCTTCCAACAACTGACAAATGTAGCTTGTTCCAGGCATCCACCTTGGTTCTCAATTTTTTAAGGAGCGGCCATAAGTTCACCTGTATGTATTTTTCTACTGGCAGAGATATCTGGATACCTAGATATTTAAATTCGTCCACATTCTTCAATTTGTTAGCCCCAGTATCCTCATTTGTCCAGGCTACTTCCCCATCCACCTTAAAGAGGCTCGATTTAGACCAATTAATGGTCAGTCCCGAAACTTCTCCAAATTTCTCTATTATCTGCATGGCATGATCCAATGAGGCTGATGGATCCCCCAAGAAAAGTAATAAATCGTCAGCATAAAGAGCTATTTTCTCCTCTAAATGCCCATACTTAAATCCATGGATCTCCTTTGTTTTCCTAATGGCCGCCGCCAGAGGCTCTATTGCAATAGCAAATAGGAGCGGCGATAGTGGGCAGCCCTGTCTCGTTCCCCGGTGCAACTCAAACGCTGAGGAGGTCATACCGTTAACTCTAACTTTAGCAGTAGGCCTATTATACAACAGCTGCACCCACTTTACAAACCGTGGGCCAAAACCCATATGCTGCAACACTTTCCACAGATACCCCCACTCAACACTATCGAACGCTTTCTGGGCATCTAACGAAGCGATCACCCTCCGGCCAGGGTTGTCAGGCGGCAACTGTAGATTAAGGTACAATCTCCTGATATTAGCAGCTGTCGACCTATTGGCCATGAACCCTGATTGGTCCATATGGATTAGGTTAGATATAACTCCAGTCAGCCGGTTTGACAACACCTTAGCCAGAAGCTTCACGTCCGCTGTTAATAACGAGATGGGTCTATATGAGTCTGGAAGCCTCGGATTTTTATCCTCCTTAGGAATTACTACTATTATTGCTTCTCTCATAGATTCAGGCAATACACCTTCCCCCTCCGCCACCTCAAAGACTTTCAATAGTTTGGGTAATAGGATTTCTTCTAACTGTTTATAAATTTCAACTGGTAGCCCGTCTGCTCCCGGTGCCTTGTCATTGCTCATGCCATGCAGAGCGCCCTCCAGTTCATCAATAGTAATAGGTGACTCCAGTTTATCTCTATCCGCCACAGACAACACCGGAAGCTCACCTCGCTCAAGAAATGAGTCCACCTCTTCCACCCTCATCTCTCCGCTAGAAGAATATAGCGTGCGATAGAAATCTTTAAAGACCTCAAGGATCGCCTCAACCTCAGTGACCTGTGTCCCCTCCACCGTGTCCATACCATGCACAAATGAACTACTCCTTTGAGCTGCAGCTATGACCGATAATAGATGACCAACTTTTTCCCCCTCCTCATAAAAATGCAATTTTTGGAATGCCTGCTTCCTTACCGCCTTCTCCAAAAGCATCTTATTAACCTGTTCATGCGCCTGCCTAAGATTTTGCTTCGCGTCCGTAGTAGTACTCCGGATTGCTTCCAGCTCTGCCTTATCTAAGGCCTCCAGCCTATCTTTCTCATCCTGCCTCGTCTGTGTTTTACGTTTACAGATATCCCTGAACAGGAGCCCCCTGAGGTATGCCTTCATCGCATCCCATACCACCAGCGGACCAGTGCTACCCTCGTTGTGGATAAAGAAATCCCCAAGATCCCGTTCTATATTCCCCATATTAATATGACGGATCCATGCTGGATGAAGCTTCCACTCTCCCCTCCTTCCCCCTGTCAGGGTTCCCCGTCGTATGGACACTAGAATTGGGCTATGATCTGAAATCACTCTTGTCAGATATTGCACGTCACTTATCATTGCATCCATCAGATCACTAGCTAGAGCCATGTCAATGTGGGACAGAGTGTTATGTGAAGCCGAATAACAAGAGAAGCAGGATACCCTCCCATTCCTCACTCGCCAGGCATCCACCATTCCAAGTTCCCCAATAAGAGTGCCAAACGAAGTCATACAACTATCCTGAATACCTGGAGGTCTCCTACTCCTATCCCAGTACAGGTCTATCACATTATTGAAGTCCCCCACCAGTAAAAAAGGGATTACTCCCCCCTTCTCAGAGAACTCCCTTATCTCCCTTAGTTTGGTGCACTTATATGGAGGTGGTATATATATTGCAGCTATACACATGAGTCTGCCAAATATTTTACACTTGACGGCCACACACTGTCCCTCTTTATCCACATACACTTCTATCTCTTCATATTGCACAGAGTTATGGATCAGCAGTGATACACCCCTTGCATAGTTGGAAAAGGTGGAGTGATAGGCCTTCTGCACCCATCTCCTATTTAAAACATGTGTTGTCTCCTTTGTTAGATGCGTTTCTAGTAGACATATTACTGACGGGTTCTGGTCTTGAACATATTTAATTATTGCCGCTCTCCTAGACCTATCTGATAACCCTCTAATATTCCAACTCAACACCTTAATTCTATCCCCCATTATCCCACCCAGTAAAACCATCAAACCTTGTAGTATCTCCCCATGCTGCCTCTACCCTACCCCTTTCCCCCCTCCCCCCCTGCTCCCCTCCCCTCCTACTCCCCACCACTTCCTGTTTTCGAGTACTCCCGTGAAGCATCGGGTTTTCCAAACCTGGTCCATAATCCCTACTAAATTCCCCCCTACCTCCCTCGCCTTCCCCTCTTAGACACATTTTAAAACTCGTCCCTTTTCCAACAATTCTCCACTCCCCCCCTTTCTATGTATAATCATATTCCACTCAATATTCAATATTCAACCAATATAACAGTAAAATGGCGAACAGTAATTAAACTGGAATCTCAAATTGTAAATACCCCCACCGCGCCAAATTAGGCAGTCCCCATGTCCTGCGAAGCTCACATCAAACCCTTCGCATTCCCCCTGCATACTACCTCAATCCCAAAGGGAAGGAGAAAAAAAAAAAAAAAAAAGAAAAAACAAGAAGGGTCCCCTGTAAGCTCCTAAGGATGTTGTAGAGCCTCAGCCGGCCTTCTCCAACACACTGCAGATTCAGACAGTCAGCTCATTCCTTCAAACGGATCCGCTTTTCGTTTGCGTCCAACCACTGCATGGCTTCCTCTGGAGTTGTAAAAAAGTGCACCCGCTCCAACGCCGTCACTCTTAGCTTTGCCGGGAACATCATTGAGTATTGCACCCCCATCTCTCGCAGGCATCCAAGGGTATCTCAAGAACAATTTGAACAATTTGTATTTCGCAAAGCAGACTTCTATAATTTTGGCATTTTATCTATCCAGCCAGAAAAAGGAATTATAAAATCAGGTAAACTCATACAGATTAAGTCACATAATCTTTGAAATGGTTAGAAACTCTATGTCATGGCTCGATATAGAGATTCAATCAAGTGACCTCTTGCTCGGGGGTTGGTTCCTCTGTCTTCTCAGCTCTGGTCCTTTTCCACTTGGTCCTAATGCTGATGGTTACTATTACCTTTGTTTTTCCCTTGTGGGTTTTCCCCTTTTCAGATGTTTATCATTATCTTGTTTTGATTTGTCCTATCACAGCTTGGGTCGGTATATATGTGTTCTCTCTTCACTGCATTTCTGTGCTGGTTATAGTTCCATATGGACCTGTTCCTGGGATTTCCATCCTTTCATCTTAGTGGTTTTACCTCTGAAGAGAATACTAGCCATATTTTTGAAGATAGTCTGTGTGTTTTTCTTTCCAGCCCCTTATCCTTGCACATTATTTGAACTTGTTTCAGTTTACCTCACAGTGGGTTTCTGTTTGTTCCTGCACAGCTTCCTCTCCCCTTTGTAGGCAGTGTTTGTGGTTTCCCCTCCGGTCCGTCAGGTGGCATGAGAAACCTCTCAATGGCATTTCAGGGAGCCAGACCTGAGGTTGTGCTGTTAGCTGGGTGGCTAGGTTCTTATAGTCTGTACAGGGATCAGTTGGATGCGGACATACCTTCCCTTTTCCAGTCGGGGCAGAGTGCCTGTGTGTCAGTATTATTTGTTTAGAACAATCTATTTTATTGTCCAATGCAAGTGATGAGCCACACAAGGACTACCTCTTGCTCTAATGCTAGAAAACGTGAAGTAAATAATGTGTACATAATCCTTCAAATTGTATCACTGCAGACTAAACTACTTACAATACTATAACCAAGGGTTTGCATCTAATCAGGACAACACCTTTACCTTTCTTTTGCATTCACCCAGGTTTTTTTTTGATTGTCTTTATTTATAGTTCCCCAGTAAATGTATCAAATACCCCCCTTTTTAACACCTTCCCAACATTGGACATTCTAGTGTGTTCAATGTTGCGTTGCTGTCTTTGATGTGGGCTCAGGCATTGAGTCCACATTTTTCCTGGCAGATGATGCATGTGTAATTCAACCACCATCTGCCTCTTGCTTTTTGCTACAAATACTGAGGTAAAAAACTCACCAAATACTGTACGTGTGCATGTGAGCTCAAATGACGCTGTCAGTCTTTGACAGCAGCATTCAAAATGAATGCCCTAGATGATGTGCATTTCCATGTGCCCAATGACCCCCTTGTGACACAATCGCAGAGTGCTATTGAGATTCTACGACAACTCGGGGTATGCTAAAGACCCCTATGCCTGCCATTACAGTACTCCATTGAAGTCCATCCTAGGCTTCATAGGAGACCATGATTTTTTCTGTATTCTGCAGTATTAATATTAAACAATCTGACAACTGCATGTTTAAGGCGGGCTTTGCACGTTGCGACATCGCAAGCCGATGCTGCGATGTCGCATGCGATAGTCCCCGCCCCCGTCGCAGGTACAATATCTTGTGAAAGCTGGCGTAGCGAAAATTTTCGCTACGGCAGCTTCACATGCACTCACCTGCCCTGCGATTGTCGCTCTGGCCGGCGACTCGCCTCCTTATTAAGGGGGCGGGTCGTCCAGCGTCACTGCTACGTCACACGGCAGGTGGCCAATAGGAGCGGAGGGACGGAGATGAGCAGGATGTAAACATCCCGCCCACCTCCTTCCTTCCGCATAACCTATGGAAGCCGCAGTGACGCCGGTAGGAGATGTTCCTCGCTCCTGCGACTTCAAACACAGCGATGTGTGCTGTCGCAGGAGCGAGGAACAACATCGGACCGTCGCGTCAGCATAATTATGGATTACGCCGACGCTGCACCGATGATACAATTACGACGCTTTTGCGCTCGTTAATCGTATCAACTAGGCTTTACACACTGTGATGTCGCATGCGATGCCGGATGTGCGTCACTTTCAATTTGACACCACCGACATCGCACCTGCGATGTCGTAGTGTGCAAAGCCCGCCTAAGTCCCCTAAGGAGACTAACAAAAAAATAGAATTCTAATCACTCACGTTTATCCCCATTAAAAAAAAAGCAAAAAAATACACATATGTGGAATTGCTATATCTGTACTGATCTTCAAAATTTAGAATTAATTAACCTGATCTTTAACCCCTTCACCCCCAGTCGATGTTTTTGTTGCTCTCCTTCTTCCAAGAGCCGTAACGTTTTTATTTTTACATCAGTCTTGCCATATTAGCAGGCTTGTTTTTTTACAGGACGAGTTGTACTTTTAAATGAAACCATTCATTTTACCATATAGTGTACTGGAAAATGGCAAAAAAATCCAAGTATGGAAAAATTGCAAAATAAAAGTGCAATTGCGCGATTATTTTTGGGATATTTTATTCACTGTGTTCACTATATGGTAAAACGTATGTGTTGGTGTGATGCCTCCGGTCAGTGCGAGTTCGTAGACAGCAAACATGTGCAAGGTTTGCTTTTAACTAAGGGGTTAAAAAAAAAATCAAAAGTTTGTCCCAAAAAAGTGGCACACATTTTCTGTGACCCATAGCATTCTCATTTTTCGGGATCTATGGATCAGTGATGGCTTATTTTCTGTGTCTTGAACTGATGGTTTTAATGGTACCATTCTTGCACAGATGCTACGTTTTGATCACCTGTTATTGCATTTTGCGCAAAATTTACGGTGACCAAAAAATGTAATTTTGGCGTTTGGATTTTTTGTTGTTATGCCGTTTACTGATCAGATTAATTGATTTTATATTTTGATAGGTCGGGTGTTTCTGAATGCAGTGATACCAAATGTGTGTATTTTTTCTTTTTTTGAACCCTTTAATATTCAATGAGGAGAAAGGGCGTGATTTGATGTATTAGGTTTTTTTTAAACTTTTTTTTTTACTTTTTTTTATTCTACTAGTCCCCTTAGAGGACTATAAAGATCAGCAGTTTGATCGCTCATTCATTTTTGTTGATCACAGCTTCGCTCATCTCTTGTAACAGAGGCTGCATGGCCGGCTGTTACAGCAAGTGAGTCCTGTGAGCTACAAGAGTCATCACATGACTCTGTGCTATCATGGAAACCATCAGCTCACAGTGATCAACAGAGCTGAGTGAATGAACTTTTACTGCTCCGGGCATTTAAATTGCGTTGTCACATTTTGACAGTGCGATTTAAGAGGTTAACAGGCATGGGTGGATTGCGGATCCACCTGTGCTTGAGAGGCATACATGTCAGCTGTACAAATCAGCTGACGTGCAGGAATCACCGCCGATTGCCCGCAGCAGCCACAGGTGATTACACTATGATGGCTTAGGACGTACCAGTACGGCCCACGGTTGTTAAGGTGCTAAACACTATAAAGAGTAAAAAAAATGGAAACAGAATTGCAGTTTTTCTTCTGCCTCAACACCTCAAAAAAAAAAATGTAATAGGAAGTGATCAAAATTTTGAATCTATTCCAAAATGGTATCAATAAAAATGTCAGCTTGCCATGCAAAATACAGACCCTCACCCAGCTCCATTGACTGAAAAATGAATATGTTATGGGACTCTGAAAATGCCAACACAAGTAAAATATTTTTTTACAAACTTCCAAATTTTATACATTTTGGTATTGCCACAATTGTACTAGAGAATCATTTTGCCAGGTATGTTTGTTTTACCATACAATGAACGGCAGAAGAAAATCCCAAACAATAATTGCGGAATTCACTGTTTTTTTTTAAATTGTTTTTTGCAATTTTGCATCCATCAGATAAGCAAAAATAAAAAAAGGAGTTATTTCAGTGATTTCTGATATGAACAGTTCTACAGATACTATGGATTTCATTTTTTGGCTGGAATAGAGAGCTGCTCCATCTCTGGAAGACTTGCAACCATGTAGCAAAAAGTGGAGAAAATGCAGATTAGTTAGTTGCCATTTTCTAGACATCAAAAGCATTGGGATATAATTAGAGATGAGCAAATCTGAGATTCGGTGTTCGGTGTATGTACCATACACAGACTTTACAAAACAAAACAGAGCTCGGTTGCTTTACAGATGTAAACCACTTGGGTCTGCATGGTGCTCAGCCCAATGTGAGCCACTTACAGTTTTTGAATGACTTTCACTGGGGGTAACAACGGCGTGATTGGATTCAGTGTGCACCAACAAAATGGAAATCTCCACCTTCCCTTGGAAGTGTTCTGTTTATGGGTGGGTGGAGACCCAAACTGCCCAATTAGTGACTTCCATTGGGGTTCAGGTCAAGTCCAGGTCCCAAACTGAACTTTATCTAAAATCCGTCTGAACCCACCGATCCGAACTTCAATGGGTCCGCTCATCTTAGATATAATTGACTGCTTGGGGGTTTATAGAGCCATACATAGTAATAGTAATAGTTATGGCTCTTTAGAGTTGGATTCAATTTCAATGTCATTTACAATTTCATAAAAAATTTACAACACATTTTATTCTGTTTTCTTTGTTTTTATATACAGTAAATGGAAAAGTTTCTATTACTATTGAAAGTCAACAAAATTTGGAATTTTCGTTCGATGTCAATGGAGCTGAGCATGGAGTGATGAAATTGTTATACTGTGGTATGAAACTTGATATTTACATTCAGAAGTCTGGAAAATATGAGCTACGCATATATGCCAGAAGGCCTGGTTCTACAGATGATTTGTTTTCGGTTTTGAGCTATAAAATAGTTTGCAAAGCTGTGAAAAGCACAATGAAAATCCCCAAATGTCTCTCCAATCCTGTTGGTCCAAGTTGGGTGACTGAAGACGCCGGACTTGTGGACCCATCACACCCTGAACCAATCATTCATACGAAGGATGGAGATTTCAGCATCAGTTTTAAAACAACCAGGGGCTTAAAGTTGTTCTGTAGTTTACACTCTGATGAAGTTCTAATGACCACCAATATGAACCAGCGGCATGTCTTATTGATTCAAACAAAGGATAATGTAGAAGTGAAGGTCCGCCTTCCACACTCAGGAACATATGTCCTGAAAATTTTTATTGGCTCAGAAGGAAGTTCTTCATTCGACTACTTGTGTAACTATCTCATTATTTGTACCAACCCCTCTGTGAAGTGGCCAGTATTTCCTGAGACGTGGGGAGAATCCGTTAATCTAGTCCATCCTCTGGAAGGAGTTCTTCCAAAGAACAGCAGTGTCTCCTTTAAGATTAAGATTCCTAATGTCACAAAAGTGTGTATCGATGGGAAAAAATACATTCCTCTAACATTATCTGACAGTGGTTACTGGGAAGGGACTTGCAGTACACAAGGTAGGAAGGAACTTTATGTCATGACTCAATCTAAAGAACTTGACAATTGGCTGTATCTCCTAAAATATGAAATAAGTGAGTGAACTCAATGCTTTGAATTGTATCTATGAAGAGTTTCAGAACAAATACATTTTACGCCTTTGTTAACAATGAAATATAATTATTTTCTGACAGGTTATTAAATATTTTTTTTAATTCATGCAGTTTTTTATGTATTTTTTTAACTTTATACAGTACAGACTAAAAGTTTGGACACACCTTCTCATCTCTAGATCAACTATTAAGAGGAGACTTTGTGCAGCAGGCCTTCATGGTAAAATAGCTGCTAGGAAACCACTGCTAAGGACAAACAACAAGAAGAAGAGACTTATTTGGGCTAAAGAACACAAGGAATGGACATTCGACTAGTGGAAATCTGTGCTTTGGTCTGATGAGTCCAAATTTGAGATCTTTGGATCCAACCACCGTGTCTTTGTAGAAAAGGTGAACGGATGGACTCTACATGCCTGGTTCCCACCGTGAAGCATGGAGGAGGAGGTGTGATGGTGTGGGGGTGCTTTGCTGCTGAAACTGTTGGGGATTTATTCAAAATTGAAGGCATACTAAACCAGCATGGCTACCTCAGCATGCTATTCCATCCAGTTTGCGTTTAGTTGGACAATCATTTATTTTTCAACAGGACAATGACCCCAAACACACCTCCAGGCTGTGTAAGGGCTTTTTGACTAAGAAGGAGAGTGATGGGGTGCTACGCCAGATGACCTGGCCTCCACAGTCACCAGATCTGAACCCAATCGAGATGGTTTGGGGTGAGCTGGACCGAAGAGTGAAGGCAAAAGGGCCAACAACTGCTAAGCATCTCTGGGAAGACTTCAAGACTGAAGCTCATCAAGAGAATGCCAAGAGTGTGCAAAGCAGTAATCGAAGCAAAAGGTGGTTACTTTGAAGAACCTAGAATATAAGATATATTTTCAGTTGCTTCACACGTTTTTAAATATTTAATTCCACATGTTTTAATTCATATTTTTGATGCCTTCAATGTGAATCTACAATTTTTAGAGTCATGAAAATTAAGAAAACTCTTTGAATGAGAAGGTATGTCCAAACTTTTGGTCTGTACTGTATATGATAGAAGCACTCTACACGGCCTTGAGACTTTGGGAAGAATCCTTAACTGGTCTGATCCCCAGTGTTACAGGGTGATAGCAACTTATGCAGGACTCTAATCTTCAGAGGAACTACATCTTCAGTGGGGTATGAGCAAAAGGATCATGTAGAGGGTGTGAGGAAGGGAACGTCAACGTCATGAACAGGATTAGAACCAATCTACCTACCGGTAGAGGTGCGCCTTGCAGTTCCCGCCGGCGGCGTCCGGCCAAAAAGTGTGAAGTTCCGCCATCTTGGGCGCGAAGATTTCCCGCTCAAGCGTCTTCCCCGAGCAGGGAGGGCGCGAAAGTGAAGCCCCGCCCAGAGAAGATGTGGACGTGGGGTCCCCTGAAATGACAGCCGGGTGCGAGACACCGTACCCGTTCCCACTCGGGTGACCTGCCGACAGCCACCATCAACCTGTCCGGGGAGAACAAAGACACTGCAGCTGGCTGCGGGACCCGTCTATCTAGCCGTTTGGTTTACCAGAGACTCTGTGAATCTGTGCCTGAGTGAGTACAACAGTGCCATCCGGCACCACGCCGTGCTGCCTCCGCAACCCTGCACCCCAGCTATCCTGCCTCCCCGTACCGCCCCAGGATCACCAACCCCTACCCACGAAGGGGAAACCAACATCCTAGCTGCGCCCTGCCATCGCTCCCGGGATCCCCGTCACCAGGAGCGCTGCTCGAGTCCCCGGGTCCGGCCCACCGCTCGAGCCACCGAGCAGCAGCATAAGCCCCGGACCCGAGCATAGCGAGCGAGGCCCCTCCGCCCGCGACAAGAGCACGGGGCAAACAGAGCACGGGACAAACAAACAAAGCACTGGGCAAACAATCAGAGCACTGGGCAAACAAACAGAGCACGGGGCAAACAAACAGAGCATGGGGCAAACAAACAGACCACGGGGCAAACAGAGCACAGAGCAAACATGGCTGCAAGGATGGGGGAGGCGTGCAAGGATGGGGGAAATGTGCAAAGATGGAGAGAAGCGTGCAAAGATGGGGGAAACATGGCTGCAAGGATGGGGGAAACATGCAAAGATGGGGAAACATGACTGCAAGGATGGGGGAAACATGCAAGGATGGGGGGAAACATGGCTGCAAGGATGGGAGGAAACATGGCAGGATTGGGTACATTTAGCGGGAAGGGGAACATGCTAGGAAGGGGTACATTTACCAGGATGGGGGGATACATTTACCAGGATGGGGGGGTATATTTACCAGGATGGGGCGAAGCATGCCAGGATGGGGGTACATGAACATGCCAGGATGAGGAAAAATGCCAGGATGGGGAACATTTAGAAGGAAGGGTGACATTTATCAGGATGGGGTACATTTACCAGGATGGGGTATGTTTACCAGGAAAGGGGACGTTTACTGGTAAACGTGGGAACATGGGAACATGGATGGGGTAGATTTACCAGGATGGGGTCATTTAACAGCATGGGGGAACATGCCAGGATGGGATACATTTACAGTGATGGGGTACATTTACCAGAATGGAGGACATTTACCAGGAATGGGGTACATTTACCAGGATGGGGAATATGCTGGGATGGGGTACATTTACCAGGATGTGGTAATATTTACCAGGATAGGGCCATGATGGGGACAAATATACCAGAATTTAGAAAATATATATAAGGATGGGGGACATGTTTACCAGGAAGTGGCCAGGAAGGGGGACATAACTACACAATGAAAGGGGAGGGTAGCAACTCTTACATATTTATGGGATTTCAAGATGTTCAGACTTTGAAATGTAGATGTGGATTACAGTTTGAAATCTGATTGCATTCCATGCTAAAATCTCTGTCTAAACTGTTGCAATTTTTTCCAGAAAGATCTATCCAACTCCTGTGTCTGGAAAAGGGCAGGGGCTCAGCTTCAATGTGTGGTAAGCATGCATGAGCATGATGCCCCCTGCTGAAGAGAAGAGAAGACTGCAAAGGTAAGGTTATAATCAATTATTTACATAATAGGATTGGTTGGCACCTCGGGAAAAAAAATGGGTTTAGGGCTACAGTTTGGGCACTCTGCCGGTGAAAGGTTCGCCTTGACTGTCATAGACTATGTTTGGACAGCAAAGATTAACCCCGCGCTTTACAGTTACTCTCCAAAACACCTGTCTCCATTAAAATCAATGGAGATAGGCGCTACAGCTTATTAATAGGAGCTGTGATTGGTTGCTATAGGAACAAAATAAATTGTTAGTAAAAGAAGCTTATGTGTGAGGTAATAAGATGTCGGTGGGGAGACGGATAGAGAGACAGAAAGAGACAAACAGACATAAGCACAGACAGAGACTGACAGACAGGGAGAGAGACAGAGAGAGACAGTCAAAGAGACAGAGGTAGGCAGATAGGGAAAGAGATAGACAGAGGAGGAAAGAGACAGAGGGGGAAAAGAGACAGAGGGGGGAAAAAGACAGAGGGGAAAAGAGACAGAGGGGGAAAAGAGACAGAGGGGGAAAAGAGACAGAGGGGGAAAAGAGACAGAGGGGGGAAAGAGACAGAGGGGGGAAAGAGACACAGGGGGAAAGAGACAGAGGGGGGAAAGAGACAGAGGGGGCAAGAGACAGAGGAGGAAAGAGACAAAGGGGGGAAGAGACAGAGAGAGGGGGAAAAGAGACAGAGGGGGAAAAGTGACAGAGGGGGAAAGATCATCAAAAGGGAACTGGAGGAAAAAGACGCGCTTTAAGACCACGAACAAAGGAACCTTTCCCTGAAGAAGGAGACAATTGGGGTCTCCGAAACGCGTAGGAATGAAATAAAAGAATTGTTTGTTTGCACTGTTGTTCGTGGTCTTCAAGCGCGGCGAAAAACCAGTTTTTCCTCAAGTTCCCTTTTGATGATCTACTTGTGCAACAGGGCTCCTGCTGGACCGCTTAGGCACTCACTTATACCATTGAAGGTGTTGTGACTGGCACAACCCGATTAGGTGAGTGCACCACTTCTTTATGATTTTCACCTAGTAAATCGGGTAAGACCCTATTGCGCCTTTTCTCTCCCGTTTTTAGAGGGGGAAAGAGACAGGTGGAAAAAGACAGGGCGAAAGAGACAGAGGGGGAATGAGACAGACAGGGGGAAAAGAGACAGAGGGGGGAAAGAGACACAGGGGGAAAGAGACAGAGGGGAAAAGAGACAGAGAGGGAAAAGAGACAGAGGGGGAACAAAGAGACAGAGGGGAAAAGAGACAGAGGGAAAAGAGACAGAGGGGGAAAGAGACAAACCTGAAACGAGACAGACAGACACAGAGATAGAGAGACAGACAGAGAGACTGATACAGATACAGACAGAGAGATACACACAAACAGACAGACAAAAAACTTTTGTCTTGCCAAAATCTGACCTTTCTGTGTTCATTAAAGGATCAATATTTCAGCTTTGCAGCAACTTTATTTTCATAACCTAAACCAAATGTGGGAGAGTTTCAGCTTTCAAAAGAGTAATTTATAAAACCAATTGATGAATTTAAAATCAGGTTATAAGCTTTTATTTACATAACATGGATAAGCGACAGAACTTCAGTCAGGGAGTGTAGACTAGTTGGATAGATAGAAAAAAATAGATAGTGTCATGCCTTCATAGAAATGCATATAATTATTTTATTATGCCATGTAATAAGATAACATTTAGTAATTGACATTAAAACTGTCCAGTGATATCCAACAGTGCCATCTGTTGACAATGTTTTCTTACTGCAGCTTGTTTATCTAATGTTTCACTGGTTACTGTGCAATGAAAATTGTCCAATCAGACCTTGCATGGGCTCTGCCCCTTCTTTTTCTTCAGCAGCCATTTTAGTTACATGAACACTGACATTCAGCTGTGGGCTGCAACCCTTAGCTGCCTGCTGTACCTTGGATGGTTATGAAAACTTGAAGGGATCCCATGTTTTTTTTTTGTTTTTTCTTTAAATGATGTGGGGTCCCCCACATTTTTGTAAAACCAACCAAGCATACAACTGGGGGCTGATATTATAAGAATGGGAAGGGCAATCATTTTTTGGCCCTTTCCAGCCTAACAATAGCAGCCCACAGCCACCCCAGAAGTGGCACATCCATAAGATGCACTAGTTCTGACGCTAGACCCAGCTCATCCCGATTGCCCGATGTGGTGGCAATCAGGGTAATAAGGAGTTTATAACAGCCCACAGCTGCTACTAAGCCCTAGCTTAGTGATGGCAGGCATCTATGAGACACTCCCAGTCACTAATCTGTAAGTGAAAGTAAATAACCACAACACTCAAAAAAAAATCCTTTATTTGAAATAAAAGACAACAAAGTACCCTCTTTCACCACTTTATTAACCCCCCAAACACCCCTCCAGGTCCGACATAATCCACACAAGGTCCCACTGCGATTTAGCTCTGCTATATCCCAGTCCTGTGACAGCGAGCGTCATAGAACATGACTACTCTCTGTGAGCTCCACGCAGCAAGTGAAGTGAACGGTGCGATAAATGGTGACGTCACTCGGGTGATTTGCGGTCACAGTGGGAGTCCATGTGTCCTGGAGTCCGCGACTGAAATGAGCCACAGGTGGAGGACTCACCAGAGTGAAGTCACCGCTGATTGCACGGCTCACTCACGTCAGTCGTTGCTACACACACATCGAGTGAGGTGTGCGCCTCCTCACTCGAACAGTGCAACAATTTCTTGCAAATACAACACAAGTTGCGGGAAATCCAGATCAGTTGCACTATTTTTATCTCATCTGTCACAGTAACTGCAGCTCCATGACCACATTCACTTTCATTGTTATGCAATGTTTTAGTGGTATAGTGAATATTGTAGCTTAGAACAATAGATGCTGTAGCCACAGTTGCCGCGTAGCCCCATCCTCATGAATCCATACGGCACCTCTAGACCATTATGAACAAATACTGTTCTTTCAGGTTTAGGTTTCATGCGCAATTTTCTATTCTTCCTGGAGATAATGAATCCTTCTCAGCAGAATATCCTTGGGACAAGTCAAATCTGAAATATTTACAGATAGATTTAAAGGAGTTTAATAACTTGGATAATTATGCAGCAAAGGTAATTATTGCCTTCATTTTTTATGTTTTGTATAATTGAGACCTTCTTCTACCACTGGTTAACACTTGCATACCCCAAACTAACTGAGACAGAAGAACTTGGGTCTTGTTACCGGGTTTTGTTAGACATGGAAGGGGGCTTCATCCAGTCTGATCAGAATGTTAAATGTCATCAGTTTTTTCTCTATTAAACCAAAAATATCACCTTCTGCAGCTCCTGGGCTGCATTCTAGGAAGGTGCACCTTGTTGTTGGCTCCCCTTATGGAACCCCTAGAAGAGCTTTATAAAATCTTACAGTTTCCTAGGCAAATGGTTGGCCAGATGGGCAGGCTCTAATTCGTCACCTGTCTCCCACTCCTGCCGCTGTTTAAAAGGAACCTGTCAGGTCCCATGGGCCGTCTAAGCTATCAGCAGAACCTGTGTGGGCCAAAAATCTCTACCTAACCATCCCTGTCTAATAATATTGTGTAAAAGCAATGTTTAAAAAAGGATTTATAAGTTACGCTTTCCCTATGCTAATGAGGGTTGTGACTAGACGCAAAGGTGTTGTTTTACCTCAACTAATCTGCCCTCTTTCCATGTTATTACACCCCTGAAGGTTTCAGTGGCGTAAGGCGCATAGTCTGAAGGGCAGGAGACTTCTCCTGATGAAGACTCCTCTGAGGGCTTTGAAACGCATTGACCAATAAATCATATTTTATCTACATCATTTGAACTTATTTTGCGGCGCAGGAGATGAGCCCTTTTCTTCTTTCCATTGTTTGTGAAGCCAACAAGCATACACCCGGCTACAGAGGCCAAGCGGGAATGAGATGTGCGCATGCGCGAGATTTCCATGAGCTGGCAGTGACGTAGACTCATGGAAATCATGTTATCATGCCCACAGGGGTGTGATAAAACGTAAATAAGGGCAGACTAGTTGGAGGAAATAATGCCCTTATGACTAGTCACAGCCCTCATTAGCATAGTGAAAACGTAACGTATAAATCCTTTTTTTAAACATTGCTTTTACACAATATTATTAGACAGGGATGGATAGGCAAGGATTTTAGGCCCACACATGTCTCTACTGCTAGGTTAGAGGACATATGGGACGTAGGCTCCCTTTAAACTAAGAACCTCATGTTCAGTTGTATAAATTTTTGCCTAGCAGCACAAGATCAACGTATTATTTTTGCATGTGTATTTCGTACGAGTGCCGCCCCAGCAGCGGTCGAACTGCTCGGATCCGGGTGTCGCTACTCGTGGCTCGAGGGTCTCCGGATCCGGGGGCTCGGGGTCACTCCGAAACGTGATGGGGGTAATTTACAGGGGAGTTAGATAGTTTATGATGCCACCCGTGGTGTGCGGTAATAGGGAGTACTGCCGCTGCCGTTGGGAGTACCTGGGGTGATGGAGTGGGGCAGTCAGATGACGTTACACTCCACGGGTAGGGAAAGGCCCCGGGACCCTGAATGGTGGGATGGATCGCAGGGGGAGTGTAGGCTTGCTGGTAGCAGGGGTTCATCGGGTACTAACTCAGAAGGAAAGCAGACACTGACAACGTAGTAAACCAAGTCTCTGGGTGCCGCTGCCCTCTTGGGGGAGCCCGTCCGGGTTCCGTCCCCTGCAGCACTGCCTGGTGGTCTGTAACCTGCCTCCATGCACAGAATTTGAAAGAGTTCAGGTGGCCCGTAAGCTTGGAGCTATCCGGGCCCTGCTCCCTACTATTGGTAGCAGAGGAGATTGCTCTCAGGAGCTCACGCTTGGGATTTCAGTGGGCTGCTTTACTTGGAAAGCCTTATCCCCCTCGTTGCACTAGTGCCCCCGATCTCTGAGCTTCGTGGGAACAGTCCATAAAGGCCCTGTCCTCCGCAGGTTAATTGCCGGGTTGCTTGAAGCTTCTCCCCGACCTAGGGTTCAGTACCCCGACGTGCTTTCGGACCCAGACTGGCTATTGGACTGCAGCTGCTGACCGTCCTCCTCGACTAAGCCAGCACCCTGTCCCAATCTCCCGCGACCGGGTCTCCGACTCCTTCAGGTCCAGACCACTGTCTGCAACCCAATCTGCATTTTTCTCTGTGAGCTCCAACTTCCAGCTTCCACACACTTCGCTCCCCTGGAGCCAATTCTGCTTGTCACCTCCCACCTCCCTGCCTGACCGCTAGGTGGGCGGCCCTAATCCAGCTTAGCAGCCCACTAGTGTACCTGACAGGGTGCGAGGTGTGATTGGGATTTGTTGATGCTGATGGAGGCAGTACTGCAAGTTGGGAACCCAGAACCAGGGAGGGTTGAGTCCTGCACTGGGAGATAAGGAGCGTGCAGTACCCTGTGACGACCTACCTGACTAGTCCAGGGGCATCACATGTGCGGTCCATGTCCTTTCTGTTTATGCTTTACTTTTCACCAACAATTCTCCCATTTAGCATGAGAGTTTTTAATTAACAGGAGACTGCAAGCGGGGTTCCGCCTATTTATGTTCTCAAGTCACAATCTGAAAGCTTGTGGAAGGTATGTTTTCAGGCTCCTTTCACAGGGTGTTTGTGAAGTGTGGCAGCCATTGTTGCAGTGGTTTTGTACCTCTGGCATGGTGTGACCTGGGGTCATGGGGACTCAAATCTATAGCATGGATGCTGTGTGGCAGCAGGTCACCTGCCTTGCTGGTGCACTGTCACGGCGGGGGTGGTTGGCACCTGGCGCCGCACCTTCAAAGCTATTAAAAGTTAGGGATCCAGTGAGAGGTTCGCTGTGACATGGCAGTGGGCTTCATACAGCCTGATCAGAATGTTAAACTAAAGGGGGCTTTACACGGTAGCGATATCGCTAGCAATTTGTAGCGATAGCGAGCGTGTAAGTACCCGCCCCCGTCGTGCATGCGATTGTTTGTGATCGCTGGCCTAGCGAACATTATCGCTACGGCAGCGTCACACATACTTATCTGGTCGTCGTCGTCGCTGTGACTGCCGAACAATCCCTCCTTCAAGGGGGAGGGACGTTCGGCATCACAGCGACGTCACCGCAACGTCACTAAGCGGCCGGCCAATCAAAGCGGAGGGGCGGAGATGAGCAGGGCGTAACATCCCGCCCACCTCCTTCCTTCCTCATTGTGGCCGGCGGCAGGTAAGAAGACGTTCCTCGCTCCTGCGGTGTCACACATAGCGATGTGTGCTGCCGCATGAGCGATGAACCACCGGGATAAACAACCCTTACTGATTTTTGAGTTTGGGACGACCTCTCCATGGTGAACGATTTTCACCATTTTTGAGGTCGCTTAAGGTCGCTGGTCAGTGTCACACGCTGCGATATCGTTAATAACGCTGGATGTGCGTCACTAACAACTTGACCCCGACGACCAAACATTAACGATATCGTAGCGTGTAAAGCCCCCTTTAGAACTCGTTGTTCAGTTGCATTTTTGCCTGATGGCATTCGACCAACACATGATTTTTGAATGTGTGCTCCATGTCTTTTTCTACAGTTCTGGCATGGAACAATAGTTGCTGAATCCACAACTACCGCGTAGCCCCATCATGATGAATCCATACTAGACCTTAATGAGCACACACTGTTCTTTCACGTTTAGGCTTAATTTTCAATTTTCTGTTCTTCCTGGACATAATGAATCCTTCTCAGCAGAATATCCTTGGGAAAAGTTGAAATCTGAAATATTTATAGATAGATTTAAAGGAGTTTAATAACTTGGATAATTATGCAGCAAAGGTAATTATTGCCCTAATTTTTTAAGTTTTGTATAATTGAGTCCTTCTTCTGCCACTGGTTAACACCTGCGTACCCCAAACCAACTGAGACAGAAGAACTTGGGTCTTGTTAGACATGGCAGTGGGCTTCATAAAGTCTAATCAGAATGTTAAAGGGAACCTGCCAGGTCCCATATGCCCACTAACAGCAGAACATGTGTGGGCCAAAAATCCCTTCCTATCCATCCCTGTCTAATAATATTGTGTAAAAGCAATGTTTAAAAAAGGATTTATAAGTTATGCTTTCCCTATGATAATAAGGGTTGTGACTAGTCGCAAGTGCGTTGTTTCACTCCGACTAGTCTGCCCTCTTTCTGTGTTATTACGCCCCTGTGGCCAATAACAGGATTTCCATGAGCCGACGTCACCGCCAGCTCATGGAAATATTGTGAATGCGAGTGCCTCATTCCCACAGCGTTGCTTGGCCTCTGTAGCCTGGGTGTTTACTGATATCGCCAAATATTCCCAATATAAACAGTTATTTATTCAATAAAAAGTTCCACACCACAGTGTAAGTAAACAAGTGATCACAAGATCATGTACATATAAAATATATTCAAGATGACAATGAAATATAAACAGGCAGACAAGATTCACAAGAAACTTCGAGCAAAGGACTTAACTTAGGCTGAAAAAATGGCAATATTCAACATCCAGACTTTGAAGTCTAACAGTCCATAAGGTCCAGGCACATATATGCTGTTGCTCTTTCAGAAGTCTTTTTAATAAAGGTGAATCGTCCACTTAGGTGTCATATAATTATCCCTTCTTAGTTCCTCCGCCTCGACGCGTTTCCCCACACGGATAGTGCGGTTCATCAGGAGGCTATGAGTTTAAATACATTTAATCAGCATCAAAATATCCAAGGATACACAGTTTTAAAAAACATTATCACAGTAGTATCAAACAAATAGAAATCCAACAATATAGTTAGGTACTTGCCTAAAATGAAGGTTAGGTGTACAGGTCCATGGCACCAGATAGACAGGATCAGCAATGGTACAGACAATGCTGTGTAGATGACCACCACTGTCCAAGTGATCGCCATGGAGCTGTACAACCTATAGGTATATATATACCCCTAACATTATTCAGAACACCTGCGGGCACAACAGGGCGGAAGCTACCGGATGTCCGGTGTACGCCCCCTGAATGACATGTGCTTAATGCACGTGCCATATGGGGGCCAAAGAGGATCAAAAACAGTTGCCGTCCAGCGATACTAGGATCCGAACACGCATGCCCAGTATCGCCAGCTCATTGTACCCGCGTCAGGACGGAGGCCTGCTCGGGTCAAATAGCATGGACGGGAGGAACGGATACTTCTACGCATGCGCACGGCCTCCATAGATACGAAAAAGGCGTCCCAGGAGAGCCGTGTCACATGATCCAATGAGAAGATCCTCCGTACAGAGGCCTCTACGCATGCGCACGACCTCCATAGAAACAATAGAAGCGTCCCAAGGGAGCCGCAGCCTCCATAGATACGAAGAAAGGCGTCCCAGGAGAGCCGCGTCACATGATCCAATGAGAAGATCTTCCGTACAAAGGCCTCTGCGCATGCGCACGGCCTCCATAGAAACGATAGAGGCGTCCCAGGAGAGCCGCGTCATGTGAACCAATAAGAAGATCCTCCGTGCACTTGCGCAGTATCATAAAAATAGGACTTAGATATTCTTCACCACCACCATTGAGAATAAATCAAAGGGCGGTATTTAGATTATTTTGATGAACACCACATCAATCAGAGCTACCGCCCCAGGCCCTAAGGCGCAAGGAAAAACAATATAGGTATTAAATATGATAATATTAGACACAAATTACACTGGCCGATCATGATATACAGATAAACATACGGCCAAGTATAATTGCATTTTACAATAATAGCATGAATTACATCAATAATAACATGAATTACATCAATATATATACGGCTAATACCATGTATATAGATATATTTTATATATTCCTAAGACAAGTACTTACATAGATAATTATGATAATAACCAATAATATAGAAACCCCTTATATTAAGTGGGCAAACTTCCAGAGTAAAGTTTAGTGAGACCCTTAAGCAGTATATTCCCTGTCCTTGCTATGTGGGGAGGAAGCAATTGAATATAAGCTGTTCGTTGAGCCCCCCTGGTGAGAGGGAGCCCAGCTTAAAAATCCATGATGACTCCTTCTGTAGAAGGAGCCTGTCAAAATCTCCACCTCTAGGGTTAGGTTTTACTAGCTCCAACACAGAAAAACGAATATGAGTTAAATCACCCCTATGTGTCACGTTCATGTGGCGGGAGATTGGTGTATCTCGTTTATTCCGAATATCGGACAAATGCTCCCCCACTCTCCTCCGGAGTTCTCTCAGGGTCTTGCCCACGTAGTCCATTGGACACGTGCAGCATGCCCTATAGACAACTCCGGAGGTCCTGCAATTACTAAAATCGCGCAAATAAAGGTGGTGAAGAATATCTAAGTCCTATTTTTATGATACTGCACAAGTGCACGGAGGATCTTCTTATTGGTTCACATGACGCGGCTCTCCTGGGACGCCTCTATCGTTTCTATGGAGGCCGTGCGCATGCGCAGAGGCCTTTGTACGGAAGATCTTCTCATTGGATCATGTGACGCGGCTCTCCTGGGACGCCTTTCTTCGTATCTATGGAGGCTGCGGCTCCCTTGGGACGCTTCTATTGTTTCTATGGAGGTCGTGCGCATGCGTAGAGGCCTCTGTACGGAGGATCTTCTCATTGGATCATGTGACACGGCTCTCCTGGGACGCCTTTTTCGTATCTATGGAGGCCGTGCGCATGCGTAGAAGTATCCGTTCCTCCCGTCCATGCTATTTGACCCGAGCAGGCCTCCGTCCTGACGCAGGTACAATGAGCTGGCGATACTGGGCATGCGTGTTCGGATCCTAGTATCGCTGGACGGCAACTGTTTTTGATCCTCTTTGGCCCCCATATGGCACGTGCATTAAGCACATGTCATTCAGGGGGCGTACACCGGACATCCGGTAGCTTCCGCCCTGTTGTGCCCGCAGGTGTTCTGAATAATGTTAGGGGGTATATATATACCTATAGGTTGTACAGCTCCATGGCGATCACTTGGACAGTGGTGGTCATCTACACAGCATTGTCTGTACCATTGCTGATCCTGTCTATCTGGTGCCATGGACCTGTACACCTAACCTTCATTTTAGGCAAGTACCTAACTATATTGTTGGATTTCTATTTGTTTGATACTACTGTGATAATGTTTTTTAAAACTGTGTATCCTTGGATATTTTGATGCTGATTAAATGTATTTAAACTCATAGCCTCCTGATGAACCGCACTATCCGTGTGGGGAAACGCGTCGAGGCGGAGGAACTAAGAAGGGATAATTATATGACACCTAAGTGGACGATTCACCTTTATTAAAAAGACTTCTGAAAGAGCAACAGCATATATGTGCCTGGACCTTATGGACTGTTAGACTTCAAAGTCTGGATGTTGAATATTGCCATTTTTTCAGCCTAAGTTAAGTCCTTTGCTCGAAGTTTCTTGTGAATCTTGTCTGCCTGTTTATATTTCATTGTCATCTTGAATATATTTTATATGTACATGATCTTGTGATCACTTGTTTACTTACACTGTGGTGTGGAACTTTTTATTGAATAAATAACTGTTTATATTGGGAATATTTGGCGATATTTGTATAACTCTAATATTCCCGGGACGTTGTTGATCCAAAAATTCTTTTTTGCTGGGTGTTTACTGCCCAACTTCAGAAGCGCATTCTGCATGGTCGAAAGTGCAGGAGACCCTGGATCATGCACAGTGTGCTTGTGAAGCCAAAAAGCGTACACCCGACTACAGAGGCCAAGCAACGCTGCAGGAATGGAACGCTTGTGTGGACCTCAGGAGCCTGGGGGTACACCAGGAAGTGTGGAGCAGGAAGAACGTCAGTGCCCCTGACACACGGGGACAGGGTGTACCGACGGAAGAACAGAGGCGACCCGGGGCCCGATGGATTGGACAGAGGCTGCAGGGGTAGTGGAGGTGAGCAGTGAAGAATGTCGGTGTTCCTGAGCTGGGAGTGCCAACGATGTGACAGTACTCTTCCTTACGCCTGCCCCATATTCAAACTGGACAGGAAGTTATTCAGGAGAAAAGGGGCATCAATATTCTCCCAGGGCTCCTAAGACCTCTCCTCAAGAAATGTCAGAGAAGAAAATAGCAGCTCCTTGGAGGATAATTAGAGGGTGCGGTGCTCAAAAATCCTGGTCCGGCACCCAGGTGAAGAACAAAAAAAAAATTGAGAAAATCCAGCAGCAGCATAAATATAATGAAAAAATGTATTACCAAAATTAAAAGCCCATTACACATACATATTTAGGGCATAATGGGAACATGGAAACGTCAATGTGTTTCAAGCAGAAAAAAGCTCTTATTCGTGACCATCTACTGAAGAAATCATCAGTGGATTTGGAAGAGAGGTAACTGGAAGCTGATGTTGATGCACCATGGCCTGCTGCATGAAGTTCCAAGCTGAACCTGAGTCTAGATATGCGACTTCTGTAAACTGGACCTCCCCTACTGACAATTGAATGGTTAAAGTCAGAGGTGAAAAGGGATTAACTTCGCCTAGCATGGCCTCTCCAATCAGCCCTAGGTTTTGAAGTTTCCTGGTTTCTCGAGACTGAAGGGAATATGGTGTGCGATGCTACAACCCTGCTCACAAGCACAACCCTATAGCCAGATGAACCTCCCGGCGCTGTTCAATCATCCCTACATGATCTACAACCAATAGCACGTAAGGGCACCCAAAAGGTTACTGTCTAAAAACCACATCATTCATCTTTACATGTAACCAATAAACTAGCATAACGATTGCCGGCCAGATCTACAAGTGTGCTTCACCTTTTGTGTCCCCCTTCTTCCCCATAGATTGTAAGCTTTCGAGCAGGGCCCTCATTCCTACTGTAGCTGTTGAATTATGTACTATTTCATTTTCTTTTTGTCTATACAACCCCCCCACCTGATTGTAAAGTGCTGTGGAATATGTTGGCGCTATATAAATAAATTTAATTATTATTATTATTATTATTATTATTATTATTATTGTTCTTTCACTAGGTCTTTCCCAGGTTTCAATCCCAGGAGCTGCTGTATCAGAGGCAGAAAAGCTAACAGAGAGTGAGAGATTTTCTTTGCCAAAAACAGCCCCAGACATAATGTGCTGGTGTGTACAGATGGGTCTCAATATGCCTGTTAGTAAACATGGTGAAAAGTAAATTTTACACTTTATTTCTTCAACATTATAAAAAAAATTACATAGCGAAAACAGTTACAAGTGACACATTTTTGTAATACATTTTTATTAAATAAACATCACAAAATGTTAACATTTGGTTTCCTCGTAATTGTCACAGTCTGTACACTACGCTGAACACATTCTGCTATAGAGTAAACAAATATTGTGGAATTGTTTTTACTCTGCATTAACAAATAATAAGTTAATAGAAATGAAACAGTTCTGTGCATAGGCAAGCCATGGTTAAAATACAGCTGGTCTTTAGTGAAAAAATAAACTTATTGTATATAAAGATGTTTATCCAAAAAAAAAAAAAAAATATATATATATATATAAAAAAGTTACATCTGCTGTGGATATAAATGTGAGAAACAATAGCAAAACAATTCTTCTTGCTATGTCAGCATGTGTGACTATAACGCTGGTCTGCCTAATTTTGCTGCTAACAGTTTAATCTACAATGCCTTAAAAAAGTATTCATACCCACTGAACTTTTCCACATTTTTTCACACCACACCCAAAAACTTAAAGAGAACCTGTCAGGTACATTATGCACCCAGAACCACGAGCAGTTTGGGGGCATATTGCTAATCCCTGCCTAATAGTCCTTGTATATGTGACGCCCTGGCAAAACCAGGTAGTCACAAATAGGCCCCCGCATAACACCATCCCTCACCTAGGTAACACACAGCCGACCTGAAACCCTAGTCACCTCCCCTTAGGGAAAGATAGGCACACCAGTGGGCAGGACCAGGTGATTGGACACGCCTACCCAGGGGTCTAGACAGCCCGGGGCGGGAAAACAAGGGAGTAAAGCTTGGTAGTTCAAGTGAAGAGGAG